>NC_136265.1:123758698-124121198 GCF_964187855.1 Myxine glutinosa | reverse complement strand
GTTACTGCATTCGGATGTTTAGACCGCAATAAAGAAATACAAGACCATACTAAGGGTAACTTCATGATGGCTGCGATAATAAATGAGTGTATCCACACAAGGCAGAATTGTTAGACTCTTCCAGGTAGGAATCTTCTTTTCACGTGGTCTACATGGACCGAGGCTGTACAAGACCAGCGGTTTGGGCTATCAAGATGCCAGGTGTGCACAGCTCATCTTGACTTATCACACCATGTGGTAATCTCCATACTCAATGGATAACCATAATGTACTGTGCAACAACCAGATGGCTGCACAAGGCATCAGGACATCCCTATGGTACTTCAATGACAATTATGGTCCACACAGGTGATTTTTCCAATGGCAGGTGCAAGGTGCAATATTCCATATGGATAGTTCTTGCTGTCATGACGAATACATGGTCCATTTGGCATTCCAAACTGAGAATTGTCTCATAAAACTGCGATCCCCAGATTCAAATCCTATAGAATGTGGTGGTGATATATCCATTACTTTCTTAATATCTCTGTCATACACGTAAAGGTAAACCGACACCTCCTATGGTCCTTGTCCTACATATAATATAATTATGTACGAGCACCTCCCCGAACCTTACATTTGTGTTAAAACATCATACAGACAGATGGTCTTGTGACAGGAATAGACCTGTTTATGTGTGTATATATATATATATAATATATATATATATATATATATATATATATATATATATATATATATATATTGTCGTGTCGACCCTGTAGTGAAGACCTCAGGGTGATGGATGGCCAAAACGAGCTTTACTCTGAGGCGTATAAGCCGAACCTGGCGGGTTTATCTCTTACAGAGAGATAAACCAGTAGGGGAGGACCCGAGGCCTTACCTGAATGGGCGGCCGCGATGGGGGTTTATTCCTCGCCCCATAAACGAATAAACGAAGAAGACAGGCACGACAAAGAAATACAATCAATACGGGGTTTATTTAAATAATGCAAAGTAACAAAGAAGGTGAGGTAAACTAAAAGTTCTCAATGAGGGCCCCTCCATACGGACTCAAAGACACGAACAAGGGGAAAATAATGAAAATAAATGTTCAGTGACATGCAGCCACGTAGCTCCGGTCTCAACGAGGGTTTGGTGTGGTTCACAGGTCCCACGTCCCTGCGCGGGAAAACACGCGTTGGAGCGAAGTCGCGTCCACAGCCAGCCGCAGGTGCGAGGCAAACAGGCAAGAGCTCCTCCCTTGGTCCTTCTCGTTCGGCTGCAACGAGCTCCAACCGTCTCTTAGACGCATCCCACACGAAGCGCAGCACGATCACGTCCTACTTCGTTAGCGACCAGGCAAGAAGAAACGACGAGCAAGCGACCAGGCAAGAGAAACCGCCCCGACCAAAACCAGAATAAAAAGAGCGATTCCAGTGGAATCTTCCTCATTATCCTTTTCAGCCCGAGCTGCCTGACGTCACATCACCAATCGCCGAGCGCGATTGAATCACCCCATCGTTCCTCAACCACTCACAAAGCTTGGGGCATGGTTTCCTTTTACACACGTCATCGAGGCGGAGCCTCGTCCTTCATCAAGAAGGTTCGCGTGACGTCGGTTGTAGGAGGGTTGGATTTAGTCCTATCAGGCAGCTGTGAGGTTTTTGTTCGGCCTGCCGGTGTTGAGGGTGAATGGAGCATTTGTGGTGTGGCTTTTTGATGAATATAAAAACGAAGGGCAAAATTACAAGAGGCATTTACACACAGGGGAATTATTACCCATAAGCCCTACCTAAATAACACAACTCCACTCCTCCGTGTGGATACACATAAACGCTCTTACCTGGACAGTTGGCCTAACTTAATTTACATCGAGGAGGGGTCTTCTTCTTCGCGACACTCGGAGCATGCTAATCTACACATTCTGAACTTCATTATGGTATTTCATCCCTACCTCAAAAACAACGATATATATATCTATATATATATCTATATATTTTTATTTATTTATATGTATATATATATATATATATATATATATATATATATATATATATATATACATACATACATACATACATACATACATACATACATACATACATATATATATATATATATATATATATATATATATATATATATATATATATATATATACATACACATATATACCGTCTATTTGCGCTTGATAAAATGCGACCTGTTTCTCTATTCGCGGAAAAGTGCCCCGCAAATTGGCGGTTTGTTTTCTCTTCGTGGCCGTGTTCCGCGAAATCGCGTTTTTGGGGGGGGGGGGGGGGGGGGGGGCGCAAAAAAAAACAAAAATAAACGTAGAGCATTGCATGCCCAGAGGGACCACAGTCACCAGTGCATCATACTGCGACCTCCTTAAAATCATCTGAAACCAGCAATCAGATCAAAACGTCGTGGACTACTCACTACCGGTGTTTTGCTGCAGCATGACAATGCTCGGCCCCATACTGCCCCGCGACAGTAGCAACAATCGAGGACCTGCATTTTGGATGTCTTCCTCATCCACCCAACCCGCCAGACCTCACCCCTTCCGATTACCACATCTTTGGGCTACATAAGGAGG
Source organism: Myxine glutinosa (assembly GCF_964187855.1). NCBI lineage: Eukaryota > Metazoa > Chordata > Myxini > Myxiniformes > Myxinidae > Myxine > Myxine glutinosa. Next base: position 124,118,617 of record NC_136265.1, on the reverse strand, counting down.
CACTTGGTGGAACCAGTTTCCAATCCGACGAAGAGGTCCAAGGGGCGGGCGGTGCACGAATGGCTAAACAAGCAGCCAAAATATATATTTTTTCTAAAGGAATCCAGGCCTTAGTAAAGCGCTGGAAAAAATGCATTGAACGCAATGGAGATTATGTTGAAAAATAACAGTTGTTACACACGTACAATCTACATGCAATAAACAAGTTGTGAAAAAGATAATATTATTGACTGCCCCTCTTATATTGGTTGGTCTTGTGCATTATTCTGTCTGTCTGTCGCCTACGGGTCACAATTTTCAACCGATCTTCATGAAACTTCACCAGATGGTACAGTTGGTCATAAGAATATATAATATATATAATATATAGAGTTGGTCATAAGGAAGAGGCCTATTAATTTTGAGGTCAAAGGTGAAAGGTCATTGGAGGTCCAGTTTCTAAAATTGCCTTTTTGCATCCATTTTACTTGAAAATTGAACAGCATTTGTATATTGAGTCAATAAATTGGAAAACCAACTATTTTTGAGGTCAAAAGGTGAAAGTCAACTCAAGGTCAAACTTCTAAAATCATCCATTTTCATCTGAAAAAAATCATCAATTTTCATCCGATTGACTTGAAAATTAAATAGCAATTGCACATTGCCTCTCTGAATTGAGAAACCAACTATGTTAAGGTCAAAAGGTCAAAGGTCAACTCAAGGTCAAACTTCAAAAATCATCAATTTTCATCTGAATAATATTCAATTTTCATCCGATTGACTTGTGCTTTGATTAAGATCTTCAATTTTAAACCTGATGAAATGGAATGAAATCTTATTCTCGTTTATTTATTTCTCAAACTTAATCTTGAATTAATAAATGAAATCGACAATTTTATGTATCCATGGCATCTTTTTTATGGTGTAGCCCATAGCGCAATGCCGCCTGGATATTTTGCCGTAATTCCTTAATAATGTAAGTGATTCTTCACCATTGAGAGACGGGTCAAAAACGAGAATATATGGCACGATATGTTAAAAAGTGTGGACAGATTATGACAAAACTAGATGGATGAGTTGGGTATGTGACAAGAACAAGCCGATTAGATGTTGGCTCAGGTCCGAATCCAGATCCGGCCTATCAGTGGATACAAAACGTAAACTGTTCTGCCTGGCGGAGGTATGCGCTCTACCTGAGTACCGTTCTTGTTATGTTTGCAAACATCAAGCAAATAATCGTCAATGCACATCGTTAATGGGCTGCTGTGCTCTTTGTTGTTATTACTTATACGTGATCTGGTGTTGTATGTGTGTGCTTGTTGTTGTTATTGTGTTTCCGCGGCATGAATATGGCTGATTTCAAGTCTGGGTTGGACATGATGAGGTGTGGGTTGTGCGATTATTGGAGTTTCCATTGGATTCTACACACATTGGTGTGGTGTTTGGGATTGAGTACTTTTGTTTGTTGCTCACCTTATCCAGCTGATTGCACCATCCAATTTTCGCCATTTGTATAAGAGGTGAGGGCCAATCACACTTAAAGAGGTGTGGTTAGCTGCGTAAAATGACGTACAGACCGACATGGAGTGACGACAGAATACCACTTAAAACCAGGTGTGGTTAATCGTGGAATATTACGTACAGTCCAACAATGCACCAATAAATTCCACATTCCTGTGCCACCTTCAGTCGAACGTCAGGCATGGACAGCAGGTTCGTGAAGGACTTGGGCAAAAAATGTAACCAGTCTGAGTGGATCTATACCCAGTCAATGGTAAAACTGCAAATGGTGAATGCACGAATGTCATGGCTAGAAAATAGAGACCCTCACGTAATTTCCTCATTCATATTTAAACTCAATATGTTTTTCTTTTCATTTCAAACAGCATCATTCCAATCACAAATGAACACAAATCACAAAAAAATCACAAATTCCCCCTTCGCATCCTCCTCCATCCCAAGACCTCTCCCTCCCACAGATCTCCTGATATCCCTGCTCTCAAATGTTGTGATTGTGTGCTTCCCTCTCTCTCCCCATCTTGTCTTCCGCTCCCTTTATCATATGTTTTATGTGTCAGTTTGTGTTTTTGTGATTAATGTTAGCTCTTACACGAGCCTCGATCTTGTATACAAAAATAAAGGTCATTGGAGGTCCAGTTTGTTTATATGAAGCCTCTCCCAAAATGGGTGGAGCTATGGTTCCCAGAATGGGTGGAGCTTTGAGGTTATGTCTTCTCTGCAAGAGTGCCCTCTGCTGTTGTTGTTCTTCTTCTTCTTGTTCTTGTTCTTCTTGTTGTTGTTCTTGCAGAGAAGACAAAACCTCAAAGCTCCACCCATTCTGGGAACCATAGCTCCACCCATTTTGGGAGAGGCTTCATATAAACAAATATCCACCATTTTATTAACTCGCATAGCTTTGAGGCCTGTTTTGTAGGCCCGTGGTGTCTTCCTCTCTCACACAGTTTTATTTCAAATCAAATTCGATGTATCATTTCATTTTTCACAGTCGCTAACATAGTTTTAGACTCGGTTGAAAAAAAACGGGAAGAAAATCCGATGAAAGTTGCCCTTTATAGAACGAAATGAATTCTCAAAGGCCTGTAACTTCAAGTCCATTGAAATATTTTTTTTTTAAATCGCGGCATCGTCAGTCATACACCGCCCGAAATAACAGACGGGAAAATGCCGAGATATATATATTTTGTTTAAATCGCAGCATGGTCAGTCATACACCGCCCGAAATAACAGACGGGGAAAATGCCGAGATATATTAAAAATTCGTCCATTTGATGACAATCGTCACGATGAAATATTTAATTTATACGTCGTCACAATAATGTGGAGAGAGGAGCATAGCTTTGTTCACGTGTCGTCACATACGGGAAATTGCCGAGATATATATTTTTTAAATCGTGGCATGGTCAGTCATACACCGCCCGAAATAACAGATGGGAAAATGCCGAGATACTGTATATATATTTTGTTTAAATCGCGGCATGGTCAGTCATACACCGCCCGAAATAACAGACGGGAAAATGCCGAGATATATTAAAAATTCGTCCATTTGATGACAATCGTCACGATGAAATATTTAATTTATACGTCGTCACAATAATGTGGAGAGAGGAGCATAGCTTCGTTCACGTGTCGCCACATACGGGAAATTGCCGAGATTTTTTTTTTTTTAATCGCGGCATGGTCAGTCATACACCGCCTGAAATAACAGACGGGAAAATGCCGAGATATATTTAAAATTCGTCCATTTGATGACAATCGTCACGATGAAATATTTAATTTATACGTCGTCACAATAATGTGGAGAGAGGAGCATAGCTTCGTTAACGTGTCGCCACACATGGGAAATTGCCGAGATATATATTTTTTAAATCGCGGCATGGTCAGTCATACACAGCCTGAAATAACAGACGGGAAAATGCCGAGATATATTAAAAATTCGTTGCCACACACGGGAAATTGCCGAGATATATTTTCACTTTGCACAAAAATAACATCAAGTAATCGAATCAATAGGAATGTCCTGTGCCTATAACATCGACGTTATAGGCACAGCTGCATCTAGGCATTGTGTAACATCGACGCGGCTTTTGTTTTAATTAAAACTTTTTGTACTTGTACAAATTCCCCCTTCGCATGCCTCCTCCACCCCAAGACCTCTCCCTCCCACAGATCTCCCGATATCCCTGCTCTCAAATGTTGTGATTGTGTGCTTCCCTCTCTCTCCCCATCTTGTCTTCCGCTCCCTTTATCATATGTTTTATGTGTCAGTTTGTGTTTTTGTGATTAATGTTAGCTCTTACACGAGCCTCGATCTTGTATACAAAAATAAACAAGTACAAAAAGTTTTAATTAAAACAAAAGCCGCGTCGATGTTACACAATGCCTAGATGCAGCTGTGCCTATAACGTCGATGTTATAGGCACAGGACATTCCTATTGATTCGATTACTTGATGTTATTTTTGTGCAAAGTGAAAATATATCTCGGCAATTTCCCGTGTGTGGCGACGAATTTTTAATATATCTCGGCATTTTCCCGTCTGTTATTTCAGGCGGTGTATGACTGACCATGCCGCGATTTAAAAAAATATATATCTCGGCAATTTCCCGTGTGTGGCGACATGTGAACGAAGCTATGCTCCTCTCTCCACATTATTGTGACGACGTATAAATTAAATATTTCATCGTGACGATTGTCATCAAATGGACGAGTTTTTAATATATCTCGGCATTTTCCCATCTGTTATTTCAGGCGGTGTATGACTGACCATGCCGCGATTTAAAATATATATATCTCGGCAATTTCCCGTATGTGGCGACACGTGAACGAAGCTATGCTCCTCTCTCCACATTATTGTGACGACGTATAAATTAAATATTTCATCGTGACGATTGTCATCAAATGGACGAATTTTAAATATATATCGGCATTTTCCCGTCTGTTATTTCGGGCGGTGTATGACTGACCATGCTGCGATTTAAACAAAATATATATATCTCGGCATTTTCCCGTCTGTTATTTCGGGCGATGTATGACTGACCATGCCGCGATTTAAAAAAAAAAAATCTCGGCAATTTCCCGTATGTGGCGACACGTGAACGAAGCTATGCTCCTCTCTCCACATTATTGTGACGACGTATAAATTAAATATTTCATTGTGACGATTGTCATCAAATGGACGAATTTTTAATATATCTCGGCATTTTCCCGTCTGTTATTTCGGGCGGCGTATGACTGACCATGCCGCGATTTAAAAACAAGTGCAAAAAGTTTTAAATAAAACAAAAGCCGCGTCGATGTTACACAAAGCCTAGATGCAGCTGTGCCTATAACGTCGATGTTATAGGCACAGGACATTCCTATTGATTCGATTACTTGATGTTATTTTTGTGCAAAGTGAAAATATATCTCGGCAATTTCCCGTGTGTGGCGACGAATTTTTAATATATCTCGGCATTTTCCCGTCTGTTATTTCAGGCGGTGTATGACTGACCATGCCGCGATTTTAAAAATATATATCTCGGCAATTTCCCGTGTGTGGCGACACGTGAATGAAGCTATGCTCCTCTCTCCACATTATTGTGACGACGTATAAATTAAATATTTCATCGTGACGATTGTCATCAAATGGACGAATTTTTAATATATCTCGGCATTTTCCCGTCTGTTATTTCAGGCGGTGTATGACTACCATGCCGCGATTTAAAAAAAATATATCTCGGCAATTTCCCGTATGTGGCGACACGTGAACGAAGCTATGCTCCTCTCTCCACATTATTGTGACGACGTATAAATTAAATATTTCATCGTGACGATTGTCATCAAATGCACGAATTTTTAATACTAGGGCATGCCCGTACTATATATATATCTAAAATTATATCCCCCCCCTCTATTTACATGAAATGGTTTGGTCCATTCGCAAAGCCAAAGCGAACGGCTTGCGAGTACAGTGACAATCCCCCCCCCCTCTATTTACATGAAATGGTTTGGTTCATTCGCAAAGCCAAAGCGAACGGCTTGCGAGTACGGTGACAATCCCCCCCCCCCCCCCTCTATTTACATGAAATGGTTTGGTCCAAAGCGAACGGCTTGCGGAGTTTGGTAAAGAAATCGCCATAGCTCGGTAACTACTTCTCCGATTAATATGAAACCTTGAAAAGGCACATCCTCGGGTCCCCAGCAATATACCTGGCAAGTTTCAAGTATATCGGACCCGTGGTTGTCGAGAAACAGCGGTCACAGACAAACGACACACACACATACACACACACATACACACACACATACACACACACACAGAGATTACTGGAATTATAGATAGATATCTCGGCATTTTCCCGTCTGTTATTTCGGGCGGTGTATGACTGACCATGCCGCGATTTAAACAAAATATATATATCTCGGCATTTTCCCGTCTGTTATTTCGGGCGATGTATGACTGACCATGCCGCGATTTAAAAAAAAAAAATCTCGGCAATTTCCCGTATGTGGCGACACGTGAACGAAGCTATGCTCCTCTCTCCACATTATTGTGACGACGTATAAATTAAATATTTCATTGTGACGATTGTCATCAAATGGACGAATTTTTAATATATCTCGGCATTTTCCCGTCTGTTATTTCGGGCGGTGTATGACTGACCATGCCGCGATTTAAACAAAATATATATATCTCGGCATTTTCCCGTCTGTTATTTCGGGCGGTGTATGACTGACCATGCCGCGATTTAAAAAAAAAAATCTCGGCAATTTCCCGTATCTGGCGACACGTGAACGAAGCTATGCTCCTCTCTCCACATTATTGTGACGACGTATAAATTAAATATTTCATTGTGACGATTGTCATCAAATGGACGAATTTTTAATATATCTCGGCATTTTCCCATCTGTTATTTCGGGCGGCGTATGACTGACCATGCGCGATTTAAAAACAAGTGCAAAAAGTTTTAAATAAAACAAAAGCCGCGTCGATGTTACACAAAGCCTAGATGCAGCTGTGCCTATAACGTCGATGTTATAGGCACAGGACATTCCTATTGATTCGATTACTTGATGTTATTTTTGTGCAAAGTGAAAATATATCTCGGCAATTTCCCGTGTGTGGCGACGAATTTTTAATATATCTCGGCATTTTCCCGTCTGTTATTTCAGGCGGTGTATGACTGACCATGCCGCGATTTTAAAAATATATATCTCGGCAATTTCCCGTGTGTGGCAACACGTGAATGAAGCTATGCTCCTCTCTCCACATTATTGTGACGACGTATAAATTAAATATTTCATCGTGACGATTGTCATCAAATGGACGAATTTTTAATATATCTCGGCATTTTCCCGTCTGTTATTTCAGGCGGTGTATGACTACCATGCCGCGATTTTAAAAAAATATATCTCGGCAATTTCCCGTATGTGGCGACACGTGAACGAAGCTATGCTCCTCTCTCCACATTATTGTGACGACGTATAAATTAAATATTTCATCGTGACGATTGTCATCAAATGCACGAATTTTTAATACTAGGGCATGCCCGTACTATATATATATATCTAAAATTATATCCCCCCCCTCTATTTACATGAAATGGTTTGGTCCATTCGCAAAGCCAAAGCGAACGGCTTGCGAGTACAGTGACAATCCCCCCCCCCCCCTCTATTTACATGAAATGGTTTGGTTCATTCGCAAAGCCAAAGCGAACGGCTTGCGAGTACGGTGACAATCCCCCCCCCCCCCCCCCTCTATTTACATGAAATGGTTTGGTCCAAAGCGAACGGCTTGCGGAGTTTGGTAAAGAAATCGCCATAGCTCGGTAACTACTTCTCCGATTAATATGAAACCTTGAAAAGGCACATCCTCGGGTCCCCAGCAATATACCTGGCAAGTTTCAAGTATATCGGACCCGTGGTTGTCGAGAAACAGCGGTCACAGACAAACGACACACACACATACACACACACATACACACACACATACACACACACACAGAGATTACTGGAATTATAGATAGATATCTCGGCATTTTCCCGTCTGTTATTTCGGGCGGTGTATGACTGACCATGCCGCGATTTAAACAAAATATATATATCTCGGCATTTTCCCGTCTGTTATTTCGGGCGGTGTATGACTGACCATGCCGCGATTTAAAAAAAAAATATCTCAATGGACTTGAAGTTACAGGCCTTTGAGAATTCATTTCGTTCTCTAAAGGGCAACTTTCATCGGATTTTCTTCCCGTTTTTTTTCAACCGAGTCTAAAACTATGTTAGCGACTGTGAAAAATGAAATGATATATCGAATTTGATTTGAAATAAAACTGTGTGAGAGAGGAAGACACCACGGGCCTACAAAACAGGCCTCAAAGCTATGCGAGTTAACAAAATGGTGGATATTTGTTTATATGAAGCCTCTCCCAAAATGGGTGGAGCTATGGTTCCCAGAATGGGTGGAGCTTTGAGGTTTTGTCTTCTCTGCAAGAACAACAAGAAGAAGAAGAACAAGAAGAACAACAACAACAACAACAGCAGAGGGCACTCTATGAGCAGCGTCTGTGACGCGGCTAAAAATATATCTCAATGGACTTGAAGTTACAGGCCTTTGAGAATTCATTTCGTTCTATAAAGGGCAACTTTCATCGGATTTTCTTCCCGTTTTTTTTCAACCGAGTCTAAAACTATGTTAGCGACTGTGAAAAATGAAATGATATATCGAATTTGATTTGAAATAAAACTGTATGAGAGAGGAAGACACCACGGGCCTACAAAACAGGCCTCAAAGCTATGCGAGTTAATAAAATGGTGGATATTTGTTTATATGAAGCCTCTCCCAAAATGGGTGGAGCTATGGTTCCCAGAATGGGTGGAGCTTTGAGGTTTTGTCTTCTCTGCAAGAACAACCACAAGAAGAAGAAGAACAAGAAGAAGAACAACAACAACAGCAGAGGGCACTCTATGAGCAGCGTCTGCGACGCGGCTAAAAATATATCTCAATGGACTTGAAGTTACAGGCCTTTGAGAATTCATTTCGTTCTATAAAGGGCAACTTTCATCGGATTTTCTTCCCGTTTTTTTTCAACCGAGTCTAAAACTATGTTAGCAACTGTGAAAAATGAAATGATATATCGAATTTGATTTGAAATAAAACTGTATGAGAGAGGAAGACACCACGGGCCTACAAAACAGGCCTCAAAGCTATGCGAGTTAATAAAATGGTGGATATTTGTTTATATGAAGCCTCTCCCAAAATGGGTGGAGCTATGGTTCCCAGAATGGGTGGAGCTTTGAGGTTTTGTCTTCTCTGCAAGAACAACAAGAAGAAGAAGAACAAGAAGAAGAACAACAACAACAGCAGAGGGCACTCTATGAGCAGCGTCTGCGACGCGGCTAAAAATATAAAAATACTATTGTATTAATATAACAAAATATAATGTTAAATTATGATTGTATTGAGATAGTATCAATCCAGTGAATCATCGTCATCTGTTCACTTCCAGATTCGGGAGCAAAGTCTGTGTCGATCTAATTACAAAATCATAATTACCCTGCGCTTGTCAAGCGAAAAGCAGGGTTAGGCATTCCGTTGTGTATGCGTCTGCATTTTTATAATTCATTTTCTTGGCAACCGTTGGTCCGATTAACACGAAATTTTTACTATAGGAGCGCCTCCGACTAGATTTTTTTATTCATAATTATGACGTATTATGTCACGTGCTACGGATGCCATCTTGGAAAAAGTTACATCTCTATCTCAGAAACAGCTCAATGGAAAAAATTGAAACAAGGCTCATTGTGAAGTATTTCCCATGGGCAACAAGATATGTCAATGATGATGTCATCGGTGCCTTCACGGCATAATTCGACAAGTACAATGCTTGATCTGATCAGAATGAATTTTTCTTCTCTGCAATTTTTGGTCCGATGGACATGAAATTTTCATCATAGGATCGCCTCCTCCTGTGTAATATTTTAATGAAAAATTTGACGTCATAGGCCACGTGGTACAGGCGCCATCTTGGAAAAACTTCGCACCACTAAATCTCTGAAACCACTCCATGGAAAAAATTTAAGCATGGGTCATTGTGAAATACTCCCCATGGGGAATAAGATGCTAATGATGATGTAATCTGTGCCTTCATTATGACATCATAATTCAACAAGTACGAGTATAATGCTTCATCCGATCAGTATGAAGTTTTTTCTCTGCAACGGTTGGTCTGATGGACACAATATTTTCACAATAGGAGAGCCTCCTGCTGTAGAACATTATACTGATAATTATGACGTCATATGTCACGTTGTACAGGCGCCATCTTGAAAAAAAAAACGTTGTACCTCTATGTCTCCTATTGCCCTATTGCTATTCTTCGGCTATCACAAAACTATCTTTGTGGGCTATCACGAAATGCAGAAACTTACTGGTCGGCAAGGTGTGGATGCTCCCATCCTATACTATCGGTATGTTGATGACATTTTTGCTTTGTTTGGGTCTCAGATGTCATGTGATGCATTCTTGACAAAACTCAACACTCTCCATCCAGCGCTGAAGTTCACCAGAGAGCTGGAATCTTCAAACACTTTACCATTTTTGGACGTGTTGGTCGAAAGCCAACGTGGTTTCACGACATCCATCTACCGGAAGCCTACCTTCATTGGGATTCCTACAGCAACACGAGATTCAAAATTGCCTTGATCAACATCCTTGTGAACAGAGCTCAGAGGATTTGCTCACCTTGTAATCTTACTCACCTCACAAATAAGCAATGTTATCTTTGAGTTTAAGTGCCGATGTGAAGCCCGGTACGTGGGCCGTACAACCAAAAGGTTGGCTGATCGTATCAAACAGCATGTCCGGATGTCCCTCTGCCGATTCGAGCAAAGAACTTTGGAATGAGGACTCAACCGGTATGAGCATGTAGGAAGGTTCAAGGACTGTCGGCCACTTCTTGTTCTTCTACCATTGCACGGCACCTGGTTGCCAACCCCGGTTGTGCAGACCAGTGCAATGCAGATATCTTTAAGATATTGAGCCGAGGTCGGAGTACGTTACATTTACGTATGTAAGAAGCAACCTTCATCCATTCCATGGACACTACATTGTGTCTTCAAAAGGAATTTGTACATTCTCTCATTCTCTTTCAACATAGACAGATTAAAGGTGTTGCCCCAACCCCTGTCCTTGGTATGTCTGCAAATGGCGAGTACCCGGCTTTGGGGGAACCCCGTCCCCCTTCCCTCCAAGGTATTGGTTCTGGGGAGTCATGGCTCTCAACTCCGCTCCAGCCAATCCGAGCCAGAGATAGTGGTGACTGAGTCAACCAATGTGTGTTCAGCTTACCAAATACGTCTTGACTGATGAACCAACCGGTGTCGCTCTTACATAGACATGCTTATATATGCATGATATTTCACTTACTTATTTCTCTTGCTGTGATTTACCTTGAGGAGTACAGCACGAAAAGCTTCAGTTAAACTTATTATGTCTTGTTTGTTTTTTTGTACTTTCACATTCCGATACTCTTCATCCTCCTCTTCAGCTTATTCGAGGAAACGTCCCATATAAACGACCAATTATAAGATTTGCAATAAAAGTTTTTGTTATTTCAACGCTTGTGATTAAGTTTTGATCCATATTAGATAATCACAGGTGATCATCGCACGATTAGCGATTTTACACTCGTTTAACTCAAACTCCGTTCGTAAATTCGGCCCCTGTAGTCTTCTTGCAAAACACAGACTCCACTTTTGTTCAGCAAGTAATGTGCAAACTTGACCCACCCACAGGGTCGGTACTCTGCTAGTATATACATAAAACAGAAAAACACAGTGAAGTCTTGGTTCACCCGAGTGAGTATGTCTATTAATTACATACATCGTTTGAATGTGAGTAGTGTACTGTGAGCTACTTCTATAAAAAAAATATCATAGCAAGAAGTACTTTTCTATCAAAATATCACAAGCTCTAGATTCTGTTAGATGAGCTTCACACAACTGATCATGTACGATCCAGGTGCACTTTAACATCAAAGCCACAATTCTCTCACCAGCCACCACACCCACTGACAACATACAGACAGACTTCAACAAGATCAAAGCCCAACAGACCTATAGTCTTGTCCCCAGTGCAAACCTCGTTCCTCGACCCTCCCCCTTCCTCGCTCTCACCCAGACAAACTCTCCCCTACCCCTTCATTGCCCCCCCTCCTCTCTCAACCCCTCCACCTCCTAATTCTCCCATCCATCAATCCATCTCTATATCTCTATATCTCTATATCTCTATATCTCTATATCTCTATCTCTATCTCTATCTCTATCTCTCTCTCTCTCTCTCTCTCTCTCTCTCTCTCTCTCTCTCTCTCTCCACGCTTCGATCCCCCCACCCCCGTCTATCCCACCTCTTAATATTCCCATCAGCGAAGCAAATGGGTTCCATTTGCTCAAAGTAAATAAATGATGCAACTAACACGATCCCCTTAGCCACGACCGAAATACACGGCCACGAAACCGACGACGAAATGGGAGAACCTTAATTATCCTAGGCCTAAAAGCCTCAGACACCACAACGTGAGATAGACAAAGTCAGGAAGGACTGCAGTGTTTTCAGTGAGGACTTTCCCCTGCAGTGTTTTATTCAGTGGTATATTACAACATGCTGTTCTTCTTCCTATGTAAAAGGCTTTTTTCAATTTCCTCATCAAATCATTCCATTTCAAAAAAAGAAATCAATCTCTTACAGTTCTTCCTTTATACATTCTCTAAACTCACCTTCATTCCACCCCTCCTCGATCATTTTCAAACAGATCTCTGACTCCTCAACCCAGTTTGTAATAAATCTTTGTTTGTCATTAATCGTCCACCTTCTAAACTCTCCCTCACCCCTCCCCTCCTAAACTCCCCCCTGGCCCCTCCCTCCCAAACTCCACCCTCTCCCCTCCCCTCCTAAACCTTCCCCCTCGCCCCTGCTTTCCGAAACTCCCCCCTCGCCCCTCCCCTCCTAAACTCCCCCATCGCCCCTCCCGTTCTAAACTCCCCCCTCACCCCTTCTCTTAAAAACTCTCCACTCACCCCTCCCCTTCAAAACTCCCCCCTCACCCCTCCCCTTCAAAACTCTCCCCTCACCCATCCCCTTCAAAATTCCCCCCTCACCCTCCCCTTCAAATCTCTCCCCCTACTATCTTTCTCCAATTCTTGCATCTCCCCCCTCCTCCTCAAAGCTGCCTCCTGCCTGCTTCCTCTCCCTTCCATCTCATACCTTCACCTCCTCCAACCTTCAACTTTGCTCTACTCCCCTCCCCTCCTCAAACAACACCTCACTGTGCCTCATCCCATCACCATCAAACGTTTTGTCCTCCTCATCCTTCCCTTTCTCCGAGCTCTTCTGCGATCTCTGACCCACTATCAACAGCCCTCCCCACCTCCCTCTCTCCCTCCCTCCTCATCTTATCGGACCCTTCCCCTCTCATGTCCTGTACCCGATGCTCCCTCTCCCTCTTCCTTAACGGTATGGACCTCAAACATCCGGGGCCTTCGCTCAAACCTGATTAATCTCTCCATTCAGGTTGCTTCTGACAAACCAGACATCATCTGCTTAACAGAAACTTTCCTCCTTCAAGATGTCTCTGATTCCTTAATATCTCTTCCTGGTTACTCCCTCCTCCAGTACGATAGACCTGAGCCCGGTCCTGGTGGTGGGGTTGCAATCTTTATCAAAAACTCTCTTCCTCACCATCCTTACACTGCCCGCTCTCCACCCCACCCCCAAGAGTACCTCTAGCTACGGCTTCTTCTCTGCTCCCACCTTTTGTTCATATGTGTTCTGTACCGTCTTCCAAACAGTGATGAATCCATTTACATCTCGCTGTCTGACAACATGGACCAACTTCTATCCACTCATCCAAACTCTCTCTTCCTCATTTGTGGTGGCTTCAACTGCCATCATGCCACCTGGTTGGGTGTGGGTACCTCTCTCACCAGCCAGGACACCTCAGCAAAGGACTTCTGTGACTCATTGGGACTGACAGAACCTGTCACTTTCCACACCGGATCTCAGTCAACGGAGCATCTTCTCTTCTAGACTTGTTTATGACTTACTTCCATGCAAATGTCTGCTGTTCTTCTTCTGCTCCAATAGGTTCATCTGTTCATTTTCTTGTTGAAGTGGACATCTCTCTGGCCATTCTCAGAGAGCCTCCTCAGCACTGACGAGTCTGGCATTTCACTCAGGCTGACTGGCACGGTCTTCAAGCAGCCATCACTCATCTGGACTGGTCTCCCATCACTACTGCCTCTGACATAAACCTTTCTGGGAATTCTTCGAAAGTAAATGGCTCTCTCTCATGCACAGATTTATCCCATCTCGTCTTCAGTTGTCTTACCCTTCCTCCCGTCCATGGTACACTGAATCTTGTGGTGAGGCAGTTGCCATGAAGCAACTTTCCTTCACCTCATGGAAGGCAAATTCAACTGAAGGCAATCTCAGTTCCTTTCACAAAACTCAGAAAAAGTGTGTGTCTCCCCTCAGGAGAGCCAGGAAACACTATCTCTCCACTCTCAAGACTGAACGCTCAAACCTGTCTCCCTCCTCCAAATCCTGGTGGCGTCTGGTCAAATCTGTTTCTGGTGTTTGTACCCCCTCCGACCTCTCCCTTACCTCAAATGGCTACACAGGTGAATCCGCCCGCACATGACAGAGCCGAATGCCTAAACTCTGTGTTTGCCTCAAAATCTTGTGTCCCAAACCAATCTCTCTCTGTACCCACCTTACCCAGTCATACCCAGCTGCTCCTGGACTCTGTGTCCTTCTCTCCTGACAAGGTGGAGAAGTTTCTGTCAAACCTCGACTGATTCTGCAACTGGACCAGGCAGCATCAGCCCATGGGTCTTAAAATCATGCTCTGCCGCTCTATCTCACCCTCTCTCTGTTATTTTCACCCTCTCTTTTGCTCAAGGTCATCCGCCATCAGCTTTGAAATCAGCAAACATTACCGCTTTACACAAGAAAGGTGCAAAAACAGATTTTTGCAACTACAGACCAATCAGCCTGCTCCCAATAATCAGCAAGGTCATGGAATCAATTATTGCTTCTGATATTGAATCCTTCCTCTTCTCCAATGGCTTGATCTCTGATCATCAATTTTGATTCAGACCAGGTCATTCAACTCTGGACATGCTGCTTCTGCTGTCTCAACAATGGATGGAGGTCCTCAATGCCAAACAGGAAATCAGAGCTGTCTCCCTTGACAAATCTTGTGAGTTAGATATGGTCTGGCACCCCGCCCTGTTTACCAAACTCTCCTTCTATGGTATCCATGGAAATCTACACACATGGCTTGTGGACTTCCGCTCTGGTCGCAGTCAATGTGTGGCCCTGAATGGAATTCTCCCATCTCCCCTTCCTGTCCAGACTGGAGTTCCTCAAGGCAGTGTTCTGTGCCATCTGCTTTTTTTTGGTCTTCATCAATGATCTCTCCGACTCCCACGAAAATCCTCTCTATCTCTTTTCTAATGACACCACTCTCTGCCACTTGATATCTCAACCCTCAGATCGGCAGGCAGCAGCCTCTTCACTCTCTGCAGACCTGGACAATATCTCAAACTGGTCAAACAACTGGAACATGTCTTTCAATCCTAACAAATCTCACATTCTCACGATGTTTCTCCAAAAAGACTGTGTGGACAACCCTCCCATCTACCTTCTCAACAATCCTCTCGAACAAGTTCTGTCACTCAAGCTTTTGGGTCTCAATATCTGCCATGATCTTTCCTGGGAAAATCACATTTTAAAGCTGGCCTCCAAAGCCAGTCGCCGACTGGGCATCCTCCGTTATGCAAAGTCCTTTCTGGGTACTTCTGAGCTCCTCACCAAATACAAAGTTTTTATCCACAGCTCAATGGAATACTGTTCTCCCCTCTGGGCTGATGCTCCTGCCTCACACCTCACTCGGCTTCACGCTGTTGAAACCAAAGCTTTCAGAATCATTGGAATCTCCCGCGATGAAGTTGATTCTGAGGGCTTATCATTCTGTCACCGCAGGCAGGTTGGTGGTCTTTCTGTCTTCTACCGACTCCTCTCTGGTCTTGCTCCCCTTGCTCTGTCTGTGCTCTATCTGTGCTCTGTCCCCCAAATATTCCTGCAGGAAACATAATATCTGCCAGCAACCCTCTTATGGTTAAACTGCCAAAATCAAGACTCTCTGCTCACCTTCACTCCTTCATTCCTTCATTTCTCTTTTCTCCCGCCTCTGGAACAAACTCCCTCACTCTCTTCAATCCCACTCCTCCCTCCAGGTCTTTAAAACAGCTGTTCACCACCATCTCTTATCTTCTCCCATCAAAAACCTTGATCTTTTCTACCCCCGCTAATTTCACCCAAAATCCACCTCTTTCCATCTCCAACTTCTTTCCTGAAATTCCTTGTAGTGTTCATTCGCTTTACACCATGTGTATCTCCTCCATCCTCCCTCCTCCCCCAGCTAATTAACATACCCCACTCACCCTCCCTCCCTCCACTCACCCTCCCCATCCTCCCTCCTCCCTCCTCCCCCAGCCCTCCCCCTTCCACAGATCTACCAACGTCCCTGTTCTCTACTGTTGTTGTCCTTTTGTGCTTCCCTCTCCCTCCCCCTCTTGTCTACCGCTCCCTTCATTATATGTTTTATGTGTCTGTGCATGTTTTCATGTTTAATGTGTTAGGTCTTACACGAGCCTCGATTCTGTATCCAAAAAAAAAAGGACAAGACATGAGAGACAGCGGGCAAACCGGACAGCCTGGTGGTCAGGTCCCGCCGCCCTGGCAGCTGGAACTGAACCCATTACTCCGAAGTCACCAACTAGCTCGGAAGGCGATGGCATGGCTTTCACACAGAATGGGGCTTGTCCCACCCTGTCCGTAATAGAGCAGCGAGGGACACAGGTTGCACAGGGCCAATTCTGAGTACCTCCTGACTTCTGTCCACACTCTGCCCTTTTCCCCCCTTGAGATGACGCATCATGAGTGACGGATTGTGCCCCTCCCCTCTCACTCACCATTGGCCGCTGCTTGGCTGGGTGGCCAGAGCAACCCCGACACAACCCGACATCCCTGATGCTCAGAGGCAAGCCGTGTTGGTTACAATGGCGTGCCACGTCGACTTGTGCCTGACAACCTGTCAGAACACTAATAGGGCCATAAATGCCAGATTACAGAGAGAAAACGGTAAAAATGGGGCAAATGGATTGATACTTTTAAAAACAGACATGGGCTGGGTAGACGTCATCTAACTAGACATAGGCCTATAAGTGACACATATTTAATATCACAATTTATTAATTTACGCTTATGCTAGACATTCAATTTAAGGAGATAACTGCTATATTTTATGCTTCATTAACCCCTAGGAGCCATTTCCACAATGATGTATACATAATTATATTTCCTCTTCTTCTTCTTCTGCCATTGCACTGCACTTGGATGCCAACCCCGATTGTGCAGAGCAGTACAATTTAAACTCCCTCACTCCCTTCAATCCCACTCCTCCCTCAGGGTCGTTAAAACAGCTGTTCACCACCATCTCGTATCTTCCCCCATCCAAAATCTTGATCTTTTCTACCCCCGCTAATTCACCCCCTTTTTTGAAACACCAACTTCTTTCCTGGTAGTCTAAGCAGTGTTTGTGCGTTTTATACCTAGAAACACCCCCCCCCCCCCACCCTCCTTCCCATGCCTCTTCCCCCTCCCCATGCATCCCCCTTCCCATGCCTCTCCCTCCCACAGATCTCCCGATGTTCCTGTTCTCTGTTGTTGTGTGTGCTTCCCTCTCTCTCCCCATCTTGTCTCCCGCTCCCTCTATCATGTGTTTTATGTGTCCGTTTGTTTTTTTTGTGATTAATGTTAGCTCTTACACGAGCCTCGATCTTGTACACAAAAAAATAAATAAATAGAAATAGTGTATTTATTTAGTATCTTTATATCTTGCCAACATGCAAGTCTCTCGGGGGCCATTGTATTTCCACCTCTTTGATGAAATACCTCATTGTTTAGAGTGAACCGCAGCACTAAAGGAAGTGGTCACATGAGATGGTACCTTCATGGAGTAAACATTCCTGAAGTTTCACCAAAGCGGAGCACATCCTTCATGGAAGGTGCAATTTCAATGTTGTTGAGTATGCCAGTTGATGGTGTATGCCACTCTGATGGTGATAAGCTGGAATTCAAAAGACGAATTAAATAGCAGGACAAGCCAGATAGCAGGACATGTCCATTGCACATAGACAGGAAGTTCAAAAAGCAGATGACGAGGTGGCCCCGGTGTCCATTGGCTGACAGCAACACAAATATGGCTCAGCAGGTGCCAAACGCTAATGTAAAGAAATGTAAAATTATATAATTGGACCATTCTTACAACCGACATTTGGGAAATTGTACCATTTTTGAGTCAGTGAAAGTAATAGAAACATAACTTAGTGGTTGAGAAAACCAGATTGGTGGATTATAATGACAAAGTTGAAAAAGCTTTTCAGGAAATTCATCATTATTGTTTCCATCCCATTGCTTGAAATCATAAGGATTGATGGAGAGTAAAAAAAGGAATTCATTACTTCGGAGACATTCAAGTAGGTTTACATGTATGAGGATAATGATATGGGATAATAATATGGGATAATGATACGGATAATGATACGGATAATGATATGGGATAATAATACGGATAATGATACTGGAAAATGAAAAATATGATAATAATACAGGATAATGATACAGATAATGATTTGGATAATAATACAGGATAATGATATGGGATAATGATACAGATAATGACATGGGATAATGATACAGATAATGATACGGATAATGATATGGGATAATGATACGGGATAATGATATGGGATAATAATACAGGATAAGGATACAGATAATGATTTGGATAATGATTTGGATAATAATACAGGATAATGATATGGATAATGATGCGGAATAATGATACGGATATTGATATGGGATAATGATACGGGATAATGATATTGGATAATGATACAGATAATGACATGGGATAATGATATGGATAATGATATGGGATAATGATACAGATAATGACATGGGATAATGATACAGATAATGACATGGGATAATGATACAGATAATGATACGGATAATGATATGGGATAATGATACAGATAATGACATGGGATAATGATACAGATAATGATACGGATAATGATATGGGATAATGATACGGGATAATGATATGGGATAATAATACAGGATAAGGATACAGATAATGATTTGGATAATGATTTGGATAATAATACAGGATAATGATATGGATAATGATGCGGAATAATGATACGGATATTGATATGGGATAATGATACGGGATAATGATATTGGATAATGATACAGATAATGACATGGGATAATGATACAGATAATGATACGGATAATGATACAGGATAATGATACAGGATAATGATATGGGATAATGATACAGATAATGATATGGGATAATGATATGGGATAATGATACGGGATAATGATACAGATAATGGTACGGATAATGATATGGAAAATGATACAGGATAATGATATGGGATAATGGTACGGGATAATGATATGGGATAATGATACGGGATAATGATAAAGATAATGATATGGATAATGATACGGGATAATGATATGGGATAATGATACGGGATAATGATACAGATAATGATACGGATAATGATATGGGATAATGATATGGAAAATGATACAGGATAATGATACAGACAATGATATGGATAATGATACAGGATAATGATATGGGATAATGATACAGATAATACAACAGGCATTTTAAGGCCATTTTCCCTGCTGGAGCGGGGGTTAGCCTTGCGGTCCCCATAACAATCTTCTCCATTTTGCCCTATTTTCTGCATCTCCCCTTGTTAACCCCCTTGCCCGCATTTCTTCTTCCACCATCTTTAGCCAAGTCTTTCTCGGTCTTCCCCGTCCTCTACTTACTTCTAGATTCATTTCCATCATTCTTCTCAACCAGTCACTTTCATCCTTCCTCAACACATGACCAAACCATCTCAACCTGTTTCTCTTCACAGCATCCATCACAGGCTCTTTTCCCATCATCTTTCGCAATTCATCATTTGTCTTCCTCTCTCTCAACGACACTCCGCACATCCATCGAACCATTCGCATTTCCACCCTTTCCAACCTTCGTTGCTGCTCTACGTTCATGACCCAAGGACAAGGACAATGACACGGACAATGATACAGATAATGACATGGATAATGATATGGATAATGACACGGGATAATAATACGCGATAATGATATGGGATAATACCGATAATGACATGGATAATGATACGGGATAATGATACGGATTAATGAATGAATGAATGAATGATCGTTTTAAGGCCATTTCCCCCACTAGAGTGGGGGTTAGCCTTGCGGGCCCCATGACAATCATGGTTCCCTGTTTGAGGCAATGTTTTTATGGCCGGATGCCCTTCCTGACGCCAACCCTTTGTCACCTCTTTCGATGCGCAGGGATACGGTGTACCTATTCTAAACCGGGGTACACACCGGGATCATTCATCCCAGCAAGCTGGTACTCAATTTGCCGACCTCGGAAGGATGACAGGCTGAGTCAACCCCCCTGGCGTTAATTCAGCGATCGACGGGGATTCGAACTCAGGATCCTCGGATCCCAAGCCGGCGCCCTAACCGCTAAGCCACTGATAACCACTGATACAGGATAATGATATGGGATAATGATACAGGAAAATGATACAGGATAATGATATGGGATAATGATACAGGAAAATGATACAGGATAATGATATGGGATAATGACACAGATAATGATACGGATAATGATACAGATAATGACATGGATAATGACACGGATAATGATACGGGATAATGATACGGATAATGATACAGGATAATGATACGGATAATGATACGCGATAATGATATGGAAAATGATACAGGATAATGATAAAGATAAATGATACGGATAATGATACAGATAATGACACGGATAATGATACGGGATAATGATATGGAAAATGATACAGGATAATGATATGGGATAATGATACAGATAATGATACGGATAATGATACAGACAATGACACGGATAATGATACGGGATAATGATACGGATAATGATACAGACAATGACACGGATAATGATACAGGATAATGATACAGATAATGACACGGATAATGATACGGATAATGATACGCGATAATGATATGGAAAATGATACAGGATAATGATATGGGATAATGATACAGATAATGATACGGATAATGATACAGATAATGATACGGATAATGACATGGGATAATGATACAGATAATGATATGGATAATGATATGGGATAATGATACAGATAATGATACAGATAATGATACGGTTAATTGTATGGGATAATGATATGGAAAATGATACAGGATAATGATACGGGATAACGATACAGATAATGATACAGATAATGATACGGTTAATTATATGGGATAATGATATGGAAAATGATACAGGATAATGATACAGGATAATGATACGGATAATGATACGGGATAATGATTTGGCTAATGATACAGATAATGATACGTATAATAATACGGGATAATGATTTGGATAATGATACGGGATAATGATACGGGATAATGACACGGGATAATGATACAGATAATGATACAGATAATGATACAAGATAATGATATGGGATAATGATACAGATAATGATACAGGATAATAATATGGGATAATGATACAGATAATGATACAGGATAATGATACAGATAATGATACGGGATAATGATACAAATAATGATACAAGATAATGATACGGGATAATGATACAGATAATGATACAGGATAATGATATGGGATAATGATACAGATAATGATATGGGATAATGATACAGATAATGATATGGGATAATGATACAGATAATGATATGGGATAATGATACAGATAATGATATGGGATAATGATACAGATAATGATACAGGATAATGATATGGGATAATGATACAAATAATGATACAAGATAATGATATGGGATAATGATACAGATAATGATATGGGATAATGATACAGATAATGATATGGGATAATGATACAGATAATGATATGGGATAATGATATGGGATAATGATACAGATAATGATACAGGATAATGATATGGGATAATGATACAGATAATGATACAGGATAATGATATGGGATAATGATACAGATAATGATATGGGATAATGATACGGATAATTTAATTTTTTGACGAGGCTGAATATATTCTGTTAAAATTTAATCACAGACGAATTAGTCATTCCAAAGTTACGGACAAGGGCGATGTCGTCGAACCGACAAGTACTTAATCATTCCATTATTAATTTTTTCTTCCCCCGGGAAGTCTGCAAAGGAAATGAATGATTGTTTTAATTGTTGTCAAGATTGGTTTAACCATTCCAGAGAGGTAGATGGGGAAAAAGAGTGGTTGTGAAGTGGAGCTTCACTGTCCAATGGAGTGGCTGCAAGAGATAAATAATGATCGCGGATTTGAACAAACACCGTTTACACTGAAAGGGCACGTAAATGGGCGTACGAGTTGGAAGCCTTGTACAACCCTGAAACCTCAGATTGGACAGGCCTGATGTCCTAGAAGTATGTATATTTGCCTCCGAGCTGTCTAACCTGGGTTCGAATACCCACCTGACTATAAACTGCCATCCTGGTGGTTCGCGGGCATTGCGAGGCACCAATGCGTGTGCGGAGCGGCACCCTGGCCAAATCTCCGGCGAGTCATCTCCGGCACCCTGGCCAAATGACAATTTCCTGCCCTAATCTACAGGGGGCACTGCATCAGCCGCACAGCCATGCCCACTCAGCCAATTAAATTCCACTCTACCCCAACCAAACCAGCAACCACCTGCTGCACAATAATGGATCTCTAATTGACATTTCATCTCCTCGGGAAATTTCAGGAAACAAATCTTCAAGTTTGGAGAAAGAAAAAAAAAAAAATACTTTGACAAAGTTTGATTCTTGCTCGAACCTTGATTCATACTGGTGATTCAACAGCACGGCATGGCGATGCGGTAACGAAATAGATTGCTGTGAGTTATGCGTTACTGAAATAAGCCGTCTATCCTGAACGAAGTTCTCACCACCTACAAGCAGCAGGTGAGAGTCTTTGCTACAACATCTTGCCAGCACAGGCGACGGAAATCAATGGACGCTGCGAGTAAAAACTATTTTCAGTGACAAAACAGAGGCGTTCAAATGATTGTGTGTGCTCGTGAATGCCGCAGATGATCACAGGTGAATACAGGTAAAATATCAATGCTTGCACTCAGTAGATAGGAAGAGAAGCTGAGAACACAAAGTGCAGGATCAATAGAAGATGCGTGAAGAAACATCTGCAGAAACAAGCGTTCAAATGTTCAAATATCTTAAAATGGCCGTGCGGAAGTGTGGAAGTCAACGGACCGGGAAGAAGAGCAAGGACCTTTATAGATAGACTGTGGTGTAGGAAGAGGGAAAGATCTCCTGAAATTACCAAAGGCAACGATCCCCAAGGAGGATTTCCGTGTTGCTTGCGTATTTCTACTTTATGGTTAGAGTGCCTGATCCAAATGACCGTCCACATCATCAATGCCAAAGCCTCTCCAAACGGCGGGTCCACAACCTCAGTTGCGTCTTGCGACATCCAATCGGGCAGAGAGATGGGGATGGATGGAAGCAGAGGGAGAGAACAGGAAGAGAGGAATCTCATCCAATAAGGAGCACATGCATATGACAATATTGAAGGGAAAAAAATGGTGGAAGGAAATGTGTGAACAAGGCTCATGAAGACAATGATGGAGTGCAGGTGCCACATCGGAAGCCGTAGAGGTGCGAGCGGAACAGAACGAGGCCACAGAGGGAATTCAAAAAGAGCGCATGTTCCTTTTCCCTCTTTGAATTAATTACCCCAAAAGAAAATCCGGGCGATATATCGTCTCTCCCAAAACTCTCCTCCCACAAGCCAAAGCGGCCCCCAGACATAAGCAAATGGCAGGAAAATTAATTTGAGACTAGCATGGCCTTGTTCAAAACAGCTTGACAAACCAAGCTTCAGGCGAAACCCTTCACGCGGCGAACCCAATGCTCTCCTTCCTGCCTACCCCAGGTGCCAGCTGTTGCCAACAGGTGTGTCAATTGGGTTCTGACTTTTAATGCTTTTTTTCCCCCCTTCCACTAAATCATTCCATGATTCAAAAGCTTGTAAAATATGGCACCCTCTTGGTTTTTCCCACTCAATCGTTCGGTGTATTATCATGCACGCACGTCCATGTGTTGCCATCTTCTGCCTCCCAAGGCGAAATCTTCGGACGCCATGTTGGGGCAGCCGAGCCAGAGTTCAGCTCAAATTCCCAGCTAATCATAAGTTGCAATTACTGATGAAGCTCATGTCGTGTTGGAGGGTCATCATTCGTGCAGCCAACTGTGATTAACATCAGGAACCGTCCAAATATAATGATGGACCCAGTTACCCATGGTGGGCCCAGTTACCCAGTTACCCATGATGGGCCCAGTTACCAAGTTATCCGTGATGGGCCCAGTTCCCCAGTTACCCATGATGGGCCCAGTTCCCCAGTTACCCATGATGGACCCAGTTACCCAGTTACCCATGATGGGCCCAGTTACCCATGATGGGCCCAGTTACCCAGTTACCCATGATGGGTCCAGTTACCCATGATGGACCCAGTTACCCAGTTACCCATGATGGGCCCAGTTACCCATGATCGGCCCAGTTCCCCAGTTCCCCATGATGGACCCAGTTACCCAGTTACCCATGATGGGCCCAGTTACCCATGATCGGCCCAGTTACCCAGTTACCCATGATGGGCCCAGTTACCCAGTTACACATGATGGGCCCAGTTACCCAGCTACCCTGTCCATATAAGTACAGGTTTTCCAGATGCCTTCTGAGATGGAATGTCGAAACGCCAAAATGAATCTGCACCTTGAGCCTCACAAAGCAGGTGTAACTTCTTGATTAGGCAGGCATTGGGGGTGTTTTACGATATATCGTGTCCTCGTTACCTCTGCCCATGAAGGTGTAGTACGGAAGTTATCTTTTCAACTGTTTGTCTGCCTGTTTAACTCTGAGCAAGATATCTCAAAAAGTTAACGAAGGATTTAGACTAAACTTGGTGTACAGATTGGGAGTGTGACAAGGACGAATTGATGCAATTTTGATGAATATCCGGATCACGATCCCGATCCAGATATGAGAACTTTTTTTTTTTAAAGTGAATCCTCACCTTTGAAAGGTCTAAAAACGATATGTAGCACAATACTGTACCTCAAAAAAGTTTCGGCTTCTTTTAAAAGTTTTGTGAACCATTTTAGGTAACAATCCTTATGGGACGCACACAATATACTTTATGGTGCCCCAACCACAAGCGTTTCCTGGGTTTTCTGGGCATGCGCACTGTGCATTATGCGTGAAAAAGGGGGAATAATTTTAAAGTCGCATATTGATAGATGGAGCCAAAAATAATATAGCCAATATAGATGGAGCCAAAGAATCCAAAAACAACCTTTGGAGGCCATTTTTCCCTGCAGAGCAGGGGTTGGCCTTTTTCGGGCACCGTGGTCCCCTTTTTGAAGCCCTTTTTGAAGCAATGTTTTATGTCCGGATGCCCTTCCTGCCACCAACCCTGTTAGTCGCCTCTTGCGACACACAGTGAATTACCAGTGAACTGGTACTCAATTTGCCGACCTCGGAAGGTATGACAGGCTGAGTTAACCCCCTGGTGTTAATTCAGAGATCGACCGGGATTCGAACTTCGAACCCAGGATCCTAGAATCCCAAGCCGCACCCTAACCGCTAAGCCAACACCAACAACCTCCAACAATCTGAACAAGCTGATTCGATTTTGGTTCAGGTCCAGATCCAGATCCGGCCTATTAGTGGGATACACAACATAAACTGTTCAACCTGGCCCAGGTATGCTCACCAGACGCCGTACGCATTATCCCAAGAACATCACAAATGTTCTTGGGATGACGAAGAAGGAAGTCTCAGATTGTGGATCATCTATTGCTTACATATGGTTGGAATATTTAATAACTTTTGCATATGTAATCTCAATAGATGTTATCTTGCATACGCTTCAGGTTGTATCTTGTGTCATCTTACTATAATTCACCAAATGTCTGTCCGTCTGTCTGTCCGTCCGTCTGTTCCCACGTACCGCAAAAATGGCTGAAGATCGCAACGAAATTTTGGGTGGGTAATCCTGGGACCCCTGGAGTACAATAAGCTTTATTGTTTTGCCAATTCTCCAATTTTTCCAATTTCCAATTTTTCCAATTTTTCCAATTTTTCCAATTTTCCAGTTTTTCCAAACACGATGGAATAATATTTACCGATATGAACAGTGATGTGGCTTTTATTGAAATTCTGCAAATACTGTTTAGATTTTGATGATTTGCGTGTGATATGATTTAACGGATGTTTATATAAATCGTTTAAAATAAAATAAAAAGCCTTAAATTTCTGATATTTGCCTTTTCATTTGGGCCTCCCAATTGAAGCCACGCCCATAGGGCAGGTACCGTTGCTAGTATGTTTTAATGGCCTGACGTATGTCCTCGCAATAACCTCATTTGGATATTTAAATGGAGGCAATCTGTCCAGCTTGGTTTCATTGACCTGGCTTGTTTGGTTGGCTTAAACAAACCTCAGGTGGAATATTCTATACATACTCAAATTTGCCCAGGTATTAGTCGAAGGATCCACCTTTGCTAAAGGGTGCCATAGGATGTTTGATGTCCACCATGAAGGTAGGACGGTGGCTTAATATGATCTCAGAGGTGCAGCATTCTCCATGATGCAGCGCCTCAAGCTGCACACTGCATCACACGACATGAGAAATGACCAGAGACCGTTGGGTTAAAGGACACACATTGCCATGTGCATGAAAAGAAATGGAGATTTTGGCAATCCTCTAGTCGTGGTAACATTTTTACATTTTTGGATGCCGTGCAATCCTTTGCATCCAAGGGATGTGTTGAATGGAGCATTCCAGAAGCTCTGCAGTGCTTCTGAGCCTTCATTAATTTTCGAGCCTTTGATGCTGCTCGCCTCCACAAATAACCTGTGCTGCCTTCATGCAGGTTGCTGCAGCTGTACCATTCACAGTGGAGAAGTTGTGGCTCATATAAAGGCCACTGGGATTATCGGCTAGACGTTATCATAGACCCAAAGTGGTGATCGCTCAAATGACAAGAACCGCATAGTGTAGAAATGCAAAAAGGCACAACCAACTCGAGGTTGTTGCCGAAAGGGAGAGGCACAGAAAATGAAATGTTTCAACCATGGAGTGATCTTCATCAGGGACTATGTCAGGTCGTGTGGACCCAGATCTCAAATGCCCTCCCAGAGGGGCAGAGTGACGTAGGCATGCAATTGACCTCAATACGAAGACAACCACTCTCATCATCGATGGAGAGATGGAAGAAAAAGATGGAAGCAGGCTGGAGGAGTTTTAGAGGATTGATAAAGCTCAATATGGAGGAAGTGGGTGCAATCGAATGGACCATCGAAAAGCAAATGCATACAAAATGGTAGCGTCGGGAGATAACGACAACATGAGATGTACACAGGAGGAATGTTCAATATAGAGGAAGATGGATTGACCTGTTGCTGTTCCCAACCTGTACCCCTGACTCATGATATAGGATATGACATAAGTGTGGATATCAATATGTATCTTATTATATATATATTTTTTTATAATAGAGCAAACGTATATGGTTATGTCGTGATGTATGTTTGTTTATATGCGACGAAAATCGTCTTCTTCTTCTTCAAATAAAAATAACACCCACTTAATTAACCCTCTTAATTACGTTTAGACTGCTGAGACCCCTCATACCTTTGATGACCCTTTAATTACCCCCAAGACCCTTAAGACCACCAAGACCCATGAAGACCCAAAAGACCCTGAAGACCCAGAAGACCCAAAACACCCCAAACACCCAAAATACCATTGAAGGCCCAGATGCTCAAAAAGACCCTGAAAACCCAAATGGCCCCAAAGACCCAAAAGACCTCGAAGACCCAAAAGACCCCGAAGACCCAAAACATGCTGAAGACCCAAAACACCCTGAAGACTACAAAGACCCTTAAAGACCCTGAAGACCCAAAAGACCCTGAAAACCCTGAAGACCCAAAGACCCTGAAGACCCCGAAGACCCAAAACACCCCAAAAACCCAAAATACCCTTAAAGGCCCAGAGGATCCGAAATTTTCTGAAGACCCAAATGGCCCTGAAGACCCAAAACACCATGAAGACCCAAAACACTTCAAAGACCCCAAAATACCCCAAAGACCCAAAACACCCCCAAAGACCCAAAAGACCCAAAAGACCCAAAAGACCCCAAAGACCCCCAAAGACCCAAAATACCCCGAAGACCCAAACACCCTGAAGACCCCAAAAACACTGAAGACCCCAAAGACCCTTTAGACCCAAAATACCCTGAAGAACCAAAATACCCCCAAAGACTCTTAAAGACCCTGAGGAAACCAAAGACCTTTAAGACCCAAAAGCCCCTGAAGACACCAAAGACCCAAAAGACCCTGAAGACCCCAAAGACCCAAAACACCCCAAAAACCCAAAATACCCTTAAAGGTCCAGAGGATCCAAAATTTTCTGAAGACCCAAATGGCCCTGAAGACCCAAAACACCATGAAGACCCAAAAGACCGAAATGGTCATAGATGCCTATCCCTCTGAAACGACGTGCGGTGAGGCGTGCTGAGCGCGTCGAGTCATGCTAGAAAATAGAATGACTCCTATGTCTTTGTTCATAGAATGTCTTTGTTCTGCTTGGGATTTACGTGCAAACTCATCCAGAAGCTTTAGATCACTGCAAAAAAAAGACTCCAGGAGGCGGTGGCAAAAAATGATAGTGCCCTCACACCTTCTTTCCAGGTGGTGTTCATAACGACCAAGTTTTATGAATACAAATCCCATAAGAAAGAGTATGGGTGTCTGGCACTTAGTACTCGGTACAGGAAGAGATACCTAAAACTCATCAACATGGTTATATAAAGTTAAACTAATCAATTACAAATTCAAACATGAAGACAGATGCCCCATCTGCTTACACACAAGAATGTACAGTAAGGATCCCGTAGTCTGTTTATAATGGCATTTATGACAAATTTGAAAATCTCATGGGGGTTTGGCCTTAGAACTGACTCATAATAAACCCGTTTTGGCAGGAATGGTGGATATTTAGAGGGACAATCAGTAAACGGAATGGTTGGCTTGATTGGTGGACCGGCCAACTGCATAGCTAAGCTGACAGCTTGCTCGCCAACAGGTCTGATATTGTAAACTGCCTTGCTTTCCCCATGGCTCCCTTGGGGTTCCAGGGAGCAGGGAGAAAAGGTGGATGGGTGGGGTGGGGGGGGGGGGGGGGGAAGTTGGGCGAGCTCTATTCTACCGTTTTGATTTGATTCTGGTAATATATATATATGTTGACGATGACAGCTTTCGATGCAATCGTATCATCAAACCACAGAATATTTTGCCTCATGCTCGCAGAGTCTTTCAAGAGCCTTTTTACAAACTCCAGGCATGCTGTCATGGGCGTTTTTGCCAGGAGTGGCTTCCATCTGGCCACTCTCCCATAAAGCCTGGATTTGTGAAGCACTGCAAAGACTGTTGTCCTTCCGGCAGTTTCTCCCATCTCAGCTAAGGAACTCTGTAGTTCTGTCAGAGTGCTCATTGGGTTCTTAGTCCTCTCCCTGACCAAGGTCCTTCTTGCCCGGTTGCTCAGTTGGGTCAGACGGCTCCAGCTCCAGGAAGAGTCTGCGTAGTTGCATGTTCATTCCATTTCCTAATGATGGAACTCACTGTGCTCTTGGGAACTTACAACACTCTAGAAATGGATTTATACCCTTCCCCAGATCGATGCCTTCCCACAATTCTATCTATCTCGGAGTTCTATGGACAGTTCCTTGGAATTCATGATGGAGTTTCTGCTCTGACATGCACTGTCAACTGTGGGACCTTATATATATATATATATATATATATACATACATACATACATACATACACTACATGACCAAAAGTATGTGGACACCCGAACATCAAACATCTCATTCCAAAATCATGGGCATTAATATGGAGTTGGTCCCCCTTTTGCTGCTGTAACAGCCTCCACTCTTCTGGGAAGACTTTCCACTCGATGTCGGTACATTGCTGTGGGAATTTGCTTCCATTCAGCCACAACAGCATCAGTGATGTCAGGTAGTGATGTTGGGCAATTAGGCCTGGCTCTCAGTCGACGTTCCAATTCATCCCAAAGGTGTTCGATGGGGTTGAGGTCAGGGTTCTGTGCAGGCCAGTCCAGTTCTTCCACACCGATCTCGACAAACCATTTCTGTATGGACCTCGCTTTGTGCATGGGGGCATTGTCATGCTGAAACAGGAAAGGGCCTTCCCCAAACTGTTGCCACAAAGTTGGAAGCACTCAATCGTCGAGAATGTCATTGTATGCTGTAGTGTTAAGATTTCCCTTCACTGGAACTAAGGGGCCGAGCCTGAACCATGAAAAACAGCCCCAGACCATTATTCCTCCTCCACCAAACTTTACATGTCACTAAGCATTTGGGCAGGTAGCGTTCTCCTGGCATCCGCCAAACACAGATTCGTCCGTCGGACTGCCAGATTGTGAAGCGTGATTCATCACTCCAGAGAACGCGTTTCCACTGCTCCAGTGTCCAATGGCGGCCTGCTTTACACCACTCCAGCCGACGTTTGGCATTGCACATGATTGATCTTAGGCTTGTTTGCGGCTGCTCGACATGGAAACCCATTTCCTGAAGCTCCCGACGAACAGTTGTTGTGCTGACGTTGCTTCCAGAGGCAGTGAGGAACTCGGTAGCGAGTGTTGCAACCGAGGACAGACGATTTTTATGTGCTACGCGCTTCAGCACTCGGCGGTCCCGTTCTGTGGCTGACCACTTCGCGGCTGAGCTGTTGTTGTTCTTAGACATTTCCACTTCACAATAACAGCACTTACAGTTGACCGGGGCAGCTCTAGCAGGGCAGAAATTCGATGAACTGACTTGTTGTAAAGGTGGCATCCTATGACGGTGCCATGTTGAAAGTCACTGAGCTCTTCAGTACGGCCCATTCTACTGCCAATGTTTGTCTATGGAGGTTGCATGGCTGCGTGATTGATCTTATATATACCTGTCAGCAATGGGTGTGGCTGAAACAGCCAAATCCACTAATTCGAAGGGGTTTCCGCATACTTTATGGTCATGCAGTGTATATACTCGTGTGTATATACTATATATATATATAGTAATATATATATATATATATATATATATATATATATATATATATATATATATATATGTATATATATTGTTATGTCGGGTGGGGTAGTGATATGTAGAGCCAGCTAGATCTGAATAGGTAACGTGCTTCGTCTGTCGCGGTAAGGAAGCTACCTTGTAATAAGTTTCAAGTGTAGGCGTTTTGTCGGGTAAGAGTATACTTGTGACATATCAGGATGTTCGTGTGATAAGTAGAGTAGGGATTAAAGAGCTGCGCCCCTGTGTGTCCACACCTGGTAGTCAAACCTTTGTCCCTTTTGGCACCGACAACCACTTAGACACTTAGTTCGGATCTCCTTCGTGCAACACTAAATACCTTCCTTTCCCTGACATGACTTTGGAAGGAACAGGCAAAGAAACCAGGCCGGGGCACCGCCGATGATGGCCGCCGCCAATTGCGCTTCGATGGGCCTAACCACATCGAGTGCCACGCGCTATCGCCACGCTACGGTCCTGTGATTGGTCGGCGCGCTGGGCACGAACCTCCAGCCAACGAGTGCAAGAGGCGCGGAGCTGGAAGGTTCGGTGGAAGTCGCTGGTTGGTAGCGCACCAAGGCTGACGTCACTGGCAAGGTTCTTTAAGCTTGCGCCGAACGACGTTTTTTGATGAGAAAGAGCAAAGTTGGACTTGCGCTTGGCTTGGAGCCAGCAGCAAACTTGGATACGCAGTTGGTCTGGAGAGTCTCTCGCAGTTCGTGCTCTTGTTCGCTCTCTTGGTGCTTGGACATTTTTCTCTGCTCTTCTTCATCGTTAGTCATAGCCCGAGTGAGTTTGATTGCTTCTCGCGCGTTAGCCATCGGGAGAGCTGACTGAGACGTGGCAGGCCGATCGTGGATGAAGATCGACCTCGCTTGGAGCCGCTAGCCTGCGTTGGACGCGCGGTGCTTTTCCTGCTTTGGGGCCTCATGTGCGAACAGAGTGGGCGTTGGCTCGGGCCTTCGCGTTGCTGTGGTGCTTGGAGCGAGGCCTTGTGGTACTTGGAGCGAGGCATGGTGGTGCTCAGAGGCGGTCGGAGAGGGCGGCGTGGGACGCCGAACGGAGCCGTGTTGGATGGCAAATAATACAAGACGACGGACAGATAAGCTCACACCACATTTCACAATTACATGACGTGTTCTTTTCCTGAATTCATATTCCCTCGTCTCGTTTCTGAAATCTGTCGTGTGGGGACGTCCCGATTAGGATATTTATTACCGGCGCGTGCTTTTCCTGTCCCGATTTCTTTGCATTAAACCTTGTATTATTTTCCTTTCCCATTTAAACCTGTGCCCGGTTGAATTAATTTCCCTTGCAGGATCGATGCTGCAGTCGGCGCACAAGGTAAGCGCTTGCACAACTTCCATTTTCCTCCTTCCTCCGCGCGGCCATAGTAAAATCCGTATTGGTTATCGCCTCCATTAAATCAGTTTCGGCCCATCCGCGACTTTCTGGTGTCTTTCACGCGACAATATATATAATATAATATATATATATATATATATATATATATATATATATATATATATATATATATACATATATATATATATATATATATATATATATACATATATATATATATATATATATATATATATACATATATATATATATATACATATATATATATATATATATATATATATATACATATATATATATATATATATTTGTGCAGCGTCTGTCCTGTGTTGTGTTGTCACTGAACTACTTTCTCAAACTTTGTGAAATCGTACCAAACTTCTGGAATGCATATATCTCTCCGTCGGTATGTCCTAAGGGTATTTTTTTTGAAAAATCTTCCAATTTTTTTTTTTGGGGGGGGGGGGGGAATTTTTGGGGGAAATTTTTTTTTCTTCAACTTCAATTGTTTATAAAATGTGATATCACGTATATTACAAATACATTTGTGCAAAAATAATTGTTTGAATTATGATTGGTTTAAACCATGACAAAACGGCAACTCGGGTACAGTCATTTATCTATATATCTACACATCTAGGCAGTGTCTGTGTTGTCACTTAACGACTCCCTCAAACTTTTGTTTCCGTGGTTGTGAAGTGTTTTTAATAACGTTGTGGTGGTTTTGAATCACGTGGTGTTGAGGTATTTTGAATGATGTGGTGGTCAGGTGTTTTTAAATGACGTGGTGGTGAGGTGTTTTTAAATCACATGGTGGTGAGGTGTTTTTAAATCACCTGGTGGTGAGGCGTTTTGATTATGTGGTGGTGAGGTGTTAGAATTAGTTGGTGATGAGGTGTTTGAATAATGTGGTGGTGAGGTGTTTTGAATTACTTGGTGGTGAGGTGTTTTTAAATGACGTGGTGGTGAGGTGTTTTAATTTCGTGGCTGAGATGTTTTTAATACGTGTTTTATGGCTGTTAGGTGTTTTAAATTACTTGGTGGTGAGGTGTTTTGAATTACGTGGTGGTGAGGTATTTTGAATTATGTGGTGGTGAGGTGTTTTTAAATGACGTGGTGGTGAGTGTTTTAATATCACATGGTGGCGAGGTGTTTGAATTACGTGGTGGTGAGGTGTTTTTGAATTACGTGGTGGTGAGGTATTTATAATTACGTGGTGGTGAGGTGTTTTTAAAGGACGTGGTGGTGAGGTGTTTTTAAATCACATGGTGAGGTGTTTTGAATTACGTGGTGGTGAGGTATTTATAATTACGTGGTGGTGAGGTGTTTTTAATTAGGTGGAGGTGAGGTCTTTTGAATTAGTTGGTGATGAGGTGTTTTGAATTATGTGGTGGTGAGGTGTTTTGAATTACTTGGTGGTGGGGTGTTTTTAAATGACGTGGTGGTGAGGTGTTTTAAATTTCGTGCCTGTGAGGTGTTTTTATTACGTGTTTTATGGCTATGTGGTGTTTTTATTACGTGTTTTATGGCTGTGAGGTGTTTTTAATTTCGTGGTGGTGAGGTGTTTTTATTACGTGTTTTATGGCTGTGAGGTGTTTTTAATTTCGTGGTGGTGAGGTGTTTTTATTACGTGTTTTATGGCTGTGAGGTGTTTTTATTTTCGTGGTGGTGAGGTGTTTTTATTACGTGTTTTCTGGCTGTGAGGTGTTTTTATTACCCGTTTTATGGCTGTGAGGTGTTTTTATTACCTGTTTTATGGCTGTGAGGTGTTTTTGTTCCGTGTTTTATGGCTGTGAGATGTTTTTATTACGTGTTTTATGGCTGTGAGGTGTTTTTATTACGTGTTTTATTACTGTGAGGTGTTTTAATTTCGTGGTGGTGAGGTGTTTTTATTCCGTGTTTTATGGCTGTGAGGTGTTTTTATTACGTGTTTTATGGCTGTGAGGTGTTTTTATTCCGTGTTTTATGGCTGTGAGGTGTTTTTATTGCGTGTTTTATGGCTGTGAGGTGTTTTTATTCCGTGTTTTATGGCTGTGAGGTGTTTTTATTGCGTGTTTTATGGCTGTGATATGTTTTTAATTTTGCGGTGGTGAGGTTTTTATTATGTGTTTTATTACTGTGAGGTGTTTTTAATTTCGTGGTGGTGAGGTGTTTTTATTCCGTGTTTTATGGCTGTGAGGTGTTTTTATTACGTGTTTGATGGCTGTGAGGTGTTTTCAATTTCGTGGTGGTGAGGTGTTTTTAATTTTGTGGTGGTGAGGTGTTTTTATTTCGTGTTTTATGGCTGTGAGGTGTTTTAAATTACTTGGTGGTGAGGTGTTTTGAATTACTTGGTGGTGAGGTGTTTTGAATTACGTGGTGGTGAGGTGTTTTAAATTACTTGGTGGTGAGGTGTTTTGAATTACTTGGTGGTGAGGTGTTTTGAATTACGTGGTGGTGAGGTATTTTAAATTACTTGGTGGTGAGGTGTTTTGAATTACTTGGCGGTGAGGTGTTTTGAATTTTGCGGTGGTGAGGTTTTTATTATGTGTTTTATGGCTGTGAGGTGTTTTTATTACGTGTTTGATGGGTTTTTTTTTTTTTTTTTTTTTTTTTTTTTGTATACAAGGTCGAGGCTCGTGAAAGAGCGAACATTAATCACACAGAAAGACAAACCGACACATAAAACATATAACATAGGGAGCGGTAGACAAGATGGGGAGAGAGGGGGAAAGACACAAACACAACATTTGAGAGCAGGGACCGAGAGACATGGAGACATCGAGAGATCTGAGAGAGGGCGAGGGCTTTGAGGGGGGGGGGCGTGGGAAGGGGGTGGTGGGAGAGGTATAAAACATATGGACACTGCCAGGACTTCCAGGAAAGAAGTTGGAATTTCAAACAAGGTGGATCTGGGGTGAATTAGCGGGGGTAGAAAAGATCAAGGTTTTGGATGGGGGAAGATAAGAGATGGTGGTGAACAGCTGTTTTAAAGACCTGCAGGGAGGAGTGGGATTGAAGGGAGTGAGGGAGTTTGTTCCAGAGGCGGGAGAAAAGAGGAATGAAAGAGTGAAGGTGAGCAGAGAGCCGAGATTTCGGCAGTTTAACCATCAGAGGGTTGCTGGCAGATCTTGTGCGACCTGTAGGAATATTTGGGGGACAGAGCACAGAGAGAGCTGGGGGTGCAAGGCCGGAGAGGAGTCGGTAGAAGACAGAAAGACCACCTACCTGCCTGCGGTGAGTGAGTGAAAGGCCCTCAGAGATAGCTTCATCGCGGGAGATTCCTAAATTATGAAAGCTTTGGTTTCAACAGCGTGAAGCGAGCTAGGTGTGAGGCAGGAGCACCGGCCCATAGGGGAGAACAGTATTCCATTGAGCTGCGGATGAAAGCCTTGTATGTGGTGAGGAGCTCAGGTGTGCCGAGGAAGGACTTCGCACGACGGAGGATGCCCAGTCGGCGACTGGCTTTGGAGGCCAGCTTGGAAATGTGGTTTTCCCAAGAAAGATCATGGCAGATAGTGAGACCCAAAATCTTGAGCGACAGAACTTCTTGGAGAGGATTGTTGAGAAAGTAGATGGGAGGGTTGTCCAGTCGATCTTTTCGGAGAGACATAGTAAGAGTGTGAGATTTGTCAGGATTGAAAGACATGTTCCACTTGTTTGACCAGTCTGTGATTTTGTCCAGGTCTTCAGAGAGTGAGGAGGCAGCAGACTGCCGATCTGAGGGAAGAGGAATGGAGCGGCAGAGAGTGGAGTCATCAGCAAAGAGATAGAGAGGATTTCGAGAGAGTCAGAGAGATCATTGATGAAGACCAGAAAAAGCACGGGGCCAGAACACTGCCTTGGGAACTCCAGCCTGAACAGGAAGAGGAGATGAGAGAAACCCATTCAGGGCCACACGTTGACGACGGCTAGAGAGGAAGTCCGCCAGCCATGCGTGGAGATTTCCATGGATACCAAGGAGGAGAGTTTGGTGAGCAGAGCGGGGTGCCAGACCGTGTCGAAGGCACGTGATATGACGAGGGAGACAGCTCTAATTTCCTGTTTGGCATTGAGGACCTCCATCCATTGTTGAGACAGCAGAAGCAGCATGTCCAGAGTAGAGTGACCTGGTCTGAAACCAAATTGATGATCAGAGATCAAGCCATTGGAGAAGAGGAAAGATTTCATATCCGAAGCAATGATGGATTCCATGACTTTGCTGATAATTGGGAGAAGGCTGATTGGTCTGTAGTTGCTAGGATCTGTTTTTGCACCTTTTTTGTGCAAAGCGGTGATGTTGGCTGATTTCCAAGCAGATGGCAGTTGACCTTGAGCAAAAGAGAGGGTGAAGAGAACAGAGAGAGGGTGAGATAGAGCAGCAGAGCAGGATTTTAGGACCCGTGGGCTGATGCCGTCGGGTCCAGTTGCAGAATCAGAGTCGAGGGTTGACAGAAACTTTTCCACCTTGTCAGGAGGAAAGGACACGGAGTCCAGGAGCAGCAGGGTACGACTGGGTATGGTGGGTACAGAGAGGGATGGGTTTGGGACACAAGATTTAGAGGCAAACACAGAGTTGAGGCATTCAGCTTTTTCACGTGCGGAGTCAGCTGTGTAGCCGTTTGAGGTAAGGGAGGGGATGGAGGGGGAACAAACACCAGAAACGGATTTGACCAGACGCCACCAGGATTTGGAAGAGGGAGACAGATAAGAGAGTTCGGTCTTGAGAACGGAGAGATATTGTTTCCTGGCTCTCCTGAGGGTGGACACACACTTGTTTCGGGCTTTGTGAAAGGAAATGAGATTTCCTTCCGTTGGATTTGCTTTCCAGGAGACGAAGGCAAGTTGTTTCTGGGCAACAGCCTCACCACAAGATTCCGTGTACCATGGACGGGAGGAAGGGTATGACAACTGAAGACGAGATGGGATAAATCTGTGCATGAGAGAGAGCAATTTACTTTGGAAGAATTCCCAGGATGAGTTGATGTCAGAGGTGGTAGAGATGGGAGACCAGTCCAGATGATTGATGGCTGCTTGAAGACCGTGCCAGTTGGCCTGAGTGAAATGCCAGACTCGTCGACGCTGAGCAGGCTCCCTGAGGATGGTCAGAGAGATGTCCACTTTAACAAGGACATGATCAGATGATCCGATCGGAGCAGAAGAAGAGCAGCAGACATTTTCAGGGAAGTTAGTCATAACCAAGTCCAGAAGAGAAGATGTTCCGTTGACTGAGATCCGGGTCGGGAAATTGACAGATTGTGTCAGTCCCAGTGAGTCGCAGAAGTCCTTTGCTGAGGAGCCATGGCTGGTGAGAGAGGTACCCACACCCAGCCAACTGGCATGATGACAGTTGAAATCACCACATATGAGGAAGAGAGAGTTGGGATGAGTAGATAGAAGTTGGTCCATATCATCAGACAGCGAGATGTAGATGGAGTCATCACTGTTTGGTGGACGGTACAACACACATATGAACAAGAGGTGGGAGCGAAGGGGAAGCCGTAGCCAGAGGTATTCCTGGGGGGGAGGTGGAGAGAGTGCAGTGCAGGGCGAGTGAGGAAGAGAGTTTTTGATAAAGATAGCAACCCCGCCTCCAGGACGAGGCTCAGGTCTATCATACCGGAGGAGGGAGTAGCCCGGGAGAGATACTATGGAATCAGAGACATCATAAAGGAGGAAAGTTTCTGTTAAGCAGATCACGTCTGGTTTGACAGAAGCAACCTGTATGGAGAGATCAGTTAAGTTTGAACGAAGGCCCCGGATGTTTGAGGTCCATACCGTTAATGAAGAGGAAGGGGGAGCATCAGATACAGAACAGGGGGGAGGAGGGGTAGGGTAAGATGTGGAAGAGGTGGAAGAGGTAGGGAGAGCTGTTGAAGGTGTGTCAGAGATTTCAGAATAGCTCGGAGAAAGGGAAGGATGGGGCGGACAAAAGGTTTGATGGTGATTGGGTGAGCCACAATGAGGTGTTATTTGAGGAGGGGGAAGAGCGAGGCAGAAGGTTGGGGGAGATGGAGGTGAGAGTTTGAAGGGGGAAGAAGCGGGGAGGACGCTTTGAGGAGGGGGAGTGAGAGGGGGGAAATTGAGAGGCAATGAGGGTGGGGAGATTTGAAGGGGAGGGGTGAGGGGGAAGTTTGGGAGGGAAGGGGCAAGGGGAGGGATTTGAAAGGGATGGGATATGGGGGAGATTTGGAGGGGAGGGGTGAGGCAGGAGTCTAGGAGGGGAGGGGCGAGGGGGCGTCTTGGCGGGGAGGGGTGAGGGGGTCGTTTAGGAGGGAGGGGGCAAGGGGGGAGATTTGAAAGGGATGGGTGATGGGGAAGATTTGGAGGGGAGGGGTGATGGGGAAGATTTGGAGGGGAGGGGTTATGGGGAAGATTTGGAGGGGAGGGGTGAGATTGGATTTTTGAAAGTGTACGATTTATGGGAAACGAACATTTATTGCAAAATGAGTTGCTTGTGACCTTCGAGTTAAAAATACGTTTAAGGACGCTGGATGGAGGATGGAGTGCAGGAGAGTTTAGGGAATGTAGAAAAAAGGCACTATAGGAGATGGATATTTTTTTGGGGATGAATTGATTTGGTGAGCAAGTCGAAAGCAGCCTTTTAAAGAAGAAGAAGAAAAAGGTGTTATAAAATATGACGGAATACATAACTTGAGGGGAAAGTGTAAACATTGAAGGTTAATGAGTGAAAACTATCTGGGGAAATGGGGGAGAAACACGTGGTCGAAGAACGAACGAACGAATAAGAATGAATAAACGAATGATAACAGAGAAGGAAATTTTTTTTTTTTTTTTTTTTTTTTTTTTTTTTTTGAGTTGAGATTTACACAAGGAAGTAGGCTATGGGTGAAAAGCCTGGGAATACAGAGAACGAAAGTTATTGGATCACAAAAGACGGACCGCTGAGAGAAAAACAAAGCCTCAAGGTTGTAC
Organism: Myxine glutinosa; assembly: GCF_964187855.1. Classification (NCBI taxonomy): domain Eukaryota; kingdom Metazoa; phylum Chordata; class Myxini; order Myxiniformes; family Myxinidae; genus Myxine; species Myxine glutinosa. The sequence continues at coordinate 124,079,486 of NC_136265.1, read as the reverse complement.
AGTGCACACTGTACAAGGCCTCAAGACACGACACGGCAAACAGACGATCAATTTATGAAAGATAAACACCGAGAAACAACCAAAGTTGCACACAATAACTTCACACACCGAAAGATAAATACAGTTTCGACAAAATACAATTGTGAACAGACTTAACTTCGAAAAACGTGGAGACCGTGTGGAGCTTCGAAAATCCCTGCCGCCGTCTCCAAGATCTCGGCTGTGAGGTGTTTTCAATTTCGTGGTGGTGAGGTGTTTTTAATTTTGTGGTGGTGAGGTGTTTTTAATTTTGTGGTGGTGAGGTGTTTTTATTTCGTGTTTTATGGCTGTGAGGTGTTTTAAATTACTTGGTGGTGAGGTGTTTTGAATTACGTGGTGGTGAGGTGTTTTAAATTACTTGGTGGTGAGGTGTTTTGAATTACTTGGCGGTGAGGTGTTTTGAATTACTTGGTGGTGAGGTGTTTTGAATTACTTGGCGGTGAGGTGTTTTGAATTACTTGGTGGTGAGGTGTTTTGAATTACGTGGTGGTGAGGTGTTTTAAATTACTTGGTGGTGAGGTGTTTTGAATTACTTGGCGGTGAGGTGTTTTGAATTACTTGGTGGTGAGGTGTTTTGAATTACGTGGTGGTGAGGTGTTTTGAATTACTTGGTGGTGAGGTGTTTTGAATTATGTGGTGGTGAGGTGTTTTAAATTACTTGGTGGTGAGGTGTTTTGAATTACGTGGTGGTGAGGTGTTTTGAATTACTTGGTGGTGAGGTGTTTTGAATTACGTGGTGGTGAGGTGTTTTAAATTACTTGGTGGTGAGGTGTTTTAAATTACTTGGTGGTGAGGTGTTTTGAATTATGTGGTGGTGAGGTGTTTTGAATTACTTGGTGGTGAGGTGTTTTGAATTATGTGGTGGTGAGGTGTTTTAAATTACTTGGTGGTGAGGTGTTTTGAATTACGTGGTGGTGAGGTGTTTTGAATTACGTGGTGGTGAGGTATTTTGAATTACTTGGTGGTGAGGTGTTTTGAATTACGTGGTGGTGAGGTGTTTTGAATTACGTGGTGGTGAGGTGTTTTGAATTACGTGGTGGTGAGGTGTTTTGAATTACGTGGTGGTGAGGTGTTTTGATTTACGTGGTGGTGAGGTATTTTGAATTACTTGGTGGTGAGGTGTTTTGAATTACGTGGTGGTGAGGTGTTTTGAATTACGTGGTGGTGAGGTATTTTGAATTACTTGGTGGTGAGGTATTTTGAATTACTTGGTGGTGAGGTGTTTTGAATTCCGTGGTGGTGAGGTGTTTTGAATTACGTGGTGGTGAGGTGTTTTGAATTACTTGGTGGTGAGGTGTTTTGAATTACGTGGTGGTGAGGTGTTTTGAATTACGTGGTGGTGAGGTGTTTTGAATTACTTGGTGGTGAGGTGTTTTGAAATCGTGGTGGTGAGATGTTTTGAATTACGTGGTGGTGAGGTGTTTTGAATTACATGGTGGTGAGGTGTTTTGAATTACGTGGTGGTGAGGTGTTTTGAATTACGTGGTGGTGAGGTGTTTTGAATTACTTGCTGGTGAGGTGTTTTGAAATCGTGGTGGTGAGATGTTTTGAATTACTTGGTGGTGAGGTGTTTTGAATTCCGTGGTGGTGAGGTGTTTTGAATTACGTGGTGGTGAGGTGTTTTGAATTACTTGGTGGTGAGGTGTTTTGAATTACGTGGTGGTGAGGTGTTTTGAATTACGTGGTGGTGAGGTGTTTTGAATTACTTGGTGGTGAGGTGTTTTGAAATCGTGGTGGTGAGATGTTTTGAATTACGTGGTGGTGAGGTGTTTTGAATTACGTGGTGGTGAGGTGTAATCGTCCCAAACTTCCACTCTGCACCTACCCCTCCCCAATGTATGTGCTGAGGGGTTCTTTCTTGAAAAAAAAACATTCAACCTAAATCTTCAACCTAAATAGCCTATAAAAATGTAATATCACAAACACAACAAATACATTTGTGCAAAGTAATTGTTTGTATTATGATTGGTGTAAATCATGACAACACAGCAACTCAGGTACAGTCATTATCCTCAGCTAAAATAAGCCCGTTCCTCAGTAACGACTCTTGTATATATATCTATATCTATCTATATATATCTATATATATCTATCTATATATATATATATATATACATATATATATAATATATATATATATATATATATATATACATTGCATATATATATATTGGGGGGAAGTTTGTCAGGCCCCTACGTGTTGTGGGGAAGAGGGGCGTGGGGGGAGGCGGGGGGTGCTTTAACCTCAGCAATCCCAAGTAAAAAAGGAGGGTGTAATACCCTCTGCCACCACCACCATGTGACGCTACACAGTACATATTTAAATAGAGAATTTACACAGTACACATTTAATAGTTCACAGTATACTGTATATATATATGATTTCAAAACAAACTTGGTCACAAGTGTGCCTCACACAAGAGAGCCACTCTCGTTGCGGAAGACAGAAGAAGGCCTATTTGGCCGAAAGCTTGTCTGAATAACGATCGGTCTGAAGCTTCGTCCGTAACTGGTTTTTTTCTCCCGATTACATGGATACACACACACACACACACACACACACACACACACACACACACACACACACACACACACACACACACACACTGCTTGTGTGTGTGTGAGAGACGCTCTTCTTTGTTTGTTATACAATTCCATACCCCTGGGCTAATTGCCTCAACATCTGCTGTACCACGTTAATGTAACACACAATAGGTCAGCGTCACAATAAAAATTGCAATCCTTAACAAAATTAATGTTAAAACAAGAAATGAATTCGCTTTGGGCAGTCAAGCGCCCTACGCTGTGGGGAGAAGGAGCGCAACTTGACTTACCTTCCGAGTCCCCTTGATGGTGCATTCCCTTCAGGAATAAAACGAATTGCAATCAAGTATTTATATTCCGTTCGCACAATGGAAATTAATATCCAAAGGGTCCACAGTCGCCATGGGACTGCACTGGGTGTAATTAGTCATCACACAACCTATACGACCTCAAACAAGGGAATGAGGCCATTTGGCCCATCATTGCCGTGTTGCACTCCCAGGTGAATTTTTCACACAACTTCAAACATCAATCTTCGTCATGGTTTACTGAAGTCTAAATAACCCAATCCTTCTCAGGTGACACAACTTGTACATACATACATATGTATATATATATATATATGTATATGTAAATATGTATATATATATCCGTGCAGTGTCTGTGTTGACTTGTCTTGTCACTGAACTACTCCCTCAAACTTTTGTAAAATCGTACCCAACTTCTGGTATGCACCTACCTCTCCCGTGGGTATGTCCTACGGGTATTTGTTTTGAAATTGTTTGGGATAAAAAATTTAAATATTTTTTTGAAAACATTTTAGGAAAAACAAAAGTTTTCAACTTAAATCTTCAACTTCAATTGTTTATAAAATGTAATATCACGTATATTACAAATACATTTGTGCAATATAATTGCTTGTATTATGATTGATGTAAACCATGACAAAATGTTCAATTCCAAAGTAAAGGAGAATCACCTGCTTGAAATCCAATTATTTCTCACAACTTCTAAAAGGTAAAAATAATATTGTCCGGGCCATTTTAGGACTTCTGTGTGGAATAAGCAAATTTTTGTAATTTTTCAGCTCTTTTTTTTTTTTTGTTCCACTGCAAACCAAAGAAATACATTTGTGGATACCAAAAGATTTTTTGAATTTCAACAATTTTCTGGACGAAATGGTGCATTATTTGAAAAAAGTGCAGAGGGTATTTTAGCCACGACTGTATATACATATGCATATGTATGTAGGTATGCATACCATGTGTATGTATTTATGTATGTAGGTGTGTATGTATGTGTGTGTGTGTATATATATATATAAGTATATATGTATTTGTACATATAAGTATGTATGTGTATATGTGTGTATTTATGCATGTATGTATGTATGTATGTGTGTGAATGTGTGTATTTGCATGTAATGTATGTATTGTATGCGTATGTGCATGCGTGTATGTATGTGTATGTGCAGGTAATGTATGAATTATATGTATATCTGCATGTATGTATGTTTGTGTATGTGCATGTATGTGTGTATGCATGTATGTATATGGTATATGTGTGCATTTGCATGTATGTATGTATGTATGCATGCATGCATGTACACGATAAGAGAGCAGTTTGTGTGTCTGTCAGTGTGTGTTTCGCCATTTCTCTCAGAAATGACCAAACCGATCTTCGTCAAACATTCAGACATTGAGCATTGAGTGCTGGTGAATGTTTCATGCAAATAAAAGTTTTTTGAAAAATTTGAAAAGAAGCTCGATTTTTTTGGATTTTCTTTTTATTATCGCTCGATGGTACCTAAGCCTTTTTAGCTTTGGGAAAGGGAATATTAAATTATCCCTGACCCCATTCCTTCGTGAGTGTAGGGACGTGTTTTAGGCCTCCACAAATAATAGACAAGCGTTACGCCTAGGTCCCTCGTCGTTGAGGTGATGTGAGTTGACAAAGTGTAAGACAAGACACAAGGCGGCCATCTTGGATTTTGACGTGGCGACCCAATTTTCAATAGCGTTCTTCCTTATGCGTAGATACACCCACACACCAGATTAGAAGTTAGTAGTTCGTTTATTTTCCAAGATATTTCGCTCACAAGTTTCAGACATGTATATGGTGGCGGCCATCTTGGATTTTGAAGAGGCGACCCAATTTTCAATAGCGTTCTTCCTTATGCCTAGATACACCCACACACCAGATTAGAAGTTGGTACTTCGCTTATTTTTCAAGATATTCCCCTCACAAGGTTCAGACATATATATGGTGGCGGCCATCTTCGATTTTGACGTGGCGACCCAATTTTCAATAGCGTTCTTCCTTATGCGTAGATACAGCCACACACCAGATTAGAAGTTGGTACTTCGTTTATTTTTCAAGATATTCCACTCACAAGGTTCAGACATACATGGCGGTGGCCATCTTGGATTTTGACGTGGCGACCCAATTTTCAATGGCTTTCTCCCTTATGCGTAGATACACGCACACACCAGATTAGAAGTTGGTACTTCGCTTATTTTTCAAGATATTCCGCTCACAAGGTTCAGACATATATATGCTGGCGGCCATCTTGGATTTTGACGTGGCGACCCAATTTTCAATTGCGTTCTTCCTTATGCCTAGATACACCCACACACCAGATTAGACATTGGTACTTCACTTGTTAGTCCCCTACCGGTGTACACCAGAGGGGACTATAGGTTTGCACGCCGTCCCTCCGTCCGTCAGTCCGTCAGTCTGTCAGTCCGTCAGTCCGTCAGTCTGTCAGTCCGTCAGTCCGTCAGTCTGTCAGTCCGTCAGGCCGTCACGCAAAGAACAGTTTTCCGGACTTTATTTCTAAACGCTTAACGCTAATGATTTCAAACTTGGCACATGGTTTCCTCCTAATAAGTTACACGTCAAGTTCGAACTTCACGACGTTTCGATCATTTTTGACAAAGTTATGGCACTTGGAACTTTGATAATTCTGATAATTCTGATGATCCTTAACTCAGTGCCATTTTAAGTTTTAATTTCCTTTAAAAACCAATTTCTCTGCAATAATTGGACCGATTGAGTTAAAATTTTCACCATACGATGGACTCGGCCTGTAGAATATTATAATGGTAATTATGACGTCACAGGTCACGTGGTTCGGCCGCCATATTGTTTTTCGTGAAAACACGAAAACCCCTTTTTCTCTGCAACGGCTGAACAGATCGAGGCCAAACTTTGCAGGCAGAATCGCACACCCATGACGAACAAAAAAGTCAGCGAGCATGATGTAATGCGTCACATGGTTTCAGAGTTATGACGATTTTAAGTATGAACCTTTAAAACCGAGCTCCTCCCTCATTTTTGATCCAATCGAGGAGAAACTTCACAGATCTGTTCAGCACTAAAACGTCCTTTTGGAATTTGCGTTAGGGCACGTGGTTTGGCAGATATCGTTAATTAAACGAATTTTTTTTTTTTTTTAATGGATATCTCTTGTTTATTCTAGAGTTCTCCTCAAGCCGCACCGCGCGCCCTCGGCCTCGTCTCGCGAACGTCAACAGCGCGGCACAGCGCACGCTTTCGGGAGGGGCGGAGCCAAGCCGAACAACATATATATGCACATTGATCATTGATCGTGAACCGGAAAATATAATAAATTACTGATATTTAGCGACTCAAAAGGTTCTTTATCAAAAACTTATTTTCTCGTGCTTCTGCTGACCTGTCTGCAAGGTGTATAAATCGAAGTCCCGAGTGCGAATCACAGGTGAGCCCGTCCTGAGGTAATTAGTGATTGGGAACGATTCAGAATTCAGAAATAACCCTTGGTAATTTCTCCAACAGTTTTCCGGACTATAATTTGGAGTGCGGTAAGTCAAAGCTGTTAATATTCCTTGTGTACAAAATGCTGTAATCGTGGACTGTTCTTTAAAATGCTTTCCTATAATAAGCACCAAGTCAAAAACGTTTTCACTGAATTTTGTTTCCATTGACACAATTCTTCATATCAGGCAAGAATACATTGAATTCACATAGTTTACCAGTAAATCAACAATACATCTAGGGAGGTTGGAGTGTCACTTTACCATATGCTTCTGTGCGTATAATCTGCGTGAATACTTCTCTAAATATGTATCTGATACTCTGCCCTCTTGGCAGTATACACAGTACGCGTCAGAAGTAACCTAGCTTCCAGGGTCCGCGGATAACCTGGTCAGCATAACCCGGTCAGGATAACCCGGTCTCACATCATCCGCGCCCACATTCAACCGTGCATAAATTTGCATATTTAATGAGGTTCATCTGTCACACTTTGGTTTCGTGCGATAGCTCCACCAAACATTGGCTGATTTCACCAAAATGTTGTACACACACGTGTCTCAGCATAACTCAGATCAAGTTTGAAAACCAGCATCAACCGTGCATAAATTTGCATATTTAATTAGATCCGTCTGTTCGTCTGTCACACTTTGGTTTCCGTGCGATAACCACCAAACATTGGCTGATTTCAACAAAATTTTGTACACACATGTGTCTCAGCATAACGCAGATCAAGTTGGAAAACCAGCATCAACCGTACATAAATTTGCATATTCGATCATTTTTGACAAAGTTATGGCACTTTGAACTTTGGTAGGGGACATGTATTGCAGAGCAATACTCAGAATGCTTGTTAGTCCCCTACCGGTGTACACCGGAGGGGACTATAGGTTTGCACGCCGTCCCTCCATCTGTCAGTCCGTCAGTCAGTCCGTCAGTGCATCACGCAAAGAACAGTTTTCCGGACTTTTTTTCTAAACTCTTAATGCTAATGATTTCAAACTTGGGGCATGGTTTCCGCATGATAAGTTACAGATCAAGTTTGAACTTCACGACGTTTCGATCATTTTTAACAAAGTTATGGCACTTTGAACTTTGGTAATTCTGATGATCCTTAACTCAGTGCCATTTTAAGTTTGAATTTCCTTTAAAAAACAATTTCTCTGCAATGATAGGACCGATTGAGATAAAAAATTTTCACCATATGATGGACTCGGTCTGTAGAATATTTTAATGGTAATTATGACGTCACAGGACACGTGATTCGGTCGCCATATTGTTTTTCGTGGAAACACGAAACCCCTTTTTCTCTGCAACGGCTGAACAGATCGAGGCCAAACTTTGCAGGCAGAATCGCATACCCATGGCGAACAAAAAAGTCCACGAGCATGACGTCATGCATCACATGGTTTCAGAGTTATGACCTTTTTAAGCATGAACCTTTAAAACCGAGTTCCTCCCTCATTTTTGATCGAATCGAGGGGAAACTTCACAGATCTGTTCAGCACTAAAATGTCCTTTTGGAATTTGTGATAGGGCATGTGGTTTGGCAGATATCGTTCATTAAACGAAAATATTTTTTAAATGGATATCTCTTGTTTATTCTCGAGTTCTCCTCAAGCCGCACTGCGCGTCCTCAGCCTCGTCTCGTGAACGTCAACAGCGCGACACAGGGCGCGCTTTCGGGAGGGGTGGAGCCAAGCCGAGCAACATATATATACACAAAGAATTAAGTTAAGCACCCCCCCCCGTTTTTTTACAACCTCGCACATTACAAGTTTGTTGTCGTCAAAACAGTGTAATATACCCATGTTATTGCTATATTTTCTGGAGAAGTGATATTATGGTCACATAAAAACATAACAATCATGCCGTTTGCAATATTTTATTATGAATAATTTAAGGTGAAATTTTTTGGGAATTTTAGGCATATTTTCACCTCAATTTAAGTATGGAGCTATAGGTCCATCACGGACAGTGTGGATGACGTTTATGTTTTCTAACGTACAGTCATTGTTCTGAGAAGACCTCTAGCGATCTTTGCGTCAATAACGTGTGTAGGACCCACGTGATCGGATCACTGACTCAACCCTACGTCTCATAGACCCTGTAAGCCGTCGTATGCGTTGCTGTGGCAGGTTGTTCCATTCCCGATGTAATGCACGTTCCAATTCATCCAGATTGGCTATTGGAGGGACCATCTTCGCAATTTGTCGTCCCAACATGTCCCGAACGTGCATTACATCGGGAATGGAACAACCTGCCACAGCAACGCATACGACGGCTTACAGGGTCTATGAGACGTAGGGTTGAGTCAGTGATCCGATCACGTGGGTCCTACACACGTTATTGACGCAAAGATCGCTAGAGGTCTTCTCAGAACAATGACTGTACGTTAGAAAACATAAACGTCATCCACACTGTCCGTGATGGACCTATAGCTCCATACTTAAATTGAGGTGAAAATATGCCTAAAATTCCCAAAAAATTTCACCTTAAATTATTCAGAATAAAATATTGAAAACGGCATGATTGTTATGTTTTTATGTGACCATAATATCACTTCTCCAGAAAATATAGCAATAACATGGGTATATTACACTGTTTTGACGACAACAAACTTGTAATGTGCGAGGTTGTAAAAAAACGGGGGGGGTGCTTAACTTAATTCTTTGTGTATATATACATCGATCATTGATCGTGAACCGAAAAATATAATAAATTACTGATGGTTTCAGAGTTATGACGTTTTTAAGCATGAACCTTTAAACCCGAGCTCCTCCCTCATTTTTGATCCAACCGAGGGGAAACTTCACAGATCTGTTCAGCACTAAAATGTCCTTTTGGAATTTGTGATAGGGCACGTGGTTTGGCGGATATCGTTAATTAAACGAAAAAAAAAATTTTTTTAAATGGATATCTCTTGAATCGCTAGTACCTCAGACCGTGAGTTGGTAATAATTTATATAATTCACACAGTGCAATACGTGCAGGCCGCTCCACGGAGCGACCTTGCAGGCTTATCAACGAGGTGAGGCGTGACACACGTGTCTCAGCATACCTCAGATCAAGTTTGAAAACCAGCATCAACCGTGCATAAATTTGCATATTCGATCGTTTTTGACAAAGTTATGGCACTTTGAACTTTGGTAGGGGACATGTATTGCAGCGCAATACTCAGAATGCTTGTTTTTCAAGATATTTCGCTCACAAGGTTCAGACATATACAGACTTGGCATTTTATATGGAATATTTTTTTTCCTTGACTTGGGTTTACTTTCTGAACTTGGTATATCAATCTGGTGAGTTTCTTTTGCGCTTCAGTGATTTCTTTGTTAAAAGAACCATATCACTGATAGTCTGTCGCAGCAAGAAGTCAATAACAGGATTATATCACAGGTGGCGTGACAAAATGTACGGACAGGTACATTTGACGATTGGCTTCACAATCGGGTATATAAGGGTTGTTGCATTCTGTATTAGTGGAAAACAACTGCTGCACGTCTACAAAAGTTATTGCCGCTTCCCCTGGAGATGGTCCGTCAACTCGACAATGCTGTTTGTCATTTAGTGGTGGCTTTACGAAATTCCGGCATGAAACAGTGTGCTATTGCTCGGCAGTATGGCATCAATCAAGGTCAGGTGTCAAAGATCCTGAAACGAAATGCTCAGAGGGGTATCCCTACTCCAATACCGAGGTCAGAACGTCCCCACAGAACCACAAGGAGGGATGATCGCCAGCTGCACCGGTTAGTCCGCAATGGCCGTACCAAGTCAGCTAATCGGCTTAGGGCTGAGTGGCAGCAACTGACAAATGTGCCTGTATCCAGAAGGCGAGTCAACCAACGACTGGTTCAAGCAGGCTATTGTGCTAGGCATCCCCTGAGAAAGCCACGTCTGACGAGACAACACCGCCAGCGCCGATTACAGTGGGCCAGAGAGCACCGTCAATGGCAGCCAGGACACTGGAATCAAGTGATCTTCAGTGACAAGTCTAGATTTCTGGTCTATCGTCAATATGGCCGCGTCCGAGTGCACAGACAAGTACATGAAGCCTACAACGAAGATTGTATAGTGCCAAGAGTCCAAGCTGGAGGTGGTGTGGTGACCGTTTGGGCTGCTTTTCATGCAGGGGGCAAAACTGACCTGGTTGTTCTGAATGAAAACCTGAACCAGTTCAGGCACAGGGCCATTCTGGAAGAAACATGGCTTCCATTTGTTCATGCAGCCTTTCGAGGAAACTTTGTCTTCCAAGATGACAATGCACGGCCTCATCGTGCTCGCATGATCCAACACTTTCTTGCTGACCGTGGTGTAGAGCATATAGAGTGGCCTGCCATGTCCCCGGATATGAATCCGATAGAGAACTTGTGGGCAGAATTAACGCGTCAAATCGACAACTTGTACCCGCCTGCCTCTGTGCGTGAATTGCAGCAGGCTATTGCAACTGCATGGCAAGCGATTCCTGTCCAAACCTTGGCAAATCTCGTGAACAGCATGCCTCAATGTGTATGTGCTCTCCTGAATGCTCGTCGGGGTTATACGAAGTACTGAACTGTAATTTTACTGTCCGTAATCCCAGTCGTAATTTAACTTTTGTTTTTGTTAATACAATTTTGGGCCAGTGTGCAAAATAGAGATACTTCTGGAAAACGTACAGAAGTTTAACACAGTACTGTCCGTGAATTGAGTTCGATATCAGTTTACATCACTTTCAAGGATCAATTTATTTGTTTTGAAATGTCAAATGTGGTTTTTGTTTCTTTTCAAGGTCACATTAACAAAATCTAGAATAATTTCAACATAATTCCAATGTACTTTTGGTTCTAAGTCATCTTGAAAAGTAAGTTCACCCACACGAAAAAAATATTCCATATTAAATGCCAAGTCTGTAATATGGTGGCGGCCATCTTGGATTTTGACGTGGCGACCCAATTTTCAATAGGGTACTTCCTTATGCCGAGATACACCCACACATCAGATTAGAAGTTGGTACTTCGCTTATTAGTCCCCTACCGGTGTACACCGGAGGGGACTATAGGTTTGCACTCCGTCCCTTCGTCCGTCAGTCCGTCAGTCCGTCACGCAAAGAACAGTTTTCCGGACTTTTTTTCGAAACACTTAACGGTAAAGATTTCAAACTTGGCACATGGTTTCCTCATGATAAGTTACAGGTCAAGTTCGAAATTCACGACGTTTCGATGATTTTTGACAAAGTTATGCACTTTGAACTTTGGGAATTCTGAAAATTCTGATGATCCTTAACTCAGTGCCATTCTAAGTTTTAATTTCCTTTAAAAAAGATTTTCTCTGCAATAAATTGGACCGATTGAGATCAAATTTTCACCATATGATGGACTCGGTCTGTAGAATATTATAATGGTAATTACGACGTCACAGATCACGTGGTTCGGCCGCCATATTGTTTTTCGTGAAAACACAAACACCCATTTTTCTCTGCAACGGCTGAACAGATCGAGGCCAAACTTTGCAGGCAGAATCGCATACCCATGACGAACAAAAAAGTCAGCGAGCATGACGTAATGCGTCACATGGTTTCAGAGTTATGACGTTTTTAAGCATGAACCTTTAAAACCGAGCTGCTCCCTTATTTTTGATCCATTCGAGGGGAAACTTCACAGATCTGTTGAGCATGTCAGTCTACTAAAATGTCCTTTTGGAATTTGCGATAGGGCACGTGGTTTGGCAGATATCGTTAATTAAACGAATTTTTTTTTTTTTTAATGGATATCTCTTGTTTATTCTAGAGTTCTCCTCAAGCCGCACCGCGCGCCCTCAGCCTCGTCTCGCGAACGTCAACAGCGCGACACATCGCGCGCTTTCGGGAGGGGCGGAGCCAAGCCGAACAACATATATATGCACATTATCATTATATATATCATTATATATATGCACATCCATCGATCATTGATCGTGAACCGGAAAATATAATAAATTACTGATATTTAGCGACTCAAAAGGTTCTTTATCAAAAACTTATTTTCTCGTGCTTCTGCTGACCTGTCTGCAAGGTGTATAAATCGAACTCCCGAGTGCGAATCACAGGTGAGCCCGTCCTGAGGTAATTAGCGATTGGGAACGATTCAGAACCTGTGGATAAATAACCCTTGGTAATTTCCCCAAGAGTTTTCCGGACGACAGACTGCCGGTAGGGGACATGTATTGCAGCGCAATACTCAGAATGCTTGTTTTTCAAGATATTCCGCTCACAAAGTTCAGACGTACATGGTGTCAGACATACATGGCGGCGGCCATCTTGGACTTTGACGTGGGTTGCACCCACACACCAAATTCGAATGCGGTCCTTCACTTACACACGCACGCACGCACGCACGCACGCACACACGGACACACGGACGGAGGGGAAAACCATAGTCCCCCTTTCGCTACGCGGTGCGACGGGGGACAAAAACTAGAACGGCACTCAGTAGAACGCATACCTCCACCAGGTGAACAGTCAACGTTTTGTATCCCACTGATCGGTCAGATCTGGATTTGGACCTGAACCAAAAGCTAATCAGCTTGTTCTTGTCGCTAACTCAACTCACCCACCAAGTTTTTTCTTAAGTTGTCCATAACTTTTTGAAATATCATGTTATATATCGTTTTTAACCCTATCACTCAATGGTGAAGAATCACAAAAAAAATTCTCTGATCCGGATCCAGATTCAAATCACCAAAATTGAATCACTTCTTCCTCCTTCAACTTTGAGATATCCTGTTCACAAACAAACAGACAAACAGACTGACAGACAGACAGAGGGGAGGTGTTAGTTAGACATACAGGGGTGAAAACAACCTCCATCAACCTTTGGTGACGGTGGTAAAAACAAAAATTTGATTTCTTCAAAATCCCAACAGGATCAGAGCAGAACCCCTGTTAGTATACTATGTATATACATTTTTATGTATGTGCGTGCATGAAAGAAAGACTTATTTGTAATGTGGGACACCTGTGCACGTTTGTTTAACATTAGTATTTAAAAAACGAATCGTTATAAATTATTCAATTTGTGTGTCTGTCTGAGCATCGAGATTAAAATGTCAAATCAATTAAAATCACACTCTAAGCTCCCCTTGGATTCCATTTGTGACCGAATCAGACTCTGGGATAATATTTCTAACCGGGGCACCGGATCACAGAGCACCGTTCTCCACATGAGAAATTAAGCCGGCTGTCCGGCGGACCATTAACGTTCCTTTCCGCAAAGGGTAAGCCATCGCACACCGGTTTGCACACAGAGGTATCCTGTGTGCAAATTACAAATCGTCGACCATCCACTCTCGACTCCTTTCCTGGTCTATAACCGCCCGCTGCCCCATGGATGGTTGAGCTGTCAAATGGAATTCCCGACTCATTTGTCTTAACAAACATTTACTGTACATTGAATACTCGATCCGGTATTTAAACACAGGTATGGGAAGGCATATGTCTTACGACAGGCTATTGTCCGAAGTGAATGTTTCGCTAGGTAATGTGCTTTTAACACGGTGCTGGTGCCTCCTTGTGGGAGCATCCGGGCAGGGCGTAGAGCTTGGTGGCATCTTCGATGTCCAAGACTGAGGATTGATTCGAACCAGCTTGCGGGGCTGACATGACCTTCGACATCTATAAAAAAGGGACTTCTGGAATAAGATATTGAGAGACTGTGAAGTTTTCACTCTGAAATGCGCTCGATTCACCGCCAACGTCATGTATGACAACTTCCGGGGCAATATTTACATGTTTTATTTGTGCAACATAAAATGACTGTCGGAAAGCCAAATCTATCTCTACACATTGGATGTGGACGTTGTATCTTACTTACCTGGGGTGGGTGATGCAGGTGAGTCCTTGGTTTGATTTACTTGGGAGTGTGGCGAGGGGGGCGAGGGGAGGACTACAAGGTTACCACTACAGGTGCACCTTTATCGGACTGACATGAGGACTTGGACCGGCTGTTTGCTGTTGCATTCCTGATGAGATGCCGCAGAGCCAGATCGTGAATCCAGAACGACGTGTGAGATAAGAAGAGGGGAAATTAATTACGCTCTCGAGAAGCAAAGCGTTTCCTCCTGCAAGACCAAAAACGCTGATATGAAACCCTCCGGATTACAACATAAGAACCGTCCGCCTGAATCACGACGACAGCACTCCGCTTAATTCCAGCATGGCAGTGAGAGACTTAGAAACAAACAGGGACAAAGGAACGTGTAGAGCACCCTCCCTAGTAGGCAAACCCATTAAACATTAAACCACCGAGAGACGGAGCATTGAAAAAGTCGTTTCGATCCTATCTTCCGTTTCCACTGCAGCCTGGTGTTGGCTTCGAGGTTAGGGTGCCGGCTTGGGATCTGAGGATCCTGGGTTCGAATCCCGGTCGATCGCTGAATTAACGCCAGGGGGGTTGACTCAGCCTGTCATCATTCCGAGGTCGGCAAATTGAGCACCAGCTCACTGGTAATTCCCTGTGTGTTGCAACTAACAGGATTGGTGGCAGGAAGGGCATCTGACCATAAAACATTGCTTCAAAAAGGGGACGAAGGGGACCAAGGTGCCCCAAAAAGGCCAACCCCTGCCCTGCAGGGAAAAAAAGGAGACCACGGTGCCCAAAAAAGGCCAACCCCTGCTCTGCGGGGGGAAAAAATGGGACCAGGGTGCCCCAAAAAGGCCAACCCCTGCTCTGCATGGAAAAAAAGGGGCCCACATTGCCCAAAAAAGGCCAACACCTAAAAAAACCTAAAAGGCCAACACCTGCCCAGAAAAGGCCAACACCCGCTCTGAGGGGAAAAAACGGGGACCACGGTGCCCAAAAAAGGCCAAACCCTGCTCTGCGGGGAAAAAAAAAAAGGGATCAAGGTGCCCAAAAAAGGCCAACCCCTGCTCTGTGGAGAAAAAAGGGGGACCACGGTGCCCAAAAAAGGCCAACCCCTGCTCCCTGCTCTGCGGGGAAAAAAGGTATCACGGTGCCCAAAAAAGGCCAACCCCTGCTCTGCGGGGGGAAAAAACGAGACCACAGTGCCCAAAAAAGGCCAACCCCTGCTTTGCGGGGGGAAAGGGCCTCTCAAGGCGTCTCTGTCTCTCTCTCTCTCTCTCTCTCTCTCTCTCTCTCTCTCTCTCTCTCTCTCTCTCTCTCTCTCTCTCACTCTCTCGTTTCCACTGCGCAGACGACTGGGCTGACTGAGCGGATTGAGCATTTCCCACCAACCTAAGAGCCGAGAGCTCAGGCTTGTGTTGACTTTTTTTTTCGCTTTTGACCAGAGGAAAAGACCCATACTGCGCCCAGGACGGTTCATCTGTATCGTGGAAATTTTCCGGTTGTTTCGATGTGCTAATTCTGCTACCACCAATCGGAGACTCCCAAAAGACGTGTCGGAGAAGCGGAAGGAAGCCTCAAGACGTATCCTTGCAGCTTGTCCAGGCAATATATGAGATGTCTGACCCGAGTCAAGTTTGTGTGCGGAGGTGTGGGGGGCGTTAGTAGGGGTAGTACAAGGACCCTTTGTAGTAGCTTACTGTGGGCAAAGCGAGTGACACCAGAGAGCGCGTACGAGGAGCCGTGGGGTTGTTAGCGTCCCTGGGACAGCACCGGGAAAGCTAGGCCTAATTGGGAGCTGGGACTGCGCATTCATGTTTGCATTTTTCAAAGGCCTGCATCGTTTTCATTTTTATCCAGAACAAAGATTTTCGAACTCACCTCTTTCTGTCCTGTCTGCACAAAATGGGTGAGAGAGGTGCTGGAGGCCAAAGGGGTCTATAACCAAATATAGGTATCCAGCGTTAAATACGTTATGACCTAAAATCTAAGGCCGATCCTGATTATTTTTTTGTCCGTACAATATCCCGAAGGTTATTACACAGCCAGTATCCAAGGTAGGGGACAGGAGGGTCCGTACGTGGGATAAAACGAAGAGACGCTGCTGTCACACTCAACGTCAGATCTCTTGACTGGTTTTGTGAATGAATGACGTGGAACAATGAACAAAGGAAAATGCTAAACATGTGATGAACTGGGACATCCAAAAGAGTTGTCAGGATGAGATGCTCACAATATTCCAAGGCACGCCGCGGTTCGAATTCCTTGTGTTTTTCAACTTATGAGAATGTTTAGAATTATGGGAATATAAGTAATTAACTAATTTGAGTTATACACCTGGTTATACCTTTTGTTTGGTGCTTTTTAGACTATTGTGAGGCATCTCGCTCCGCACAACTTCCTGAACTCCCCTCGTAATTGATTTCACTCCTTATGAACAGGCGTGTAACGGAGCTGTGTGCAAGTGCTGCCCACGGTATGCCACTGCATACCGATAAACCTGGCTGTTTCTATCATATATATATTCCAAGGTCTATGGCGACGGAAATGTTAAACTTCTTCCTCCGCACGTTGTATGTAATTGCTCCAAAGGGCAATTAGATCTAAGAAGCAGTTCCATTCCTCCCAGGTCGGGTCAATTGTTAATGTATTCACATCCTTCGCAGCTCATCAAGCAAGGGCAAATTATATGGTGCAATTAAACGGGCATTGTTTCTATAATACGGATAAAATTCCAAAAGAGAGAGTACAAACTTCATGCTCTAACATCTGTTTTGGTTTGTTATAACGCTCGCACCATCCTCCCCCAGCCCCGTCATGGTGCGCTCAAATGACGGGGAGGCAAAAAGGTTCACAGTTTTACGAGCTTGATGGGTCAAAGGGGCAAAGTGTGCTTGCACGCCGTGGGAGTAAAATATGAGGCGGGCGGATAACGTCGATTTCACACTGTGAATTTAAAAAGGACATTCGGCCTGTACTGCACGTGCTGCCACCCTATCAGAAACGGTTTTCGAGGAGGGGGGGGGGGGGGGGTTGAGATCCGCCAAGTCGTCCGTGGCTGGTGCCGACCTGCACATCGCTTCAGGGCCGCTATTTAGGGTAGGGATATTGCTATTTTGCCTGCAGGCGTGACGCCATGACGGTTGGGACTGTATAGCAATTCCCCGCGTCCTCCCTCCGAATGCCTTCACGCCTGGCTGGACTCGAACTGAGAAACCGGAGGGGAGCAGTCAATGCCCCTTGCCCAGCAGGACCGTGCCTGAGCCGCACGACGGAGATATATATCCTCCGGCCGGAGTGTCCGAGGATGTAGACGCTCGCTGCGGGATGGACAAAATGCCCTGCAATTGCGAACACCCGACGCGACGGATATCTGTCTCACGGAGACGATCCGTATCGCCCACCGTGCTCCGTCTTTTGTCGGACATCGTATATATATTGCCTTGGATGACGACACGTCCATCCATCACGTCTTGTCGGGAATGATTACCTCGGACGAAATTCGACCTTTTCTTTTTAAGGTATCAGTTTGTATTTTGATGCGTAAAATAAGGGCGCAGCGCAATTCGAAGTACATTATTAAATGTCGGTGTAATCGAACGTGAAATTAATTGAATAAACTCATTCACGACGATTAAAAAGTTCAAAGAGTTCAACAAGAACTTTCAGGTACAGCCGGAAGAGTCGATCTGAAAAGTATCGATGGTCAGAAAAGTTGCAGGTTCAATATCAGGTGTACAATCTACCAAATATTATTGCCTCCAATTTGGCGAGCTCATTAATAGATTAGATGGCGTTTTCGTGTTACTCTTGCGACGTTTCTTTCAAGTTGCTTTCTTGTTATCGCGCATTCTAATCGACTTCGTGGCAACGGGAAAAACAAGGTGTCCAGAGGCAGGAGACGAGATTCTGGCGGTGAAATGATGGAGGCAACAAGCAAATGAGTGAAGGAATTGCAAGGATGGAGGAGGTTGTGCGTGAGCAGCTGAAGGCTATATACCCTGGGGGTAAGGGGGTAGATGTTGGCGACTATGGGGGACAAAGGGAGAAGAGGCTGGGGAAAAGGACACGTGTTGGGGGCAAAGGGATTGAAGCTAGGAACAAAGAGAAGAGAGGCTGGAAGCGAGATGCTGAGACTGGAGGCAAAAAATTCTAAGCTGGGGTTTGAGAATCTACAAAAGATAAAGGAAGAAAGAGAAGTGACAGAAGATATATGATAGATGCTGTAGTCAAAAGGGTAAAATGTGTAGGGAGCCAGAGGCTGAAGGCGAATAAATGGAGACTATATATATATATATGAGAGAATGCAAAAACTGATGCTGGAGACGAGAAGCTCAGAGGGCCTGGACACAGAGGCTATAAACACTCGAGGCTGAAGGATATTAGCTCGAGGGTTGGAGCCCGAGGCAAGAACGGCGGAGGTAAAACTGGGAGAACGGAAAGGAGCCAGATTTCCCATCGATTTGAGAGCACGGGCTCGTGGAGCGAGCGCGAGGACGTGCGCTCGCTCTCGTCTCATCGTGCAACGTGCCGCGTGTGCAAAGGGCGCGCGCGATCCTCATTACGCATTCAGCTCTAACGAGCGGCAGGAGCGGGACGAGCCAGGAAAATAATGAAGGCGAAACTAGATCTCGCCTCCCACGTCTGCCGGAGGTACCACCAGCGAGATCTTACTCGCCCCTCCCACTCTTCATGTTGGACCCCTTAATCCCTGCTTCACACCACCAACCACCAAGTCCTCTGTTATTTATTTGTTTTTACTGTTTATGCAGACCCTTCGTTGCACCTTCAGTCTCCACCTTCAACCCGACCCTGCACCTTCCCACGCGGTACCTCGTTCCCCATCCTGGAACATCCAAAACAGTGTTTTATTTAGACAAGGATGAAATATCCTCCATGAACTTCAAACACAAGTCATTGGAAACATTTAGCAAACGCTGCAGCTGCTTCCGAATAACCGACTTTCTGGAGAGTGGATATGCAAAGCTTTTACGCTATTTGAATACCTGCACGTTTCTGCCATGTGTACGTTAAGGTATAGGCATACACCTGTCGAGCTTGTTCTGTCGGTGTGTGGCCAATGTGCGGAAGCACGCTCTCCGCACCCCCTTGAATCTTGGTTCCAGAGCCAAAGGAGACATGATTTCTATTCCAATGGCATCAGCAAACCGCCATCCATGAGGACAAAACTACGGTGAAAACACTCGCTACGTGCCGAATATCGCCGATGATTCCTTCGAATTTATTGGGGGAAACATTTTGACTCCGATGCACACGCGGCCCCTTCTGTCGCATTCATATAGGAGTGTGCATATACACTTTCCTTTTGTTCCTATACGTTTTCGTCATATTCCCACAAGTGTGTGCATGTAGGCGACCTATACTTCATGGTCATAGAGGTTTGTGCTGCAGCAGGTACACGTTTGTTATATACCTATCGGTGTGTGTATAAATCCTTCAGTCTTGTCTCTATAGGTGTGTGTACACACCCTCCCCATGCTCCACAAAGCATCCATACATTCCTTAGAAGCTGACGTCACTGGTTCCTGTTTGTAACGCATGACCGGTCCCTGGTTCTAGTGTATGACTGCTTCCTCACCCTAGCATGTGACAGCTTCCTGGCTGTAGCTCATGACTGCTTCCTGACTCCAGCGTATGACTGATCCCTGAATCCAGCGTGTTACTGCTTCCAGAATTCAGCACGTGACTGCTTCCAGACTCCAGGAAGAAACTGCTTCCAGACTCTAGCTTGTGACTAGTAACAGACTCAAGCTTGTGACTGCTTCCTGACCGCAGTGTGACTGCTTCAAGACTCTAATTCGTGACTGGATCCTGATCCCAGCACGTGTCTGCTTTACAACTCGAGAGCGTGACGCCTTCCGGACTGCAGTGTGTGACTGCTTCCTGACTCCATTGTGTGACTGCCTCCTGGCTCCAGTGTGTGACTTCTTCCTGACTCCAGTGTGTGACTGCTTCCTGACTCCAGCACATGACTGCTTCCTGACTTCAGCGTGTGACTGCTTCCTGACTCCAGCACGTGACTGCTTCCTGACTCCAGCACGTGACTGCTTCCTGACTCCAGCACGTGACTGCTTCCTGACTCCAGCACGTGACTGCTTCCTGACCCCAGCATGTGAATGATCCCTGACTCCAGCACGTGACTGCTTCCAGACTCCAGCACGTGACTGCTTCCAGACTCGAGCTCGTGACTGCTTCCTGATCCAGCACGTGTCTGCTTCCTGACTCCAATGCACGATTGGATCCTGATCCCAGCATGTGACTGGTTCAAGACTGCAGCACATTTCTGGTTCCCGACTCCAGTGCATCATTGCTTCCTCGCCCCATCTCGTGACTGCATCCCGACTCCAGTGCGTGACTGCTTCCTTATTCCAGCGTGTGACTGACACTAATGCATGACTTTTTTCTTGTTCTGGAGTGTCACTGGTGCCTGGTTCTAAAGCGTGAATGGATAATATAGCACGTGACTGCTTCCTGGTTCTAGTGTGATCCATGGGACTTTAAAGGGTGTCTGTTTTGTGTATACAATAATACATGATTCATTCATTAAACGACATTAAAACCTCGTCGTGGGTAACACGGGGCAAAGAGAGCGTGAACGCACACGTGACCGACACGGCACGGAATCAAAAGACGCCGTCGTCCGGTATCCTAGAGACCGAGAGCACGCGCAGAGCACACCAAGAGCTGCCACAATTATTCTTTCGAGTAAGCAGAGATCTTCCGATCTCCTAGGTTGCAAAGATAGCGAGCATCACTCCAAAGCTGCGCGCCCGCGGCTCGGACCCGAATCCCCGGAGTCTCACCGATCCGGAGCACGTGTGGCATCGCGAGGGACATGGCGTAGAGACACGTGGTTCCAAGCAGGACGACCCTCAGCACGGTGTTCGGTGCACGCACCGACGCCATCGTGGTTCTGCCGCCCGAGGACTTCAAGGGCTTCGCTCGGACCACTCGGAGAAGCAGCAGCAGCTACACGTCGCCGATGCAGACGCGGCCTATTCAGACCACTGAACCCAGTTCCCTTCGCTCAACCCACGTCCGCCTCCACGGACCCAACGCCGACTCAGTGCGACAACGATTCTCGAGATTCTTGCGTAAGTCTCAGTCTCTACTATTCTCCAGTCGATGAGTGACCAGAACCGGCCGAGGTTTGCAGACACTGAGTGCGCGGCTGGTTCCACTTCATGCCGTGGGCGGCTGGATCCGAGGAACCGGGGGTTGCGTACACGGGGAGAGCAAGCGCGTTCCGACGTATCAGCGCCGCCACATCCCCGGGACGGCTCTCCAGGCACCGAGAACAACTCAACACTCGTTTCCACGACCCTCTCGGAGGGCGAGATGGTCGCGCAATTCGTGCCCTGCGGGCGACATTCCAGGTTCTGGAAGAGCGTGGGTCCGAGGTCAGAGAAAGCGAGTCGAGGAGCAGGTGCGTGTGGTGCGTCCGCGGAGCGAGCCGAGGATGGAGACGGTGGGAACGGAACGAGGGACGAGGGGAGGAGAGCGGGACGAGAGAAACGTGGGGAGCGGAGGGGGATGCGTGAGCCGGGTGGGGAGGGAATAGGGCTGGGAATGGGAGAGAGTTTGAAAGGATAAAGGCGCGAGCGAGCCGGAACGATTCCGAGTCCATCACAAAACGTCACCAGAATAGGTGTGGGAAAACGCACCGGAGGACGGAACGCATGAATAGTGAGCAGGATAAGGAGGAAAAGGCTTAAACGTCAGGTGTGTTACACGTGCTCACCGAGCTCGAGCCCGGGCAGGATTGCATGACTCCCCACAGTGTGCTTTCCCGCTCTTTTTACGTGCAATTGATCGCGACAGAAACACAAAGGCGAGATGGCCGAGAGCGCGGGTTCCAAATGAATCCTGGGCCCGGAACACCCCCTCCTTTGTCTGCTTCCCCCGAATTCCCCCAACCCAGTCTGCGATGCCTGTGGGATGTGACTGCCGCAGGTCTCTCGTCACAAAGCTGAATTTCCAGGAGCAGTTTTGCGCACCTCGCCTCGGGAAGGCGAACCATGTCCTCGCAAGGTCTCGTCATCTCATCAGGGAAGGGGCTAATTTTAACTCCTACGGGGGGGGGGGGGGGGATCTCCGCATGGCACGACCATTGAGGGTCCAAGCCCGGGGATGCTCGCAGAGACGGAGTGAACACTTTGCCTTCTTCGGCATCATTGCATCATTGCAATGGCTCTGTGAAAAGGTCCGCTCTCAAATATGACGACAAAAGACAACAACGACCACAACGAATCACGTGACATGGTAGTTGTCGAGCTTTCTACTGCTCGGCCCACACCACGCGCGCTCCCCGCGCACACCAACGCACGCACACTGACCCACAGGTGTACGGGGAGGTACGCGGTGTTGGACAAGTCCAAAGAGATTCAAACGGACCAGTGAAGTGATATTCTAGTCCGAGAAGGTAACCCGGGATCGTCGTGCTCGTTGTGTGATGCGATCGAGTATGTTTACTCTCGCGATGATATGGACAAAGCCGTCTGTTCGCCCACACCTACTAAACGCGACTACGCCCGCCCTCTGTCGGATTTCCGCGAAACGGACACGTGAGGAGCTGCACTTGGACGCACCCCAGGGAATCAGCAGCTTCGAGCGATTGTCGGGTTATTGCTTCGGAATGAAACAAGTCGATTTATTGTACGTACGTACGCACGCACGCACACACACATACACACACACACACACACACACAATCTGTCATGGCCAAAAATATTGGTACCCTTGCACATTTTTCAAATAACACAATTTTCTCTAAAAATAAGTTTGAAATTCACAAAAGTATTTGGTCTCCACAATTCTTTATTTCACTGTTAATATTACAGAACCTTTGTTTTTCATTCAGAACTTAATACATCCTTTTAAATCAGAAAATAAAAGGAAATGGCATTGACAAAATTATTGACACCCCAGACTTAATATTTGGTAGCACAGACTTTGGACAAACTATCTACAGTCAAGCGCTTCCTATAGCCATGAATGAGCTTCCTACACCTCTCTACTGGCAGTTTGACCCACTCGTCTTGTGCAAACTGCTCCAGTTCTCCCAGATTTGAAGGGTGCTTTCTCCGAACTGCAGTTTTCAGGTCTCCCCACAGGTGTTCAATGGGATTTCGATCTGGACTCATTGTTGGCCACTTCAGAACAGTCAAGCATTTTGTCTTGAACCATTCCTGGGTGGTTTTTAAAAGTGTCTTTGGGGTCATTGTCCTGCTGAAAGACCGATGACCTTCAACAGAGTCCTAGCTTTCTGACTGGATTGAACATTGCGCTCCAAACTTCCTTGGTAATCTCCTGATTTCATGATGCCATGCACACATTCAAGGCACCCAGTGCCAGAGGCAGCACAGCAACCCCAAAACATCACTGAACCTGCTCCATGTTTGACTGTAGGGAAGGAGTTCTTTTCTTTGAAGGCTTCATTTTGTTTTCTGTAAACATAGAGATGATGTGCTTCACCAAAAAGCTCTAATTTGGTCTCATCCATCCACAGGATATTCTCCCAGAAGGGTTTTTGCTTGTTCAGGTGTGTTTTGGAAAACTCTGGTCGGGCTTTCTTGTGTGTCTCTCTCAGCAGCACATGACAGCCCACATAATCTTGTTTCTCACAGTCTGAGAGTCCTTTTGGTGCTTTTTTGCAAACTCCAAGCGGGCTTTCATGTGTCTTTCACTGAGGAGAGGCTTCCGTCTGGCCACTCTGCCATAAAGCCCAGATCGGTGGAGTGTTGCAGTGATGGTTGTCCTTCTGGAAGTTTCTGCCATCTCCACACAAGATCTCTGGAGCTCAGCCAGAGTGGCCATCGGGTTCTTGGTCACCTCTCTTACCAAGGCCCTTCTCCCGCGATTGCTCAGTTTGGCCGGGCGGCCAGCTCTCGGAAGAGTCCTGGTTGTTCCAAACTTCTTCCATTTAAGAATTATGGAGGCCACTGTGCTCTTGGGAACCTTCAATGCAGCAGAAATTTTTTTGTAGGCTTCCCCAGATCTGTGCCTCGACACAATCCTGTCTCTGAGCTCCGCAGGCAGTTCCTTCGACCTCATGGCTTGTTTTTTTTTTTTGTTTTTTTTTTTGGTATACAAGATCGAGGCTCGTGAAAGAGCTAACACTAATCACACAAAAAGTCAAACCGACACACAAAACACAAAAAAACAAGGGGAGCGGCAGACAAGATGGGGAGAGAGGGGGAAGGACACAAACACAACATTTGAGAGCAGGGACATCGGGAGGACTTGGGGGGAGGTGGGAGAGGTATAAAACATATGAACACTGCAAGGACTCTGGGGTGAATTACCGGGGGTAGAAAAGATCAAGGTTTTGGATGGGGGAAGATAAGAGATGGTGGTGGACAGCTGTTTTAAAGACCTGGAGGGAGGAGTGGGATTGAAGGGAGCGGGGGAGTTTGTTCCAGAGGTGGGACAAAAGGGGAATGAAAGAGTGAAGGTGAGCAGAGAGCCTAGATTTTGGCAGTTTAACCATAAGAGGGTTGCAGGCAGATCTTGTGCGACCTGAAGGAATATTGGGGGGACAGAGCACAGAGAGAGCTGGGGGAGCAAGGCCGGAGAGGAGTCGGTAGAAGACAGAAAGCTCTGATATACTCTGATATGCATATGATATGCATGGTTTTTGCTCTGATATACATTGTCAGCTGTGAGACCTTATATAGACAGGTGTGTGCCTTTCCAAATCATGTTCAATCAATTGAATTTACCACAGGTGGACTCCAATCAAGGTGCAGAAACATCTCAAAGATGATCAAGAGAAATGGGAGGCACCTGAGCTAAATTTCAAGTGTCATAGCAAAGGGTCTGAATACTTACATAAATGTGATATTTCAGTTTTTTCTTTTTAATAAATTTGCAAAACTTTCTAAAATCCTGTTTTCTCTTTGTCATTATTGGGTATTGAGTGTAGATTGATGAGGGAAAAAATGAATTTAAACGATTTCAGCATAAGACTGCAACATAACAAAATGTGAAAAAAGTGAAGGGGTCTGAATACTTTCTGAATGCACTGTATGTGTTTATATATGTGTATATGGTTGAATATATATGTAAATTATATATTTTTGTGTTTAATTTTTAATTATTTTGTAAAAAAAAATTTAAAAAACGTTAAAAATCCACTGACATTTTTTTGTATTATGTGTCGATCAGTGGCAAAAAATTAAAATTCATTCATTAAAATTCAGGCCGTAATACAACAAAATGTGAAAAAGGTCAAGGGGTGTGAATATTTTCTGAAGGCACTGTATATGAACAGATCACGACATAACATATCAAAGGGAACAGCAAGCAGAAAGAGAGGAGGAAATACCAACAGCGGGGCCAAGGGTGGACAAAGCATGAAGAGGGCAGAGAGTGCAACACCAGAAAGGAGGAGGAAGAAGACAGAGAGACAACCAACCTGTCTGCAATGGCAAAGTGATAGCCCAATCGACTGATATTGATCATAGGAGATTCCCATAATCCCTAGTTTCTGCGGCGTCAAGCTGACCAAAATGTGAGGCAGGGGAGGCAGCCCAGAGTGGAGGCCAATACTCCATCAAGCTGCGGATAATGGCCATGTTGGTGGATAAAAGTTCAAATGTGTCAAGGAAGGACTTTGCATGACAGAGGATGCCCAGATAGTGAATGGCTTTGGAGGACAACTCTGAAATGTGGATTGCCCAAGATTAGCCTTTACTAATGTCTTGTGGACCACAGCCACCATCACCACGACCACCCCCTCACACTTTGACCCTACTTTCCTTTCCCAACGTCCTGGTGTACTTACTCCATCATTTTTCCACTCACAATGACAAGTGCTTGGCTAAAAGGAGGTCAGAGAAAGTCGAGACCATTTACAGCTCAATCTATCTCTCTGCTCTTGGGGCAGCTTGTGCAGTTGCATAGCAGATAAAATGGTCTAATGGGAAATTAGGAAAGATTCTTCGGGAGAAACAAACGTACGATGCTGTTCGTATGATTGCAAAAGAGACAACTGGCTTATTTCCCCCATTTAAAAGGAAGGTGTGCTTCACAGTACACTACCCCATGCTGCGACCGTACTCGCACAGTAGTTTGGTCTGATTGGATTTGCTGAGAAACAAGGCAATGCTAATGGATGTGTGACCATGCTAAGGATTGAGGGAGTAAGAGGTGGGTGGGTGGTGGAGTGAAGGAGGCATTGGGTCGTTTAGAATGCACGGTTTGATGGGTGGGATTGAGAGGTGGAAGGATGGGAAGAGTGTAAGTATTAGAAGTCGGAAGGGGTGGGATGGCGAGGTTGGAAGTCGGGATTTCGCAAAATAAAAAACAGAATTAGAAGGTAGAAGGGAGGAATGCTGATTTGAGTAGAGATACAACACATACAGTAAAACAATGCTAGGCCAAAAATATTTGAGATTCTAGGGAATTCCATGCCTATATCCAAAAGATGTAAATGTCCGGCTGGCTGTGTGCCAAATACCCTTCAGAAAGCACAACTCAGGTCACAATTAGGGTTGTGACTGATAAGACCAGTCACCCACAGACATGTGCAGTGTCTTTTGATATACAACATGCACATGTACTACATCAGCTGTAACCACGGTGAGCTTCCGTAATGGGCGCATAACAGCAGTGTCCGAACAACGTGAGTCATGGGAGGTCACCTGGAGGTCACCTGGAGGTCACCTGGAGGCAAAACCATCAGCAGGGAAAAGCACAAGCACATAGCACATACCACCATTTTCCCAGTGTCAATTACACCACCACATCTAACACGCTATATTAGTTATTTGTGCCTGTCGTAAGAATCCATTATGACTTCCTTAAAACCAGTAAGTTTCCTTTTTGAAATGATTTTCAATTTTGTTTTACTGCAAAGCAGACAGACAGTCAGAATAAAACATAGGGGAAATACCCTTGGCGCTCACCTGGTAGAATAAACAGGATACTGCACCGACAAAGGGTATTCAACACCAATTTCAATTGTTGCTTGAAGACAGGGCAGCATGTAGAATCATACTAATATAATCATAAAACTTTAAACAAACAAACAAAAAAAATACTTATTTTCGGGGGAAACCCCACCTCCCCCAACCCCATATACATCCTAAGACCCCAATTTTTCTAATGCCTTGAACAAACATTGGTAAGGTTGTGGTGAAGTTTCATCGAAATTGCATGTGTAGTTTCTGAGAAGAAAGCAAATACCTATTTTGGGGGGCAACCCCGCCTCCCCCATAGACCCCTAAAGGGGCAGATTTTTTTAAATGCCGTCAACATACCTTGGTACACACCGGTGGTGAAGGCTGTGGTCAAGTTTCATCGACATCGTGTGTAGTTTCTGAGAAGAAAGCAAATACCTATTTTGGGGGGAAATCCCCCATAAACCCCCAAAGGAGCAGATTTTTTTCATGCCGTGAACAAACTTTGGTACACACCGGTGGTGAAGGTTGTGGTGAAGTTTCATCGAAATTGTGTGTGTAGTTTCTGAGAAGAAAGCAAATATATATTTTGGGGGGGTCAAACCTGGACCCACTTTGACCCCCCATAGCCCCCCTCAGAGTTTGATTTTCTGAGTGCCGTGAACAAACTTCGGTACATCACAGGTGATAAAGGTTGTGGTCAAGTTTTATCGAAATAGTGTGTGTAGTTTCAGAGGAAAAAGCAAATACCTGTTCTGGGGGGAAACCCGCCCTCCCCCGACCCCATATACCTCATAAGACCCCCAGTTTTTCTAATGCCTTGAACAAACATTGGTAAGGTTGTGGTGAGGTTTCATCGAAATTGCGTGTGTAGTTTCTGAGAAGAAAGCAAATACCTATTTTGAGGGACAACCACCCCCCCCCCCCCATAGACCCCTAAAGGGGCAGCTTTTTTTAAATGCCGTGAACATACCGTGGTAACGCACCGGTGGTGAAGGTTGTGGTCAAGTTTCATCGAAATCGTGTGTGTAGTTTCTGAGAAGAAAGCAAATACCTATTTTAGGGGGCAAACCCCCATAAACCCCCAAAGGAGCAGATTTTTTTTTTATTCCGTGAACAAACTTCGGTACATCACAGGTGGTGAAGGTTGTGGTCAAGTTTCATCGAAATTGTGTATGTAGTTTTAGAGGAAAAAGCAAATTTCTATTTTGGGGGGCCAACCCCCATAAACCCCCAAAGGAGCAGATTTTTTTTAATTCCGTGAACAAACTTCGGTACATCACAGGTGGTGAAGGTTGTGGTCAAGTTTCATCGAAATTGTGTATGTAGTTTTAGAGGAAAAAGCAAATTTCTATTTTGAGGGGTCAAACCTGGATCCACTTTGACCCCGGTAAACCCCCTTAGACCCCGATTTTTTTAATGCCGTAAACAAACTTTAGTCACAACACAACAAATGTCATTTGTGCCAAATTTGGTCGCATTCCCAATCAGCGGTTTCGGAGAAGAAGTTTCAAGTGTTTATGGACGGATGGACTGATGGACTGATGGACGGACAATGCGCCATCGCAAAAGCTCCCCTGAAATTTGTTCCAGGTGAGCTAAAAATTATCTCACTCCTCTCTGTGCATGTGCAATCGGGACGAATTTTGAGCCAAGCTATGGTAAAACAAAAGACTTGTCAATATAACATTTGATTTAAATGCGTTGTTCCTTGATAAGACGTGTGTTGTTAGCCAGAAGGGGCTAACCCCCGCTCAAGCAGGGAAAATGGCCTTAAAATGCATGTTGTTTGTTGTTGTTGTTCCTTGATAAGACATCCGATCATAAACCGATAAGACAGCTGATCATAAACCGATAAGACAGCTAATCATAAACCGATAAGACATCCGATCATAAACCGATAAGACAGCTGATCATAAACCGATAAGACATCTGATCATAAACCGATAAGACAGCTGATCATAAACCGATAAGACAGCTGATCATAAACCGATAAGACAGCTGATCATAAACCGATAAGACAGCTGATCATAAACCGATAAGACAGCTGATCATAAACCGATAAGACAGCTGATCATAAACCGATAAGACAGCTGATCATAAACCGATAAGACAGCTGATCACAAACCGATAAGACAGCTGATCATAAACCGATAAGACCGCTGATCATAAACCGATAAGACAGCCGACCATAAAGCGATAAGACAGCCGATCAGAAAGCGATAAGACAGCCGATCATAAACCGATAAGACAGCCGATCATAAACCGATAAGGCAGCCGATCATAAACCGATAAGACAGCTGATCATAAACCGATAAGACAGCTGATCATAAACCGATAAGGCAGCCGATCATAAACCGATAAGACAGCCGATCATAAACCGATAAGACAGCTGATCATAAACCGATAAGACAGCTGATCATAAACCGATAAGACAGCTGATCATAAACCGATAAGACAGCTGATCATAAACCGATAAGACATCTGATCATAAACCGATAAGACAGCTGATCATAAACCGATAAGACAGCTGATCATAAACCGATAAGACAGCTGATCATAAACCGATAAGACAGCTGATCATAAACCGATAAGACAGCTGATCATAAACCGATAAGACAGCTGATCATAAACCGATAAGACAGCTGATCATAAACCGATAAGACAGCTGATCATAAACCGATAAGACAACTGATCATAAACCGATAAGACAGCTGATCATAAACCGATAAGACAGCTGATCATAAACCGATAAGACAGCTGATCA
Source organism: Myxine glutinosa (assembly GCF_964187855.1). NCBI lineage: Eukaryota > Metazoa > Chordata > Myxini > Myxiniformes > Myxinidae > Myxine > Myxine glutinosa. The sequence goes on along the minus strand of NC_136265.1, from coordinate 124,049,601 downwards.
TAAACCGATAAGACAGCTGATCATAAACCGATAAGACAGCCGATCACAAACCGATAAGACAGCCGATCATAAAGCGATAAGACAGCTGATCATAAACCAATAGACAGCTGATCATAAACCGACAAGACAGCTGATCATAAACCGATAAGACAGCTGACCATAAACCGATAAGACAGCTGATCATAAACCAAGACAGCTGTACAAAAAACCGATAAGACAGCTGATCATAAACCGATCATAAACCGATAAGATATCTGATCATAAACCGATAAGACAGCTGATCATAAACCGATAAGACAGCTGATTATAAACCGATAAGACAGCTGATTATAAACCGATAAGACATCTGATCATAAACCGATAAGACAGCTGATCATAAACCGATGACAGCTGATTATAAACCGATAAGACAGCTGATCATAAACCAATAAGACAGCTGATCATAAACCGATAAGACATCTGATCATAAACCGATAAGACAGCTGATCATAAACCGATAAGACAGCTGATCATAAACCGATAAGACAGCTGATTATAAACCGATAAGACAGCTGATCATAAACCGATAAGACAGCTGATTATAAACCGATAAGACATCTGATCATAAACCGATAAGACAGCTGATCATAAACCGATAAGACAGCTGATCATAAACCGATAAGACAGCTGATCATAAACCGATAAGACAGCTGATCATAAACCGATAAGACAGCCGATCATAAACCGATAAGACAGCCGATCATAAAGCGATAAGACAGCCGATCATAAAGCGATAAGACAGCCGATCATAAACCGATAAGACAGCCGATCATAAACCGATAAGGCAGCCGATCATAAACTGATAAGACAGCTGATCATAAACCGATAAGACAGTTGATCATAAACCGATATGACAGCTGATCATAAACCGATAAGACAGCTGATCATAAACCGATAAGGCAGCTGATCATAAACCGATAAGACAGCTGATCATAAACCGATAAGACTGCTGGTTATAAACCGATAAGACAGCTGATCATAAACCGATAAGACAGCTGATCATAAACCGATAAGACAGCTGATCATAAACCGATAAGACAGCTGATCATAAACCGATAAGACAGCTGATCATAAACCGATAAGACAGCTGATCATAAACCGATAAGACAGCTGATCATAAACCAATAGACAGCTGATCATAAACCGACAAGACAGCTGATCATAAACCGATAAGACAGCTGATCATAAACCGATAAGACAGCTGATCATAAACCGATAAGACAGCTGATCATAAACCGATAAGACATCTTGTAGGAGCTGTGCTCCCACGTCAACGGAAGAATGGACGCGACAAAAAGCTGGAATTCGTCCGAGTTTCTTTATTGTCACAAACCAACTCGGGTACTCTGAAAAGCCCGTTTATCGGGCAGCAATATATATACACATTATCCCGGAGCGTTTGCCCGGGAAAGGCGAGAGGGGGCGTGGCCGGGCGTCCTGGACGCGGCCTGGCAAGTCGAGGGCGGGCATGGCCGGGCGTCCTGGACGAGCCCGGCATGGTGATCGCTCCGCGTCCTTGGTAGGTGCAAGGCGATTGTGTAAACCCAGCGGTAGCCGCTACACACATCCCCCCAGAATCGACTTGCACCGGCAGGGTCAATTTAAGGGGGGTCCTGATGACCCGGCCGAAGCGACCCCTGGCGGGTCGTGGGGGGCGGGGGGGGGGGTCCGGTGTGGTGGTGGGCGGTCGAGTGGAGGGCACACATGGACGGGGGGCGGCCTCGCCGCGGCGGAAGGGCCAACCGTGGCGGTTGGTCGATGTCCACGTGCGTCGTGCGCCGGCTTGAGGCGGTCCACCGCAATCCGGTCCGACCTGCCGCCGATGTCGATGACGAACGACTTGTCGTCCCGTCGCAGGACCCGGAAGGGCCCGTTGTACGGCGGCCGGAGTGGCCCCCGATGTGCGTCATGACTGCACATCGGATTTTTATGTGAAAAAATAAAAAATATTTTTTCACATAAAACGGCTTTTTTGCATGCAAAAAAATTATTTTGCTATTTTCGGAGAAAAAAAGAATTTCGCCCTTTTTCGGGAAAAATAAAATAAAATGCCCTTTTTGGTCGAAAATGTCTGGCAACGCTAAAAAAAATTGGGGAATTTTTCGAAATTTTAAACTGCGATCGAAATTTTAAACTGCGATCGAAATTTTTAACTGTGATCGATCTCAAAAACAAAACGTTGCGTCCACTTGCGTGCGTTGCGTCCCCAGCGTGTACAGCAGTGAGGCGGTGTACTACAGTGAGAGAGTGTACACAAAGTGTGAACAAGTCTCCTATCAAGATGAGTGCTGCTCTTCGTGACAAGTGGCTGAAGGAATTCAACGCTGGCGGCGATGGGGCCACCTTCAAGTACGTGTCGAGTGACACGGCTTTCTGTCGAGCTTGTGAAAAGACTTTCCGGGCGAAGCAGAAGTCTGAGCTGGCCCAACATGTCCGAGGAGACCGCCACAAGAGCAATTTGGCCTTGAAGAAGAAGAGGACGGTCACGCAAGCCACCATGGAGGACTTTGGTGGCGGAAAGAGGCACAAGTGCGACGTCGTGGCTCAGGAGCTGTGCCAGGCCATGCTGGCCGCTGGCATCCCATGGTCGAAATTGGAAAACCCTGCCCTACGGTCGTTCCTGGAGAAGCACATCACTCTCCAGATCCCCGATGAAAGCTGGATTCGAAAGCACTACCTCGACAAGTGCTACGACGAGGCCTTGGCGGGGATCCGTGCCGACCTCGGACAGCAGCCCATCTGGCTGTCCGTCGACGAGACGACCGATTCGGCAGGTCGATATGTGGCCAACATCATCGCGGGACGCTTGTCCAAGGAGGGGTACTTTCGTCCCCACCTCGTCCAGTGCATGTTTCTGGAGAAGACCAACTCCGGGGAGATCGTGCGTGCAGTCAATGACACACTGCGCTATCTTTGGCCTGATTTCAAGCCGGAGTGCCTCAAGGTCCTCGTCAGCGATGCCGCGGCCTATATGATCAAGGCCGGCCATGCCCTGAAGGAACTCTTCCCGGACTTGCTGCATGTGACTTGCGTTGCCCACGCGCTCCACCGTGTCTGCGAGACAGTCCGAGAAATGTTCAAGGATGTCAACGACCTGATTGCCACGACGAAGAAGGTGTTCGTCAAAGCCCCGTCGCGTGTTGTCTTTTGGAAGGAGCAGCAGCCCAATCTTTCTCTCCCCCCGGAGCCCATTCTGACTCGGTGGGGGACGTGGATCGATGCCGCGGTGTTTTACGCCGAGCACTTCGAGGCCGTCAAGGACATTGTGGACCAGCTGAACGATGACGACGCGATGGCAATCCGGAGTGCCAAGGACCTGTTCGGAAAGGCGGACATCAAGCTCAGTTTGGTCTTCTTAAATGCCCACGTGTCGTTCATCCCGAAGATCCTTAAGCAGCTGAAGGAGGCCGGCATGGAGCTGGCCAAGGCCTTCCAGCTCCTTGATCAGGCCAAGGAGGAGCTCGAAAAGATCCGAGGCTGCCGTAAGGAGATCCTGCTCACCAAGTTCAAGGCGGTGCTGCAGCGCAATCCCGACATTGGTGTGCTGAGGACAGTGGCTTTGATCCTGGATGGAGATCAGCACAGATCTGAGGTTGGTGTGCCGGCTGGAGTCAAGCTTGCTGACATCCCCCTCTTGAGGTACTGCCCCATCGTCAGCGTCGACGTGGAAAGGTCCTTCTCCGTCTACAGAAACGTCCTCACTGACCGCCGACACCGCCTCACCAAGGAGAACATTACCAAGATAATGATTTCAAACACCTACTTTAACCGTTCCTAAAAGGGTCTTGTCAATTTCTTCTAGTCCTCTACTTATCAAACAATGCGGTTGCAATAAAGGTACCTGAACATCATTTTTACCTGTTTACTAGCCCAGAGTGCTTAATGTTGTGCAGGAAAAAGCTTACCATTTTTTGTTCTTTTTTTGACTGATTTCTGAAAAACTTGGTAATAATAAAAAATGAATAAAACGGGGGAAAAAATATTTCGGGATTTTTTCACATTAAAAAAAAAAAATCCCGCTTTTCAAAACATAAAAGGCCTATTTTCTTAACATAAAAATCCGTAGTCTACTCATGACGCACAAAAACGTACTCTGCTGTGCGAAGCGCTGGGGGGACGTAGGACTGGGGGTCACCGTGGCGGGACGTTGGCACGGGGGCAAACCGTCGGGCGGCCTCCTGGAGGTCCGAGCGCTGGTGAGCTGCGGACCAGGGACTGGTAGCGTCGGGCACAAATTCGCCCGGGACGCATAGCGCCTGGCCGTAGACAAGCTCGGCGGTGGATGCCCGGAGGTCCTCCTTGTGGGCCGTGCAGAGGCCCAAAAGGACCCACGGCAGCCGGTCGGCCCAACCGCCGTCCTGAAGGCCGGCCATGAGCGCGGCTTTCATGGAGCGGTGGAATCGCTCGCACAACCCGTTGGCTTGGGGGTGGTAGGCCATAGTACGGTGGAGCTTGACCCCCAGGTTGCGGGCGACCGCGCCCCACAGCTCGGAGGTGAGCTGCGGTCTGCGGTCCGACGAGATGTCCGCCGGTGCGCCGAAGCGGGCGACCCAGGTGGCGATGAAAGCCTGCGCCACGTCGGCGGTGGTGGTGGAGACGAGGGGAATGGCCTCCGGCCACCTGGTGGTCCTGTCCACCATGGTGAGCAGGTGTGTGAACCCCTGTGATGGGGGGAGGGCGCCCACCAGGTCCACGTTGACGTGGTCGAAACGTCGTTTGGGCACGGTGAAAGGTGCCAGCGGGGCCTGGGTGTGTCGGTGGACATTGGCCTGTTGGCAGGCCGTGCAGGTGCTGGTCCAATCGCGGACGTCCCGTCGAAGGCCGTGCCAGACGAATCGCGCCAACACCAGCTTCTGGGAAGCTTTCCGGCCCGGGTGGGAAAGGCCGTGGAGGGGAGGCGAAGATGCGGCGTTGCCAGGTAACGGGCACGATGGGGCGAGGCTGGCCTTGGGAGACGTCGCAGAGCAGGACAGTGTCCGCGAAGGGGATGTCGGCCAGGCGGAGGCCCATGTCCGCCGCCCGGAGGGCTTGCACCGTGGTGTCGATGGTTTGGTCCGCCGCCATAAGCACGAAGTCCACGCCGAGGTGGACCACGTTCGCGCTGGCCCGAGAAAGACAGTCGGCCACGGCGTTGTCTTTGCCGGCGACGTGCCGGATGTCCGTGGTAAACTCCGACACGGCGGAGAGGTGGCGCTGTTGGCGGGCCGACCACGGCTCCGTGACCTTGGCCATTGCGTAAACCAACAGCTTGTGGTCGACGAACGCCGTGAAGGGTCGGCCCTCCAGGAGGTGGCGGAAATGGCGAACGGCCAGGTGTAGACAGAGGAGCTCACGGTCAAACGTGCTATATTTGAGCTCGTTCGGCCGGAGCTGCCGGCTGAAAAAAGCGAGTGGCTGCCAAACCCCGTTCACCCATTGCTCATGTACGGCGCCCACCGCGTGGTCGGAGGCATCCGTGGTGAGGGCGATGGGAGCGTTGAGCACCGACCGGGTGAGCGAGCAGTGTTGTGTCGGCGAGGGCCCGCTTTGAGCTTTTGAAGGCCGCGTCCATTGCTGCGGACCAGACGACGTCGTGCTTGGCCGGCTTGCCCCGGAGGGCTTCGTAGAGGGGCCGCATGAGTTGAGCAGCGCGGGGCACGAAGCGGTGATAGAAATTCACCATTCCCAGGAATTCCTGCAGGGCCTTTATGGAGCGGGGACGCGGAAACGTGGTGATGGCCTCGACCTTGGTTGGCAGCGGCACGGCCCCGTTCTTGGTGATGTGGTGGCCCAAAAAATCAACGGCCGTCGTGCCGAAGTGGCATTTGGCCGGGTTGACGATGAGGCCATGCTCGCTGAGGTGCCCGAACAGTGTTCGGAGGTGGAGGAGGTGCTCGGACCGGGACGTGCTGGCGACGAGGATGTCGTCCAGGTAAACGAAGAGGAACGGCAGGTCACGCAGCACGCCGTCCATCAAGCGCTGGAACGCCTGAGCCGCGTTCTTGAGGCCAAACGGCATCCGCAGGAATTCGAACAAGCCGAACGGCGTGATGACGGCCGTTTTAGGGACGTCGGCCGCCCTGACAGGTACCTGGTGATATCCCCGTATGAGATCGATTTTTGAAAAAATTACCCGTCCTGCCAGACGGGCAGAGAAGTCTTGGATGTGCGGGATCGGATACCTGTCGGGGGTGGTAGCGTCGTTAAGGCGGCGGTAGTCGCCACATGGGCGCCAGCCGCCCCCTGGTTTTGGGACGATGTAATCTGGCGAAGCCCACGCGCTATCGGAGCGCCGCACGATGCCGAGGTGTTCCAAAGCGTCGAACTCGGCTTTGGCCATGGCGAGCTTGGCTGGGTTGAGGCGGCGGGCTCTGGCGTAGACCGGCGGGCCCGTGGTTGGTATGTGGTGCTCGATCCCATGTCGTACTGCGACGGCCAAAAACGTCGGCCGCGTGAGGGCCGGGAACTCCGTGAGCAGGCGAGCAAACTCGTTCGCCGCCAGGAGGGCGCATGCCAGCTTGGTCGGAGCGGAGCTGCTCAATGTGCATACCATGGAGCTGAAGGTCTCGGCGTTGATGAGGCGACGCCGTTGGACATCCACCAGCAGTCCGTGTGCACAGAGGAAGTCGGCGCCTTGCAGAGCCATGGGCACGCTTGCGGTTACAAAAGTCCAAGTAAAGCGTTGGCCGCCGAAGCAGAGGGCGACGTTGCGCGGGCAGAAGGTGCGGATGGCCGAGCCGTTGGCCGCCACCAAAGAGGGGCCGCAAACCGCGGACTGCCTGTCCTGATCGGAGGTGGGTATGATGCTCAGTTGGGCGCCGGTGTCGCACAGGAAGCGCCGTCCGGACGCTTTGTCCGTGATGAAAAGTAAGTTGCCCGTGTGGCCGGCGCTCATGGCTGGTAATGAACGCCGGCCCGGCCGTTTCCCGACCTGCTGAAGGTGCACGGGGGTCGGCATGTCCGGGCCTTCTGTCCGAACCTGGCATGATAGTAACACCACGCTTGGTCAGGTGGAGGCCCCGGTCGTCGTGCTGGAGGTGTTCGGCTCGGCGTCGCGGCCACCAATTGCGTCGGCAGTTCGGTCGTCGACCGTGCCGGGTGCTTGGGCGTCATGGGCGTTGCGTCGGACGGCGGTGGGCCCCAGGTCGTTGCTGCAATGCGTTGGCCTGCCGCGGAGATCTTGTCGGCTTCCCTGGCGAGGGCGCGGGGATCCGTGATCGTCGTGCTCACCAGGGCGAGGCGTACCGGGCTAGGCAGCTGACTGAGGAACAGCTCCCGGAACAGGAATGCCGGAGAGTGCTCGCCGAGCAGCGAAAGCATGTAGTCCATTCGCTCGGACGGGTGCGTGTCGCCGAGCTCGGGCAGGTCGAGCAGGCGCCGTGTGCGTTCCGCCGATGGGAGGGCGAAAGCGTCGAGGAGGAGCTTTTTAATCGCGCCGTATTTGTCAGCGGCTGGCGGGCTCTCGAGGAGGCTCAGGGCGCGGGCCGCGGTGGCTGAGCCGAGCGCTGCTACCACATGGTGGAAGCGGGTGTCGTCGGCCGTGATGCCTCGCAGGGCGAACAGGGAGTCTGCCTGGGCGAACCAAACCGCCGCGTGAGCCTCCCAGAAGGTAGGCAGTTTGAGGGCAACTGCCGTGTCCATGTCGGTAGGTCACCAATGTAGGAGCTGTGCTCCCACGTAATCGGAAGAATGGACGCGACAAAAAGCTGGAATTCGTCCGAGTTTCTTTATTGTCACAAAACAACTCAGGTACTCTGAAAAGCCCGTTTATCGGGGAGCAATATATATACACATTATCCCGGAGCGTTTGCCCGGGAAAGGCGAGAGGGGGCGTGGCCGGGCGTCCTGGACGCGGCCTGGCAAGTCGAGGGCGGGCATGGCCGGGCGTGCCCGGGTATGCCCGGGCGTCCCGGACGAGGCCTGGCAAGTTGAGAGCAGGCCTGCCCGGGCGTCCTGGACGAGCCCGGCATGGTGATCACTCCGCGTCCTTGGTAGGTGCAAGGCGATTGTGTAAACCCAGCGGTAGCCACTACAATCTGATCATAAACCGATAAGACAGCTGATTATAAACCGACAAGACATCTGATCATAAACCGATAAGACAGCTGATCATAAACCGATAAGACAGCTGATTATAAACCGATAAGACAGCTGATCATAAACCGATAAGACAGCTGATTATAAACCGATAAGACATCTGATCATAAACCGATAAGACAGCTGATCATAAACCGATAAGACAGCTGATTATAAACCGATAAGACATCTGATCATAAACCGATAAGACAGCTGATCATAAACCGATAAGACATCTGATCATAAACCGATAAGACATCTGATCTTAAACCGATAAGACATCTGATGATAAACCGATAAGACAGCTGATCATAAACCGATAAGTCAGCTGATCATAAACCAATAGACAGCTGATCATAAACCGACAAGACAGCTGATCATAAACCGATAAGACAACTGATCATAAACCGATAAGACAGCTGATCAGAAACCGATAAGACATCTGATCTTAAACCGATAAGACATCTGATGATAAACCGATAAGACAGCTGATCATAAACCGATAAGACAGCTGATCATAAACCAATAGACAGCTGACCATAAACCGATAAGACAGCTGATCATAAACCGATAAGACAACTGATCATAAACCGATAAGACAGCTGATCAGAAACCGATAAGACAGCTGATCATAAACCGATAAGACAGCTGATCATAAACCGATAAGACAACTGATCATAAACCGATAAGACAGCAGATCATAAACCGATAAGATAGCTGATCATAAACCGATAAGACAGCTGATCATAAACCGATAAGACAGCTGATCATAAACCGATAAGACAGCTGATCAGAAACCGATAAGACAGCTGATCATAAACCGATAAGACAGCTGATCATAAACCGATAAGACAACTGATCATAAACCGATAAGACAGCTGATCATAAACCGATAAGATAGCTGATCATAAACCGATAAGACAGCTGATCATAAACCGATAAGACAGCTGATCATAAACCGATAAGGCAGCTGATCATAAACCGATAAGACAGCTGATCATAAACCGATAAGACAGCTGATTATAAACCGATAAGACATCTGATCATAAACCGATAAGACAGCTGATCATAAACCGATAAGACATCTGATCATAAACCGATAAGACATCTGATCTTAAACCGATAAGACATCTGATGATAAACCGATAAGACAGCTGATCATAAACCGATAAGACAGCTGATCATAAACCAATAGACAGCTGATCATAAACCGACAAGACAGCTGATCATAAACCGATAAGACAGCTGACCATAAACCGATAAGACAGCTGATCATAAACCAATAAGACAGCTGATCATAAACCGATAAGACAGCTGATCATAAACCGATAAGACAGCTGATCATAAACCGATAAGATAGCTGATCATAAACCGATAAGACAGCTGATCATAAACCGATAAGATAGCTGATCATAAACCGATAAGACAGCTGATCATAAACCGATAAGACAGCTGATCATAAACCGATAAGACAGCTGATCATAAACCGATAAGACAGACAGACGGACGGATATGCACCAATTGCCTAACCCCGCTTTTCTCTTTGATTCATGTAACTAGAGCTAAGTCGATGGCACGCCATCGGAAATCCCCATGCTTCCCACCTAAAGCAAAGTTCAAAGACGGTAAAAAGTTACACCAGGAATGGCCCAATATTAAATGTCGAGTTAAAAAAACAAGACCAAAAGTGTAACAACGGTGTAGCCGGGCTTGTAAAATATTATAATCCACAAACATACATGATTAGCTTTTTAAACAATCGCTAATGCTGTTGATAACATTAAACAAAGAAATTTGGAGGAATCCCGACATCCATGAGGTAAGCATAAAACCCGGGGGTCAAATCCAAAAAAGCATTACATATTTCATACGTCCCCAATGTTGATTGCATATTATACAAAGTTTAATTCAGAAATGTTTTGAAATGTACCCGTAATTGCATTTTTTGGTATTTCACCTTTTGACACTGGGACGGAGCCAAAAATGATACTGCTCTTGCACCTTCTTTCCATGAGGTAATCATCACTACCAAGTTTGATGAATTTCTAGCCAACCATTTAGAGGAGATATTTTGTCCGTCCATCCATCATGCTGACAGACAGACAGACAGACGGAGCCGATAACAATTTGCCCCGACCTTTTTCAAAAGCGTGAGGATAATTACTGGTGCCTCGCAACTTTTTTGGCACCTCCTCTTCATATCAGACGAGGAGTGTTCATGTAAGGATGTGGAAGGGTAGCTTACACTGAAAATAAATTTCGATTTAAATTTAACACCACAATTACAACAAGTATAACGGGCCTGGTAGAGGTTTCCAGAATATGCAACATTTGGTGTCAGGAGTGGGATAGTGAACTAGTGCTGATGCGGCCGAAGAGAATGAGTAAAGATTGTACACATTTGAGAAATGGTGAACAATTTGCTAATTGCACAGAGATATTACATTTGCCTTACTTATTACACATAAGTAATATTCTCGAAGCCCGTGAATGATTCATATATTTCCTTAATTCATAATATCTGCCATAACGATAGAATTTCAATTAGGACAGCAACGATGTTCATCTGAAAGAGAACGCCTGGAATATACATCTTTAAAAAGATTTTTGCTCTTTCTGCCACAACTTTTTCCAATCAATGTATGAAAAAGTAATAATAAGGGATCCTTCGTGCTATTGTATCATTCTCCTTTCTTTTCAGGCGTCACACATGAAAGGGGACGGACTTTGTGCTTCTTTCCGTGTTATTTAATTGATGACGAGTTTTCTGGTACATCCTCTTTTCTATACTGCATAATCTCAAGGAGTTTTATCCTCATCTAAATTCTGTACAGAGTCTAATGTTTTTACCTCCCTGAAATTCCTTAATATCCGCTGTCATTAGAAAGTCCATAATTGTTCTCTTGAGGGTCATTACAAATTTGTTGATGGAATGACACCTGAAACGTCTTCTTTTGTTGACATCTGGGGTATCTGAGGGACATGCACGCATTGAAATCTCTCGCGATGAAGCTAAATCCGAGGACCTTTCACTCACTCACTGCAGGCAGGTTGGTGGTCTTTCTGTCTTCTACCGACTCCTCTCCGGCCTTGCCCCCCCCCCCCAGCTCTATCTGTGCTGTGTCCCCCACATATTCCTTCAGGATGCACAAGATCTGCCAGCAACCCTCTTATGGTTAAACTGCCAAAATCAAGACTCTCTGTTCACCTTCACTCTTTCATTCCTCTTTTCTCCCACCTCTGGAACAAACTCCCCCACTCTCTTCAATCCCACTCCTCCCTCCAGGTCTTTAAAACAGCTGTTCACCACCATCTCTTATCATCCCCCATCCAAAACCTTGATATTTTTTATCCCCGTTAATTCATCCCAGATCCATTTTTTGAAATTCCTACTTCTTTCCTGGAAGTCCTAGGAGTGTCCATGTGTTGTTGTTTTTTTTTTACCTTTCCCCCACCCCCCCCCTCTTCCCGTGCTTCCACCCCCCCAAGCCCTCTCCCTCCCACAGATCTCCCGATGTCCCTGCTCTCAAATGTTGTACTTGTGTGCATCCCTCTCTCTCCTCATCTTGTCTCCCACTCCCTTTATCATATGTTTTATGTGTCAGTTTGTTTTTTTGTGACTAGTACTCAGGTTCACTATGTAATTTCGTTGGAATTTTTGGGGGATTTGGAAAACTATATATTTTTGAAAACTATATTGTATAGTCAGTCAGAAAACCAATGTTGCTATTTGCACAGACTCCTGTATGGCGGCCATCTTGGATTTTCAAAATTGCCGCCGTAGAACTAATTTTTCTCAATATCTCAGCTTCTAAATAACATAGAGCTTTGATTCTAACGGCTAAACATACATTTTCAAGGGCCCCGAATCCAATGGTAACAAGTTCGATAAGCTAGACATGACCATAGAGCTCCTATGTGGCGGCCATCTTGGATTTTTCAAACTGGCCGCCATAAACTTGATGTTTCTCAATATCTCAGCTTCTAAACAACATAAAGCTTTGATTCTAACGGCTAAACATACATTTTCAAGGGCCCCGAATCCAATGGTAACAAGTTCGATAAGCTAGACATGACCATAGAGCTCCTATGTGGCGGCCATCTTGGATTTTTCAAACTGGCCGCCGTAAACTTGATGTTTCTCAATATCTCAGCTTCTAAACAACATAAAGCTTTGGTTCTAACGGCTAAACATACATTTTCAAGGGCCCCGAATCCAATGGTAACAAGTTCGATAAGCTAGACATGACCATAGAGCTCCTATGTGGCGGCCATCTTGGATTTTTCAAACTGGCCGCCATAAACTTGATGTTTCTCAATATCTCAGCTTCTAAACAACATAAAGCTTTGATTCTAACGGCTAAACATACATTTTCAAGGGCCCCGAATCCAATGGTAACAAGTTCGATAAGCTAGACATGACCATAGCGCTCCTATGTGGCGGCCATCTTGGATTTTTCAAACTGGCCGCCGTAAAACTGATGTAACTCACCTTCTAAAGAGCACAGAGCTTTGATTCATCATTGAGTAAAGTCATCATCCTCATCATCGCTTTCGTTCATCACATCTTGAGAGTCCTCATCATTTTGGCACTGGATGTCACACTGACAAAGGTCTGTACAAGCCAAGTAGTTTGTTCTGCAGGAACATCTAGATGAAGAACAGTCTGTTTTGCACTGACATCTAACCATTTGAATGATGGCCTTGGGGGCTGGAGGCTCCTCAGTTGTGGTTGGTTTCACTTGTCCATCCGTGTCTTTGTAAAAGCCGTTTTGCAGGGGATTCAGCTGAGGATCCTGTTGAGCAATGCTTGCCTGACCCCACACTCTGGCTTGGATATGGACTCTAAGGATGTGCTGCTTGGTTTGTACTTCACCTGTCTGTTGGATTTGAATCCATACATGATGTTCTGACACAGTGAGTGTTGATCTGTCAACAACACTGGTCCTCTTCTCAGTTTCCAGCTTGTCGACAGGCCCTACCATTACCCAGCGGATCATGGTGTATAGTTCAGCCGGAACATCGTTGATATCGCTGGACACCTGTATGGTATTTGCTTCCTGGTCCTTCTTAATGAATTCTGCGATGCTCTTCCGTATCACTTGTGCTGCTTTGTAGATTGTCTTCATGTTGTTCTCGTCATCGCCATCACTTGTGATTGCAGAATGAACCATGCTTTCCTCACATGCATCTGGACAGTAGAGGATGGCCGATTTTCTTCGGTCTTTTTGGAGAACAGATGTCACGCTTGGCAACTCAGTGACGATTCTTTCTTTCAGCCACTTTCTATCGAATGTAGGCACATGCTTTTCCAAGTGTTCTGCGCCAATCATATTGACATAAGTGGTTTCAATGTCATCCATGGAGAGATAAGCTTGGTTTTGTGTTTTGACATCTATCAGGTTGATCATCTCAATCAGACATGCCCGTTGCAGCAATAGTTCTTTGTCTGCGCTGCTTCTGTTTGCGCTAGGTCTGTCTCGTACTACATGGAACACATGTCTTCTCCAACAAGATTTGTGGTACCGAAGGTCAATTGCGTGTGCATCACCTGGTGAGATACATGTGTTGAATCGTGTTTTCAATAATGCATCTTGGGACTTCTCTACAGCCTCTCTAAGCTCTTGACCAGCATTTTCAGTCCTAACCTGGTAGAGTAGTTGGCCATCATCTTTTTGGCAGAAGAAACACTGCTCTTTATCCAGTGGCACTGTACACGAGCGTGTGAACGGGGATGTTGCATCAGATGTTGATGAGCCTGGCTCGTCCATTTCTGTGCTTCCTCTCTTCTGTCCGCGTTTTTTTTGCAGTATAGTGTCCAGTTGTTACTGCATGCGCATGGCGGTCTCTGGCACGTTGTATCTCGCTCTTGTTAGTTGCACTGGAGTAACAAGTGCGATGCCAAACTGCCTTCTCTGTAGAGAGTGTTTCTTTTGTGCTGTTTTGGAGTCGTTTATGGACTTGAACGTAGATGCCATCATGCAAACTGGCCCTTTCTTCTATTGTCTTCAATAAATGTTGGTAGGAATCTATTCTGGGGTTTAACACCAAGGATCCTTTCTTGACATCATCAGCCTTGCATAAAATGCACTGCTTACAGTTCGTGGACTCCTGGGCTTGCCCCACCCCTTCACCATCTTGTTGCATCTCACTCATAATGTGACATGTAGAACCTGCAAAGACAGCAAAGCAAAGGGAACCGTCACCGATATATACAACCACCACCACAGACATATCTATATTATAATAGCCATAGATGATTCTGTCTGTCTGTCTGTTGGGTGTCTGTCTGGGGTGTGGCTTACTCGGTTTGCAGAGTAGCTCCACCCATAGCTCCACCCATTCTGTGAGTGGCTTCATATATTTATAAACAAATATCCACCATTTTATTAACTCGCATAGCTTTGAGGCCTGTTTTGTAGGCCCGTGGTGTCTTGCTTTCTCTCCCAGTTTTATTTCAAATCAAATTCGATATATCATTTCATTTTTCACAGTCGCTAACATAGTTTTAGATTCGGTTGAAAAAAAACGGGAAGAAAATCCAATGAAAGTTGGCGTTTATAGAACGAAATGAATTTTCAAACGCCTGTAACTTCAAGGCCATTGAGTCTCTCTCACGCCTTTATCTCCAATCTAACTCACCATATGATTTCATTTTTATCGATGGTTTCAGACTCGGTGTCAGCAATAATTGAGAACATTCCACACACGTGGGAAAATGCAGAGATATATTTTTAAAAATCGCGTCATGGTGTATCATACACCGCCCAACATGACACCGACGGCAACGTGTCAATATATATTAAAAATTCGCTTTTGCTTTTCCGTTAAGATATATTACTTTTTCGTTTGATGACAGTCGTCACAAAAACGTCAACAATGATGCCGACATATATTTCTTCGTTTTTATTTCATTCAACATTATTAGCCGGAAGTAAAATATGTTTCAGGAAATTACCGAGATATTTCTTCGTTTTTTTTATTAGTTATGTGCGCATACACTTTAAATAGGTTTATTTGAAATCTTTAATTTTCCACAATATAATTTACTTGCCATTTATCATTTGATGATTACGAGACAAATTCCTCTTGAGGATCGTGACAATTCATGCGCTGCGTGGAAACTTCTATTTCCAAAATGAATGAGACGATCGATGAAGAACGCAGACTTGAACAGGATGCAGCAAGAAAACGAATGAGACGGGCGAACGAGTCCATCGACGAACGTCAATGCAAACTTGCGGGGTCACCCGTGGGAATCCCACGGGCATGGATGTGTGTGACATTTCGACATATTGAGTTAGATGCTGCACATTCATTTTTACAAAATGGTTACTGGCAAGTCATCAGATCCAGAAATGGTGTAATGAACACAATTTATTTACGCGCAAGCAAGAAAGCAAGACGGCCCGATTTCCGATTCCGACGGGCCGACGGGCGAGACGGGCCGACGGGCGAGACGGGCCGATGGGCCGATGGGCGAGACGGGCGAGACGGGCCGACGGGCGAGACGGGCCGATTTGGAGCAAGAAAAAGAATGAGACGGGAGAAAAACGAGAGAAACGAGACGGGGAAAGCCGATTGGAGAGGCGAGTGAGGAGCGATTGGAGAGGCGAGTGAGGAGCGATTGGAGAGGCGAGTGAGGGGCGATTGGAGAGGGGAGTGAGGAGTGATTGGAGAGGCAAGTGAGGAGCGATTGGAGAGGCGAGTGAGGAGCGATTGGAGAGGCGAGTGAGGAGCGATTGGAGAGGCGAGTGAGGAGCGATTGGAGAGGCGAGTGAGGAGCGATTGGAGAGGCGAGTGAGGAGTGATTGGAGAGGCGAGTGAGGCATGATTGGAGAGGAGTGTGAGGCACGATTGGAGAGGCATGTGAGGGATTGGAGAGGCGTGTGAGGGATTGGAGAGGAGAGGAGTGTGAGGGATTGGAGAGGTGAGGGATTGGAAAGGAGAGGAATGTGAGGGATTGGAGAGGAGAGGAGTGCTAGGTGGAGAGAGGAGAGTGTCAGGTGGAGACAGGAGAGTGTCAGGTGGAGAGGCGTGAGGGGTCACATATTATGTGAAATAAATAAATTGTGTTCATTACACCATTTCTGGATCTGATGACTTGCCAGTAACCATTTTGTAAAAATGAATGTGCAGCATCTAACTCAATATGTCGAAATGTCACATACATCCATGCCCGTGGGATTCCCACGGGTGACCCCGCTAGTTGATGTATAATAGGCTACAAATACACTACCACCATCACCACAATATCAGGTATATTGCTCAGTATATAAATAATACAAAAACACACGCTGTAAACTAATTATTTTCCTCAGCTGTACCCTGGGGATCAAACTTATTACTTTAGTAACTTGTCCACCTGTAAACAGATTTTAAGTTCTCATGAACATTAGGAGTATCTGTGTGTTATTTGGCAGTATGCCACAAAGGCCCACAAAGGGCAAAACACTCGCAGTAGAATAGTATTTCTCATTACAGTCAACACAGTCAGGTTCAGTATGTCCAGATTTTAGATTTCGTTGGATTGTTTTTGGGATTTAGAAAAATCAAAGCTCCGTCTTATTTAGAAGATGAGATCCTGAGAAACATCAATTTTACGGCGGCCAGTTTGAAAAATCCAAGATGGCCGCCACATAGGAGCTCTATGGTCATGTCTAGCTTATCGAACTTGTTACCATTGGATTCGGGGCCCTTGAAAATGTATGTTTAGCCGTTAGAATCAAAGCTCTATGTTATTTAGAAGCTGAGATATTGAGAAAAATTAGTTCTACGGCGGCAATTTTGAAAATCCAAGATGGCCGCCATACAGGAGTCTGTGCAAATAGCAACATTGGTTTTCTGACTGACTATACAATATAGTTTCCAAAAATATATAGTTTTCCAAATCCCCCAAAAAATCCAACGAAACTTTAAATCTGGACATACTGAACCTGACTATAGGTAGAGAAGGGATAAAGAAGAGACGGAGTCGGTGAAATTGTTGAGACAGCAGATCAAAGGGTCCCATGGAGGCCTGTGAAAAGGCCAGCGTGTGGGGATCAATGATTGAAAACTTATTGAGGACGCACAATGAATCTTGTATATTTCCAACATCTTTTTGCTCGATATCAGAAGTTGTCATCCATTTCCTTTCTCACCTTGAAGAGGACAAATATCCACGATGGATAGGGAGAGGAGGTAGGAGTGGATGGCGTTCAATCATACACGTCGGACATGGTTAGGATAATGAGGGAAGAGGCTAAATATTTGGAATCCAGCAAGAATCAATGCTAAGTACACCTCATCATAATCTTCCCAGGTGTGAGACCATTCACTAACGTCAAGGACACCCCTATTTTATGCTTTAGCTCTTTTTGGTGTATCCTTTACACTGATTTTCACAGGTTTACATTTCACCATTTTACCTCATCACAAAGCATCACTTTCAATCATCTTATTCATCCCAAGACCTGTTGTGCCCTCTTCTCATGTAAAGGGCGTGATAACCATCAAGAACCGAGGGACTCTTTGTTCCCTGTACGTGTCACATTCGGATTAATATAACACCTTTTGCAAGATGTGAGGGCTTCGCATCAATATTACTTTTCATATTCAAAATATACAGTAGGCCTACTGCTGAAATCAAAATGGATATGCACATATTGGGCTAACCCCCGCCCCCCCCCCACTCCCCCGAGCAGGGAAAATGGCCTTACAATGCCCGTTGTGTTGTTGTTGTTGTTGTTGTTGTTGTTGTTGTTGGTGCCAATAAGAGTTACACTCCTAATATTTAACGGACATCCCACATGACACTGACTTATTATGTTGTGCCTAGAGTCCCTGTATATAGAGAGTTGTGTCAACTCAAATTTGGACGCCATTTTGTGTCTAAGTGTGTCGGATTAGATATACATGTACATTCGCGATATGGGGTGATATATTCTAAACCTGCTAAAAAAAAAATTACTACACATATTTAGTCTTATTATTACATACAGGTGATATTTGTTTTGTCAAAAACTCAGCTATTGCCGTGAAAAAGAGCTGTGTGGTGATATTAAAAGTGGTATGGCAATGCATATTACAAGCCAACACTGCATATAAGAGCTAACATTATAAGTAAGACAAACCAATGCTGTCGTTCTCTGAATTTGAATAACTTTTAGAAAGGAGTGTGGGCATATCCAATATTTTTTAAAGGGTGCCGAGAGCAATTCCGGTGTAGGACTTCCAACCGACATATAGTCTAACACACTTAAAACAAATTCTGTACGTGGTATTGCCATATTTCTATAGTGTACAACCTTCGTTTTATCTAAGGGATAACAGCTTTTGAAAGTTGAGCCAGTTTTAAATGTGGGTACACAAATACACCTGTTTTACTGCATTAATCACCTAGAAATATTGTATGTTTTGGGAACGATAGCTGTCACCAGGTTAAATATATAGGGATTGTCCAATGTGCAAAATCTTCCATCACTACAATTTGGCCATAAATCCCGGGGTGGGAAATATTTGAGCAAATATGCCACAAGACGCATGAGCACTGTACAAAGCAAACAATAACTCGTCAAATTTTGGACGTATGGATGGCTGCACAACCCGCAAAAAAATTGAGCAGGGTTCTTCCCACGAAAATGCATTTTTGGTCAGCTCCTTGAAGATTATAAACAAACACAAATCACTTCCGTTTAAAAGGGTTTTCAACGGACAGACAACCAAAAAAAAACCGAGCAGATAGAATTGCTTTTGAACATCATCATCAAGCGGCGTGGGCCTACCTGGCAGAGTCTCGAGGAGTCGATCGCTTTCCAGCTCTTTCGTCTGACTTTCGCTTCCCAAATTTGTCTTCTGACTTTATCACTTGGAAATCTATACATCTTATATTTCCCAGATTGGTTTGAACAACCAAAAGCAGAACAACCAGTCATTTTGTTTGGCAATAAACAACATTCCCGTACCAAGCTGACGTTCACGCACGGTGAAGTTAGACACAAAATGGCGCCACGAAATCACGTGACCAGAAATCTCGGGTCAGCGCATGGCGCAACTCTCTTTATACAGGGACTCTAGTTATGCCCGTAGGATGAAACATAATACCAACAGCTATTACTACTCGATGGTATTCCTCATGTTTGATAGTTCATGGCATAACTAATGAGTGAAGATTCGTTTGCTTACTACCTCCATCCCCCCCCCCCCCCCTCTCCCCCCCGCCCCTCCATGACCACTTCACGAGCGGCTCTGACAAAAGTTCACCTGACAATCACATACTCAGAATCGATGGTCCTCGTGACTGCCCTAAGGACTGTTATCGGACCCACTTCACGAGTGCTTCCCGAAAAAGATGGCGCCGAGGAAGCAGCCCCACTCAAAAATGAGAGGGGGGGGGGGGGCGAAGCAAGTATGGAGGAGATTGAGAGAGTAAAACAAGTCTTCATTTTGACAATGAGTCTTGATTTTGAAATTGCCAAAATCAAGACTCTCTGCTCACCTTCACTCCTTCATTCCTCTTTTCTCCCGCCTCTGGAACAAACTCCCACACTCTCTTCAATCCCTCTCCTCCCTCCAGGTCTTTAAAACAGCTGTTCACCTCCATCTCTTGTTTTCTCCCATCCAAAACCTTGATCTTTTCTACACCCGTTAATTCACCCCAAATCCACATCTTTCAATCCCCGACTTCATTCCTGAAATTCCTTGTAGTGTCAATTTGTATTGTACCGTGTACCCCTCCCCCCCCCCCCCCAGCCCTCTCCCTCCCACAGATCTCCCGATGTCCCCGTTCTCTACTGTTGTGCTTGTGTGCTTTCCTCTCTCTCCCCATCTTGTCTCCCGCTCCCTTTATCATATGTTTTATGTGTCCGTTTGTCTTTTTGTGATCAATGTTAGCTCTTACACGAGCCTCGATCTTGTACACAAAAACAAAAAAATAAGGGTGCTGCGGAGAGAAATCTGAGAGACAAATCTGAGGGAAAGGGATATAAAAAGCTTTGTGGCCTGAAGCGATCAGACTTTGTTCAGGGCTCAATCGATTATTTATATTACCCTCGTCAATTTACGAGAATCAACTCTCGTCCTTCTCTTCTCTCAAGTTTCCCTCTTGGCTTCCTGCCCTCTATCATTCCATTTGCTTTGTTGGTCCGTTGTATCATTATTTATTTAATTCTCCCTCGGCCTTGCTGGATGTTGTTTATCGTGCTTGGTTCGTCTATTGCGTTCGGTCTTTCTTGCGTCTCCCGGGTCTGTCTTCTTCTTCTTTTTTGAGGTTTAATGGCGCTTTCAGAGCCGCGAGGCTCTATATACGCCACGCACTCTAACATCCAAACAAACCAACCAGGAGATTAACACGAGAAAAACTAGAGCCTCACACTGCTAACCCCATCTCTTTGATAAACTATAAAACTGTTCTACAAAACCCAGGATGTTTCAGATCCAGCCAGCAAAAGGCTTCCGGCAGACCTGACCACGTGATCCCCATTCCGCGGACAGAAAGCTGAAGACGAGATCTAGCATTATTATAACGCGGACAAAAGGAAAAAAACATGGTCCAGATCTTCGGGAACCGATCACACCACCCCGAGGGATGGCGCCCGATCCTGTGAAGATAAAAATTGAGAAAACAATGTCCAATTCTAAGTCGAGATAAGATAGACTGCTCCCTGCGAGGGAGCCGGGGAGACGACCCCAAGGACACGATCGATGGATGCACCTTGTGACACCACCTCCCCTTAGGGGAGGAGTCCCACTGACTTTGCCATATAACATTAATTTTCTGTTTAATTAAATTAGAGAGGTCTGCCTGGCCTAGCGGAAACGGGGTTGCGAAATCCAGATTGAGGGCGCGTTTGGCCGCCTGATCACACACTTCGTTGCCTGCAATGCCCACATGGGTCGGGACCCAGCATAGATCGATGACCGTGCCCCTCCAATGGGCCAAACTTACGAGATGAATTACCTCAAGAACCAATTCGTTCCTACTGCCAGGCTGAAACGACCTAAGCGCTATCAGAGCCGAGAGAGAGTCGGAAAATATGACCGCGCTGAGGGGATAAAAGTCTATAATCCATTCAAGAGCCAAAACAATTGCATAAAGTTCTGCCGAAAATACCGACAGGTGGTCTGAAAGCCTGAAAGCCTTGGTCACCTTCACATCGGGGATGCAGAAGGCAGCCGCAGTACGGCCAAGACCCGGATCTTTGGAGCCATCTGTATAAGCATGGAGAGATTGACTCCAGAACTTGTGAATGAATTCCACAGCCATGTTACTTGTCGCGACGGGATTGTCCCTGTCTGTCATACTCTGTAAATCCAAGTGAATTCTTGGAACCACGAGGGTCCAAGGCGGCCATAGGGACACTTTATTGGCTGTGTTAACTGGGGGGAGGTCCAACCCCAACCCTTTAACCGCCCTAACACACTTGAGACCAAAAGGGGGGAGCCGACAGAGATTACCGAGAGCATGATACTCCCGGCAATCCAGGAACAGAGAACTGCCAGGATGATTTACCCCGAAGGAAATGCATTTGGACCAGTATTTGAGAATAGACACTTCCCATCGAAGTGACAAATGCAACTCACCCGCTTCAACCAGGAGAGCGCTCACTGGAGAGCTTTTAAAGGCACCAAGACATATGCGGAGAGCTTTGGACTGAACTCCTTCCAACCTCCTCCGGATGGACAGGGACATGTCCCAAAAGGCTTGACACCCGTTATCAAAGTGCGAATGTATTAGAGCTCTGTACAAGATAAGGAGGCTATCCTGGTGGGCACCCCAAGAAGTACCCGAGATACAACGGAGAAGGTTGAGACCCTTCGAGCACTTAGCTACAAGTTTGGTACAATGGGCATTCCAGGTTAAGCCCTTATCAAAGATCACCCCTGAAAAGGGGACCACCGGAGAGACTTTTAGGGCCGTGCCATTGACTGTTAATCTGACGTCCTCAACCTTTCTCTTGAGAGTAAAGATTCCAAGCTTAGACTTAGGCCCAGAGATGGCAAAACCCCATTTTGCAGCCCACTGCTCAATACTGACAACATCAGCCTGAAGGCACTTGGAGATGAACGCACAGTTCCTGCCCCGAACCCAGATAGCTATATCATCGGCAAACAAAGACAAATTGCCCCGCACCCCTGGAAGAGAGGCAACATCATTTATCATTATGTTGAAAAGGGTGGGACTAATACAACTACCCTGAGGAATACCCTTTTTAGTAAGAAACACGGAGGACAGAGCAGCACCAACACGCACTTGAAAAGATCTGCCAGACAGGAAATCACGGACCCACCAGAAAAGTCTGCCCCTGATGCCTAACTGGTGAATCTTAAACAGAAGACCGTCCTTCCAGACAGAATCATAGGCCTTCTGAATATCAAGGAAAACCCCCAGCACTGATTCGTGGCCGATGAAAGCCTTCCTAATGTCATTCGCCAGAGAGATTATTTGATCTGAAGAGGACCGACCCCTCCTGAATCCACTCTGACATCTATTAAGCAGATTATTCTTTTCTAAGTAAAATATCAGGCGTTCATTAACCATCTTCTCCATAAGTTTGCTAACAACAGAAATAAGAGCTATAGGGCGGTAAGAGGAAGGATCTGTAGGATCCTTACCAGGCTTTAGAACAGGAATGATTATGAAATGCTTCCACGCACCAGGGAGCCCACCTGAAGCCCAGACCTTATTGATCAACACCTGAAACACTTCCAAGACACTATCATCCATGTGCTTGAACATGGAGTGAGTGAGTGAATCAGAGCCAGGAGCACTATTCTTGGACTTGGAAATGACCTGCTTTAATTCACCCAGAGAGAAATCCATGTTAAGCGGGGAGTTATCTGGGCTCACATCACAGAGAATGTCTTTGTGCTGGGAGACAAACTGACGCTTGGCCTCACCTGACTCCGAATCGACAGGATCATCACCTGACTGATCTGAAAAGAAGGACGCTAAAGCGGAGGCCTTCTCCTGGCTTGAATAAACAGGGGCGTTATTGCTGACCAACCAAGCTATCGACCACCCTCCACCATTCCTACAATACATACTTCTAACCCTACGCCAAACAGAACTAATGGAGGTGTCCGGATTAATAGACGCACAAAATGCTCGCCAAGACTCTGACTTGACGCATTTAATTACCCGCTGAGCTTGAGCTCTTTTTCTCTTGAACTCGATGGCATCTTGAAGCAGCAAGGATTTCCTAACTTTTTTAAAGGAAGACTTTCTGGCCTTACTGGCCCTCGCGCATTCCTCATTCCACCAGGGAACTTTAATTCTCTGACCGATCTGACCTTTACAAGTGGGGATAGACTCGAGAGCACTGCGATAAACTCCTTTGACTAAACTATTACTGAAGATATCAGGATTCTCGTTAAATAATTCAGGCTTGACCACCTCGGAGCAACATCTGGAAAACTTACCCCAATTAGCCCTGGAGAGACTCCAAGAGGGAGGCCTATCCAACCCCTCCAGATCTCTCTCCAATTTGAGGTGAGTGGACACCGGAAGGTGGTCACTACCCAGACTGTCTGGAAGAACCCTCCATTCACACCTTGCTGCAAGCGAGGCAGAGACTATCGTGAGGTCAAGAGGGGAAGACCGACCAGAGCCAGGATTTATGAAAGTTCCACTACCATCATTTAGTATTAATAAGTCAAGGTCGTCCATCACCTTCTCCACACAAGAACCATTACTGTCCGTGAGCTTAGAGCCCCGTAGAGTGTTGTGGCTGTTGAAGTCACCGCACCAAAAGATTGACCCTTCGCACTTGCATAAAACCTCTTTAAGCGCAAGAACATTTAAAGAGAGACACGGATTATAAAGGTTAACCACTGAGAAGGTCTCACTAGGGCTAGGAAATAAAACCACATTACACTCCAACTCGACATGACAATCAATAACCCTATGAGGAACTCCTGACCTCACAAAAACCCCACTTCCCCCCCCACCCCCCCCCCCCAAAGTGCCCCTAGCTCTATCCCTGCGAATTAACAAATAATTTGGAATCCTATATGAAATGTGGCTCTTTAACCAAGTTTCTTGGATACATATTATATCTGGTTTTACTATGAGATCACTTAAAAATTTAATAAACTCTGAACCGTGAGCAGGTAAACTTTTCGCATTCCATTGAAGGAGCCTCAGTCCTCAAGAAAGGGGGGGGGGGGGGGTCGTTCTGAGGCCTGGACTTCGACCCGCTCCTCTTGTGCCCCAACAGAGCGTGGGTCTGACCAATGGAAAATTCCTCCCAACCCAGATGCTTAGCCGCGGCAACCGACACAGCACGCACGGATTTTGTCCGTTCGACTAGACGCTACTGTTGATAGATTCGGAAATAAACGCAATAAACGCGTCTTTAGAAATATTTAAATCTGAATCAGATTTGGCTCTCTCTGATCGACACTCGACTCGCTCAGTTTCAGTCTGGACTCCTACTGTTTTAGTAGCGACCTTCACCGAGCCAATGGGATTAGAGTTACGCAAACCTGCATACGAGGCAGGTTTAGTCCCAGAAACTTTCGAAGCGGCTTCAGCGTAAGTTAATTTTTCCTTTACCTTTACCTGCTGAATTAGCGCTGCTTTTTGAAAAACCGGGCAGCCTCGGAAAGCAGAGCTGTGCGCCCCACCACAATTCCCACAATGCATTTGCTCACTCGGGCAAGCGCTACGCTCATGATCGCCATTGCATCTGCTGCAGTGAACCTTGCCCCGACAAGCTGAGGCCGTATGCCCAAACCTCTGACACTTGTAGCATCTCAGAGGAGCCGGTATGTAATCTCTTACCGTGAAGGCCAAATAGCCGAGCACTACCTTTGATGGAAGGCAAGAACCACTGAAGGATAGCAAGACTGATAAGGTGTTCACCTTCTCTCCATCCCTGAATGTGGTAAGACGGCGAGCCTCAGTCACTCCACTGGAGGCCAAATAACTCTTAATCTCTTCAATTTCTATGGATGAATCCACCCCATAGATGACACCACGACATTCTCTCATGAACTTCGGGATTTGACACGAAACACAGACCTCACCAAAATGGGTTGCTTTCAACACCTTGTCCCTTTGCCTGGCTGACTTGCACTCAAGGAGCAGGTCGCCCGACCGAAGTACTTTCGCAGACACTACTTCCTCGAACTCTTTCTTTATGAGCTCTGCTAACTTTATAGGGTTGGACGGACCCACACGATTAGGCCTCTCAACGGCCGCCACAATGACCACAAACTTATCGAGCGAATCAACGGGGTTGCCAGAGGCCTGGGAAAGGGAAGCCCTACGCTTGGGCTTCCCAACTGGGGACACCTCATCAGAGGACACCTGGCCTCCCCTCTCTCTCTTCCGAGGTTTACTAAGAGATTTAAAAGACCCCTCCCCATCCTCTCCCGAGAGACTCTCCATTTATTCCTACTAGCGGGAATTTAATCTGGACTGGGAATCAAGCCCGGAAGTGCGAGCGACGAGACCGCGACGAGACCGCAACGAGACCGCCACGAGACCGCAACAAAAACGAAACGAGGATCACGCAGCCCGATCGCCACACCCTCAACACCTCCCCTCCCCGCCGAGAAAAAGTCCGGGTCTGTCCTTTCTCACTCTTCCTTTTATCTTCTCCCGTCCTCACACACTTGGCGTTCCCATGTCCAATAGCTCTGTCGCTGGACCCTCTGTCCCATCTACAAACCTCGGGCACCCTGTCTGGACACACAGTCAATAATTGCTGCGAGTGACGTCACAGCACCGTACCTGAGCATGAAGCCTCCAGCGCCGGTGAGGAGGCACATTCAATACGTGCCGCCAGTGACGTCAGCACCGCAGGAAAAACACCAGTTAATACCAGGCTGTGTAAGGTACAGGATGGGAGCGAGTTCGGAGGGTCCCAGCTTCAGTCAGGATGTGGTCAGCAAGTGCAAGGTATGCATGGGGTCCATCCTTTCCCGATATATTTAGTTGTATCTCAGCTCATCTTTGTTGCCAATCATTCTGCCTATCATTCTTTGCCAATCACCCATCTCTCCCTTCCATATCAGATGCATGATGCCAGAATATGTACCGTAGAGTGTTGTCATTGGAGATAAGGATCCAAAGCAGGATGTCACGTAGGGCATAAGGGGAATGTATAAGTGCTGTAATTATTGTACATTCAGTGCCTTCAGAAAGTATTCACACCCTTTTGAATTTTTTACATTTTGTTGTGTTACAGCCTGAAGTGGATAGTTTGAATTGCGATTTTTTTGTCATTGATCTTCTCATTAATGACAAAATGGAATTTTAAAATACATATTCTTAAAATTCTTAATGCATTTTTGCCTAAGGAAGAACTGCTGAAATCTATCTATCTGGGGTTTTCCCAACATCTTCTTTTTTTTTTTTTGGAAGAGCTTGTGTAAGAGCTAACAGATTGAACATGAAAACATGCACAGACACAGAAAACATACAATGAAGGGAGTGGGAGACAAGAGGGGGAGAGAGAGGGAGGCACACAAGCACAACAACAGAAGAGAACAGGGATGCACATAGTTCTGTGCAAGGGGGAGGGCTGGGGGAGGAGGGAGGGGTGCACGGTAAAAGCAAATGAACACTTCTAGGAATTTCAGGAAAGAAGTTGGGGATTTAAAAGGCGGATTTGGGGTGTTTTAACGGGGGTAGAAAAGATCAAGGTTTTGGATGGGGGAAGATAAGAGATGGTGGTGAGCAGCTGTTTTAAAGACCTGGAGGGAGGAGAGGGATTGAAGAGAGTGTGGGAGTTTGTTCCAGAGGCGGGAGAAAAGCGCAATGAAAGATTGAAGGTGAGCAGAGAGTCTTGATTTTGGCAGTTTCACCAGAAGATGGTTGCTGGCAAATCTTGTGCGTCCTGCAGGGATAGAGCACAGACAGAGCAGGGGAAGCAAGGCCGGAGAGGAGTCGGTAGAAGACAAAGAGACCACCGACCTGCCTGCGGTGAGAGTGAAAGGCCCTCGGAGTTAGCTTCATCGTGGGAGATTCCAATGATTCTGAAAGCTTTGGTTTCAACTGCGTGAAGCTGAGCTAGGTGTGAGGCAGGAGCACCAGCCCAGTGGGAAGAACAGTATTCCATTGAGCTGCGGATGAAAGCCTTGTATGTGGTGAGGAGCTCAGGTGTGCCAAGGAAGGACTTCACACAATGGACGATGCCCAGTCAGCGACTGGCTTTGGACGCCAGCTTGGAAATGTGGTTTTCCCAGGAAAGATCATGGTAGATCGTGAGACCCAAAAGCTTGAGTGACAGAACTTCTTGGAGAGGATGTTCAGAAAATAGATGGGAGGGTTGTCCAGTCGGTCTTTTCAGAGAGACATAGTCAGAGTGTGAGATTTGTCAGGATTGAAAGACATGTTCCACTTCTTTGACCAGTCTGTCATTTTGCCCAGGTCTGCAGAGAGTGAGGAGGCTGCAGACTGCCGATCTGAGGGATGAGGAATGTAGCGGCAGAGAGTGGAGTCATCAGCAAAGAAATAGAGAGGATTTTCAAGAGAGTCACAGAGATCATTAACGAAGACCAGAAAAAGCACAGGGCCCAGAACACTGCCTTGGGGAACTCCAGCCTGAGCAGGAAGGGGAGATGAGAGAAACCAATTCAGGGCCACATGCTGACTACGACCAGAGAGGAAGTCCGCAAGCCATACGTGGAGATTTCCATGGATACCATAGGAGGAGAGTTTTGTGAGCAGAGCGGAGTGCCAGACCGTATCGAAGGCACGTGATATGTCAAGGGAGACAGCTCTAATTTCCTGTTTGGCATTGAGGACCTCCATCCATTGTTGAGACAGCAGAAGCAGCATGTCCAGAGTAGAGTGACCTGGTCTGAAACCAAATTGATGATCAGAGATCAAGCCATTGGAGAAGAGGAAAGATTTGATATCCAAAGCAATGATGGATTCCATGACTTTGCTGAAAATTGGGAGAAGGCTGATTGGTCTGTAGTTGCAAGGATCTGTTTTTGCACCTTTTTTAAAATAAAGCGGTAATGTTGACTGATTTCCAAGCTGATGGCAGAGGATCTTGAGAAAAAGAGAGGGTGAAGAGAACAGAGAGAGGGTGTGAAAGAGCGGCAGAGCAGGATTTTAGGACCCATGGGCTGATGCCGTCTGGTACAGTTGCAGAATCAGAGTTGAGGATTGACAGAAACTTCTCCACCTTGTCAGGAGAGAAGGACACAGAGTCCAGGAGCAGCTGGGTACGACTGGGTACGGTGGGTACAGAGAGGGACGAGTTTGGGACACAATTTTTTGAGGCAAACACAGAGTTGAGGCATTCAGCTTTTTCACGTGCGGAGTCTGCTGTGTAGCCGTTTGAGGTAAGGGTGGGGATGGAAGGGGAACAAACACCAGAAACAGATTTGACCAGATGCCACCAGGATTTGGAAGAGGGAGACAGGTTTGAGAGTTCAGTCTTGAGAGTAGAGAGATATTGTTTCCTGGCTCTCCTGAGGGTGGAAACATACTTGTTCCGGGCTTTGTGAAAGGAAATGAGATTTCCTTCCATTGGATTTGCCTTTCAGGAAGCGAAGGTAAGTTGTTTCAGGGCAACTGCTTCACCACAAGATTCCATGTACCATGGATGGGAGGAAGGGTATGACAACTGAAGACGAGATGGGATAAATCTGTGCATGAGAGAGAGAAATTTACTTTGGGAGAATTCCCAGGATAAGTTGATGTCAGAGGCAGTAGTGATGGGAGACCGGTCCAGATGATTGATGGCTGCTTGAAGACCGTGCCAGGTGGCCTGAGTGAAATTAAGTTTTGACCAGACATGCCTGAGTGCTTGAGCTGAATGAGTATCCGGATCTAGTGCAAACTACTGGAACTCTGCCAGGAATGTATACAATTAAAGTGCAATCTGGTGCTGAGGGAGTAGTACAAGCTTCGCGGCGACAACCAGCTTCGATCTTGCCACATATTAAAACCCGACTGGAGGAGATGAAATCCGATGAATACATTGCCAAAGTTAATAAACCAACTGAATGGGTCAGCTCAATGGTGGTTTCTATTAGAAATGACAAACTGAGATCTGTCTTGATCCATCTGATCTGAACGAGGTCATCAAGAGGGAGCACCATCCCATGCGCACTGTTGAGGAGGTCGTTGCAAGTATACCTAATGCCAACGTGTTCTCAGTGCTTGATGCAAAGTCAGGATTCCTAGAAATCAAACTGGATGAGGAATCATCTTATCTGACATGTTTCAATACACCGTTTGGTAGGTATAGGTGGCTTCATCTTCCCTTTGGATTGAACTGTGCACCTGAAACTTTTCATAGGATTATGGACCAGATGATTGAAGGCATTGATGGAGCATTCTCAATCATGGATGACATTCTTGTAGCTTGCATGATCGAATCGTGAAAAAGGTCATCAAGAGAGCAACAAATTACAAACTGAAGTTGAATCTGCAGAAGTGTAAAATCCGCCAGTCACGGGTACCGTACGTAGGGCATGTACTGTCTGCTGATGGATTATCTCCTGATCCGGCCAAAGTCGAGGCAGTTCACAGTATGCTGATTCCAACCGATAAAGAAGCTGTGAGACTGTTCGTCGGATTTATCACGTATCTGTAAAAGGTCATCCCTCGTTTAAGTGACGAGTTAGCTCCACTCCGAGAGCTGTTGAAATCGGACGGTGAATATCAATGGCAACCAGCTCAAGTGAAAGCATTTGAGAGACTGAAGGAACTTTGCTGTCATCCGCCTGTTCTTGCATACTATGATGTCAACAAACCAGTCGAGATCCACTGTGATGCTAGCCAAAGTGGACTTGGTGCAGTTCTCATCCAGGACAACCGACCCATTGAATACAGTTCCAGGACTCTCACAGAGACAGAGACATGGTATGCACAAATAGAGAAGGAGATGCTATTCATGGTCCGTGCCTGCAAGAAGTTTCACTGTTATATATTTGGGAAAACGGTCACCGTCTACAATGACCATAAGTCTCTGGAAATGATCGCCAGGAAGCCATTGCTGTCTGCACCGATGAGACTACAGAACATGCTACTACGATTGCAATGGTATGATCTCAACATTCGGTACAGAAGAGAGGAGAATATGCTGCTTCCAGACACCCTTTCTATAGCCTTTCTGCCAGATACTCGATCAGAACTGGACAACTTGGAGCATATTTCAATGTTGGACTCTCTATCTATCTCTGACGAGAGGTATGTGGATCTTCAAAAAGCTACTCAGTCAGAACTCACTCAGTTACAGTGCATGATTCTTGATGGATGGCCAGACACCAGGCAAGGTGTATCACCCTGTCTTCGACCATACTGGGATTCCCGGAGTGAACTTTCAGTTACAGAGGGCATCTATACAAAGGCATATGAATTGTCATCCCACCTACTCTGAGACCTCGCATGCTGAGCCTGATTCACAAATCACATCTCGGAATAGTCAAGTGTAAGCAACGAGCTAGGGAGGTTTTATACTGGCCCTCCATGAATGAGGACATCGAGCAAACTGTTCAGAACTGTTCCAAGTGTTCAGACTATCAAAATCACCTGCCTGCTGAGCCCCTGAAACCAACTCCTACACCAGATCTACCTTGGAGTGAAATTGGGACAGATCTGTTCCAGTTTGATGCTAAGACATACCTGGTAACAGTTGACTATTACTCCAGATCGTATCACGTCGTAGTATGCAAGTGAAGGATTTATGCTGCAGTACAACTCTTGAGAGACTGAAAGCACAGTTCAGTCGACATGGTCTACCAGAGACTTTACGGAATGATAATGGGTCTATGTACAACTCGCAACTTGTGAGAAAATTCTGCAAAGATCATGGAATCATTCTTAGAACTTCTAGTCCCAGATATCCATGTTCAAATGGAGAAGTCGAGAGGGCTGTACAAACAGTTAAACGACTCTGACGAAAATCTACAGACAAGCAACTGGCCTTGCTGGATTATCAGACAACACCATTGGAAGGCATTCACCTATCGCCGGCTCAACTACTGATGGGAAGACTTCCGAGGAATACCCTTCCTATTGCCCGAGGTCTTCTGGTGCCTATGGCTTACGACCGTGATGCTGTGAAAAGACACTTCGACATAGAAAAAGCGAAACAAAAGTTCTACCATGATCGTCACATGCTCAAAGATCTTCCACCATTACATCCGAATGATGAACTTAGAATGGAGCCTCCTACGGGTTCCAAACGTTGGATATCAGGTGTGATTGTGAAGCAGCATTCCAAGCAACGTGCGTACATTGTTCGGTCAGTCCAGAGAAACAAGTGATGCTTATCGCCGTAACCGTCGACATTTACGTAAGAGCACCAGTGTAGCCATTGAAGGTGCTGCCATCGATCGGTCTTTCGTTGATACTGATAACGCTACCAGTGAGGTCCATGATGGCTCTCGCTGTTCGTCAGCCTTGAAGCCTCCAGCTTGTGATACTGCACCTTCTGTAGATCTGGATGAGCCTGGCAGAGCAGTCACTCAGCCAGTGTCTACATCTCACTCAGTTACCCCGTGCGTAACTTGGACACGAAGTGGTCATATCAGTCGTCGACCAGACAGACTTGACTTGTAGTGAACTGTAAATATTTTCCTTACCAATATTGGATGTTTGCTAACACTGAGTTGGATTTGATTTGTTGCAATGTAATGTGCATTTACGAGTTTGATCTGTTGTTTATGGTTTTGGACTAAGTTGGACTTTGCAAGCGATCTATGCTTCTACTTTTCTTACTGCATTGGTTTGCATCTTTAATATTTGCTTG
Organism: Myxine glutinosa; assembly: GCF_964187855.1. Lineage (NCBI taxonomy): Eukaryota > Metazoa > Chordata > Myxini > Myxiniformes > Myxinidae > Myxine > Myxine glutinosa. The sequence goes on along the minus strand of NC_136265.1, from coordinate 124,017,802 downwards.
TGTAACAATAACATGGTTACTGCACTTTTCCATCTTGAGGGGAAAGATGTAATGTATGTTTGAAGTGCCTGCAATTGAGAAGCAACTACATGGTTGTTGTGGTTGGTTGTTGTTGTTGGTTGTTATTGTTGGTTGTTGTTGTTGTTTGTCCCAAAGGACCCAAAAAAATTAACAGACTTCCGGCACGGACCGGATGGCCTAACATTGGAGTCCTGCTTATGTTACAATGTCCTAAATCCAGGAAGTAATTGTGGCCAAGGCGCTGAGTTTATACGATTAAGTAAAAGAGCAGGAAGGTGAGGGATAAGGTGCTGAGTCTATACAACGAAGTAAAAGAGCAGGAAGGTGAGAGATCTACGAAGGAGATGTTTATGGACGACCAGGAAGCAGCTGAATTTCCATCTATGTTTGAAGCCCTTGTGGAAGTGTAACCTCCCCAGCTAGGTTTTAATGTGGCTGAAACATGGCGTCTTTAGAAAGGGATGACATCCCATACATTCATTTCTAAGGAGAATGGCATGCCTCGGACTTCAAGCTACCAAAAGACCACCTGACACTCGTCCTGGGCAGGAATGCAACAGGAGACTTGAAGTTAAAGCTCCTTCTTGTGTACCTACGCATCTAAGAAGGCAGTCCATGGGCAAAATGTGGCCGTCCGTGGGCAAAATGCTGGCTCCAAGACACCTCATTACTAGAGTACCTAGCTCATGGTGGTGTTGTATGCAATTGTATGTCCAGAGCTAAACTCTTCAGGAATCCACTAATTGAAGGTCCAGGAACAATATTTGGTTGGTAACACATTTCCCATTGCGGGCGAAATGGGTGAAATGACCACGCCCTTTTTGCGCGAAGTACTACCATCCACCGCGACTGTATCTCCAGAACCGTTGGACATAGGAGGTTGCCTGACCACTCAAAATGTGCGGAATGGCCACATTATGGGGGGTCAGTAATACATTGTCATATCCAAAAGTCAATGGTTTTTAAGATAATTACCAAAAACCGATTTCAGCATGTTACGCACCACAATTATACAATACCACCAAGGCCACAACATATGTATGACACTTTATCATATTGTCCCTGTTGTACCTTTTGCATATTGGTCCTATTTTGGAATTTAATTATTTGGATTTCTACACTTTTTGGCTTTACTACAGCCACAAAACGTCACACAATTTATGTTCCTTTCTCTGCAAGTGCACGTTTTGGTACTCATACATGATGTTGGGCATTTGCATGGAGGGGGCAGGTCATCGGGCCTTCACGATACTGGCAGTATCACTGGTGTTATGCCAACATCCGTTGCTTCATACCCATACTGGAGTGGATCTGGTTGGGTGACTGCAGGACTTGGGGCTTGCAACCACATCTTACACTGCAGATATGCTCGCTTTATGTGTTCTTGTATCGTTGATGAACAGCACACAAGCTGGTTGAAGTCCAGTTCTTTCTTGGAGTTGTGGTACTGCTCCCATCGATATTCATCGAAAGTGGAACAGTCGGTCTTCTTTAACCCAGACACAAGGAACTTTTCAGCATTGCTTGTCATCTGTGGTGACAGTTCTTCTACACCAAACCCTTCCAGTAGGGAGAGATCCATGGATGCTTTCAGGCCAGACAGCTTTGGACCCACCTTGCTGGTACTGTCGCAACCGCTGAGAGCATGAATGGCTGGGAGACACGACACCAAACCGTTGACCAGTTGATCAACCAACAGGTGGACTGGTACAGTTTTCTTTGTTTTCCGGTTACCAAGCTTCACGTACAGCTTTTGTAGTTGCCAGGTTTTGTTGAAGTGGAAGATGAGGTTGATAAAGACATCTGTGTCGGTAGGGTATCCTCCACCATCTTTTGGGCCATCGAAGTGTTGATCCTCTTCATTGAATCATAGCTGATGGCTAAGTTCAACCTATTCATGATGTCAATCAGCTGTCTTGATCTTGACAGGTTGTGGACACTTTGTGTCAAGCCACAGTGAAATGGAGTTTTACTTCTTCCAGAACTTAACCAATAATGCATAAACTGAAACAGCGTGTCAAAGTTCAGGAGCCATTCATCTGTGTTGGTGTTGCTGGTGTTTGGGAACATGTACTTCATGAACTGCATCCACTGTTGGGGGCGGTGTGATCTGTAGCGGTCCATTGAAAGTTTAACATCCTCACTTGTGCAGTACGTTGCATCCAGACCAAACTCGTAATTCTTGCATTCATGGAGTAGCTCCAGTGCACACTTCTGTGGGCCTGACTTCTCAGATGATCGCAGGGTCTCTATGACGTTACCCTGCAGGAGAGAGCTAGAATAAACCATCTGTGATTTTTGTCTGTCATCAGGATAAATGAAGCAGATTGTGTCCCGGAAGTACTTGATCAGAAGAACCTTGGTCCGTCTGTTATCTATTTGCTGATCTGTCTCCAAGTTAGCATTGACGAGATCACGAATGTGGGTAACACTGTAGCTGCTAGTTTTGAAATCGAGACTATCAAACACACGTTTGCCGTTTAAGTCAATTGTGGCTGCCTGGTTTGATCGCTCGATATTTTCAAACAATGCATCAACTTGTCTTTTATACTTCAGCAAGTACTGTCGCAAGCAGTTCCCATGATAGAAGATATCTGCTGCAAACACATCACCAGCTGTATGCAGAAAAACACATCTTGTCTTAACTTCATCCTTATAAAAGTTTAAAGCATCTACGAACAATGCTGCTCGGTCAGACTCCGAGATGCGATACAACACCCGATTCCTATCACCACTACTCTATCTTGCTCTGTCACAGTTTACACACTTCCTTTCTACGGCTTTGCTACTGGAACTAGTACTCTTCTTCCGTCTTTTGGGGACCTCATATCTGTCACTGCTTTCTCCCTCTTCAACCTCCATTTGAACAAGTTCTGGCTCACTATTAGTTTTCATTGATCTCTTCGACTTCAGAATGTAAGTGGAATAACAGGCTTTCGGCTTTTGATGGTACTTGAATGTGTTGCTGCACATGTTTATTCTTGAGATGACGAAAGAATCATCCAATTGTTCTGCTGCCATCCGGATTTTGGCACGACCGTCATCAGTTCCTAAAAAAAAGTTTCAGCATGAGTAAAATCTATATGGCCAACTGCTCTTGTAGCAGTTCATGTTATACATACAATTCACATAAAACTTGTAACTATATAATAAAAATGGAGATTATGGTAAAATTTACCTGTTAACGTTTTCCCTGATGCAGTGTTGCATATAACGCATGCAGTCTCATCATAAACTCCTTCGGCTGCTGACCTTGAGAACACTACAGTTTCCTGTAAAAAAAGATTTTTTGCATAATTTCTGATGATAAACACTACAGTTTCCTGTAAAAAAAGATTTTTTGCATAATTTCTGATGATAAACACTACAGTTTCCTGTAAAAAAGATTTTTTGCATAATTTCTGATGATAGAACAAATATTGTTTCAGATGGATTGTGAAGCAATGTGCATAATACAACTATTTCTTAAATACTTACCATGTTTTAGTCACAGCAAGCAGGGATCGAAAGTAGAATTACTTGCCATCAGAGAACACTTTAACGCCTACTGAAACAAAAAATAAACATCTAAATTAGGGTTCATTGTAGTTTTTTATGCAGATTCTTGCTAGACTTTTCTATTCAGGAATCAAGTAATTGAACAATAGTAACAGGAACAATAGGAATAATTGTGGTGCATAACATGCTGAAATCGGTTTTTGGTAATTATCTTAAAAACCATTGACTTTTGGATATGACAATGTATTACTGACCCCCCATAATGTGGCCATTCCGCACATTTTGAGTGGTCAGGCAACCTCCTATGTCCAACGGTTCTGGAGATACAGTCGCGGCGGATGGTAGTACTTCGCGCAAAAAGGGCGTGGTCATTTCACCCATTTCGCCCGCAATGGGAAATGTGTTACCAACCAAATATTGTTCCTGGACCTTCAATTAGTGGATTCCTGAAGAGTTTAGCTCTGGACATACAATTGCATACAACACCACCATGAGCTACTAGAGGACATTGGGAAATCATCCATAAATGTACAAAATTCATATTTTTTTTGTATTACCAATTACTCATATTTATTCCATTAATCGTGATCATTATTTTTTTCAGGTTTTTACAGTCAACACATATCATTTTTATGTCGCCAGAGGCAGTGCGTCAATCCAGAAAATATTGCGTCCGGCCCATGTATCCTCATTAATACATTGCTTTCTTTATAAGTCCATCAAGTCCGGTCCATGTATCATTGTATCACTGTTCTGCATGAAATTGCTATTGCGCGAATCTCTCAAGAACCTATCCTTCACTCAAACCGGGATATTACTGTATGGCGTAGTTATTTCCTTAAAGTGAATGTCTAGCATGAGCGTAAAGTAATTATAATTGTGACAAGTCAGGAGACGACGATGGTTCACGAGCGAGCAGTATTCAATGACAAAGGACGGACTATAACCGAAACAGGCCCAGACAGGCCAGGCCCGGAAATGTCAAAACGAAGGTTACTAACCTTGAAATGAAATAGAAAATAATGTACAATCAGTTATGAGGTTAGTTAGCTACACAATACCAAAAATTCGGTTCGATTCCGACAACTTTGAAAATTTGACCTTTATGACCTTCAAAGGTCAAAGGTCAAAGATTCTGAAATTTGTTGGAAAACTTGTATTTCATGATGTATGTGATAATATAAGATCATGTACGACATTTCACCCTATCAGGAAGCGAACAATGTAATAAAACCATCATAAATCGACTTTTCTAAATTTCGTGACCTTGTGACCTTGACCTTGGGGCGAAAATGAAAAATCGAGCTCCGTGGGGCTAGACACATGACATTGGCCTAACCAAATACCGAAACCCCTGTCGGATTCCACCAACTCCCTCGGAGAAGATGTAGCTTGAACTCGATTACCCCCTATAAAGACATCTTTTTCGGGCGTGGCTCCGCCCACAATGGGCGCAATACGCCCACTCTAAGCAGGACACAAGTAGATCATGATATCAACTTCCCACCCAAGTTTCATCAAGATCAAATTATATCATCGGGTAGTTATGCTGCGGACAGACAGACAGACAGACACTCTGTTTGATAACTCGTGAACCAATATTTAATTTGCGTCACTTATGTAATAGTTAGATAACGTGTACCAATCCATATGTCTGTTTTAAAATTATGAACTCATTTTACCCCAATTATTGAGCTTTTACCCTTTGGAAACTGTCCTTTATGTGTTATTTTCACGTTTGCTAGGCTTTGTGGCACAATTAGTGGTGGCAAAGCCATACAAGCATCGCAACTGCCACGACTTGCCTCTGAGCTGTGGGGGGAAAGTTCACAGCAGGGTCGCTCTGCCCACCAGGTAGACCAGTGCCAAGTGAGTGAGAGGGGAGTGCCACAGTGCATTATGGCATGAGGTGGGGGCCAGAGACAATAAAGGTGCGTGCAGCAGGAGGTGACGCAGCATTTGCCTGGGATTGACCTGAGGAGGAAGTGCCCAACAGAGACGTCTGCTCTTCAAAACTGGTCACACTGAGGGAAGCCACGCCCCCACACAGCTGGCCATGCCTCTCCTCCTCACCCTCCGCCTCCCCTTCATCCCCCTCCAAGACGTTTCAGCATGCGGTCCGGAGGGGCTATTGACAGCCGATGACATGCCCGGTCCCTAGACACAGGCCGCCTCCTCTGCACCAGCTCTGCTGTGTTTGGTGCAAACTCTCTTCAGTTCTATCTGTAGCCAATCTGTCCATCTTTCGTGGTGTGTCTCAGGCCTTAAGATTTAGGCTATTTATGGATCCTGATCGTTCGTTGGTACCGTGGGCACATATTTGGTGTGAGTTAAGGGGATTGTTTGTTGCATCATTTATTACCTCGGTCCCCAAAGATGGACGGAGGTTATGTTTTCACCCTTATATATTTATTTGTCTGTCTGTTTGTTTGTGAACACAATATCTCACAAAAAGTTGGGGATGGATTCGGATGAAATTTGGTGGTGAGGTAGGGTGTGTGGCAAGGACAAAATGATTAGATGTTGGTGAAGATCCAAATACGGATCCGGATACAAGAATTTTAAAATTTTCTAAAGTGATTCGTCACAATTGAGTGCATGATTGGGCCAAAAACGATACATAGCATGGTATTACCAAAAGTTGTCGGCGAGTTATGCCAAAACTGGGTGGACGAGTTGGGGAAGTGACAAGAACAAACCGATTAGATTTTGGTTAAGGTTCGGATCCAGATCCGGCCTATCAGTGGATACAGAACGTAAACTGTTCAGCCTGGCGGAGGTATTCGCCCCACCGAGTGCCGTCGTAGTTTGTTCTGCATCGCTTCCTTCTCTTTCCTTCCCCAATGCCATATATTGCTTAATAAATATACCTGGTCTTAGGTATGTATTCTGGCTGTGGTGGCCGATTCAGTAGGTGATTATGGAGATCCCTAAAGGGGTTAATTGGTTGTGCTCTCCCCATAACTTAGAGTCTCAGGCGATCGTGTCACGTGTCTTAAGGTTTGCTCGGCCTAATTAGATCAAGACACGTGACACCTATCGGCATGACATTGGCCTTTTGGGAATCCCAATCTAAACGGTAAGCCGGAATTTAGACACTGACCCGACAAGGGAGTCTTCAAAACAGTGGACTGTAACAGCATATAGCCCTATATATAAATCAATGTTGATTTTCAATGTTTTCTTTTGCCACCAAGAATTTTCTATTTATTCCTGTCTATGCTTTTTGTTTATTGATTCCTTCAGAGCCACAAAGCTTAGCCAAACAACATAGTTTGTAGAATTTGAGAAAGGTATAAGCGTAACAAACAATTCGTGCTTCCATAGCACAAAGTCATTCATCAAATGAGGATTACAAAGGTAACAAGAGAAGACAGGACATTTAATAATTGAGAGCCTCCCCAGGGTATTAGATGATTTTTCCACATGCAACATAGAGCTATTCCAAAACAACAAGTTTAAAAAAGAACGAGTCAAAACGAAAGTAAAACTTTAACATCAAGTCATGAAAATCAAACAACCAAGAACAGTGTACGAGATAGAAAAACAATACGACATGAAGGTAACACAAAATCCAACCGGTAAAGGTGTAGTCGTGATACGATAGTCGTTCATATTACCGTGTTAGGGCAATGACTTCACAGCTCAGGAGAAAGGGATATGCTAGTAAGGTCGACGACGAGAAGGGATATGCTGGTAAGGTCGACACGTCTCTAGAAGACCTGTCCAACAGAGCTATTTTGTGGATCCCAACAGGTGCACAAGTCAAGTCGGCTGTGCGGTCCTGCTAGGCAGCACACCTTCACATTTTGAACACCGCATCGGCAAAGTCTCATCTCGGACTGTTGAAATGGTAATCAAATGGTGAATGTTTAGTTACACTGTTGTCTCTTCATACAACGTCAAAATGACAATTCAACAATAATATCATGAAACATTTTCTTTCTGAAGAATACAGGTTTAATGAAAAGGCTGCAGGTACTGCAGGTAAAGCTTTCGCAAACTGTACACGCAGACAACTAATTAAATGAGGATCATGTCAGACGAAAGATGATTCACTGGGAGATTTGTCTTTTTTATCAAAGTATTCCAATCACAAGCGTTTGTCCAGCAGAGCCGATTGTCATGAAGTCCGAACGTGTTTCCCAGTTTTTGACAAGCACCATCTTGACGCCGTGCAACCGAGCAAGGACTTCAGGGAGAATCAAAGCCCCAAGCACCTTATGTGTAAGAAGAGGTACACTCAAAATTCCACAGGTACTTATAGAAAGAGCCTCCATGTGAGATAACGATGTGAGATGGCCACAAGTAAAGCTCGGGCATCATCATCATCATCATCAACATACTCAATGTAATCACCAACAAATGTCCCAACATCTCAAACCAGGCTCAACATCTCTCTGCCTCCTCTGCTCTCCTCAACCTCTCTTTCCTTCTACATCCATTTCTCTGCCTTCTCTACTCTCCTCAACCCCTCTTTCCTTCTACATCCATTTATCTGCCTCCTCTACTCTCCTCAACCTCCCTGTCCTTCTACATCCATTTCTCTGCCTCCTCTACTCTCCTCAACCCCTCTTTCCTTCTACATCCATTTATCTGCCTCCTCTACTCTCCTCAACCTCTCTGTCCTTCTACATCCATTTCTCTGCCTCCTCTACTCTCCTCAACCCCTCTGTTCTTCTACACCCATTTATCTGCCTCATCTACTCTCCTCAACCTCACTGTCCTTCTACATCCATTTCTCTGCCTCCTCTACTATCCTCAACCCCTCTGTCCTTCTACATCCATTTATCTGCCTCCTCTACTCTCCTCAACCTCTCTGTCCTTCTACATCCATTTCTCTGCCTCCGCTACTCTCCTCAACCCCTCTGTCCTTCTACATCCATTTATCTGCCTCCTCTATGCTCCTCAACCTCCCATTCCTTCTACATCCATTTATCTGCCTCCTCTACTCTCCTCAACTTCTCCTTCCTTCTACATCCATTTCCCTCTCCTTCAGCACTCTTGACGTCCTGGTATCTCCATCCGACATCTGTCCTCTCCCTCACAATTGCACACGTTTTGGTTAATCAAAGGCAATGTTTTGTCTCTCTACATCCCTGCAATCCCTCCGTCAGGAAGTAAATACTAACTAATTGATTCCAATGGCCTTTTGTCCTCATCGTTTATGCTCTCAGCTTTATCTCTCAAGCAGTTCTCTACCGCATGTGTACACTGCATGCACACACAGTGACTCTGTCGAGTTGGTTCAACAGACACTTGATCCCACCATTGTCTCAAACCAATACCAGGCAATCATGTTAACGTGAGTGAAAGAGCCATACACAGTCTGGCTATTCTGCTGCTAATTGGCAAGAAAGATTAAAACGAGTGTTTTGCATCGATTCCTAGCTGAGGTGCCATGCTGAACCAGTCGGACACGACACGGACAGGGCCTCGGTAAGCCAGTCGACCCAACAGCGTATTAGCAGAGTCGGCTTATTGACAATCTCTCACTTCTAAGCTCTTCGCCTTTTACTTATTCATGTTCTGTGAGATAAGCTCGATGGATGTTTGGCCTTTTCTTTCACTGCAGTAGTTGCAGGTGAAGCATAAACGTGCGCTACCTGTGACGTATGGTATGAAAGAGGGAGGGCTCATGTTCAAATGAGAATGTTATCCGTCAGCTAAATGCATTCTTCACTACACTTCTCACCATCTTCATCTTCACCAACCTCAACACCGTTACCTTTTCTTCAATACTCTTTGAAGGACACACAGCTAACACAAAAAAAACGAACTGCAGGTACACACGACGGGCAGAGTTCGTTTGAATAGACAAATATTGTGGGCGTAGCTAATGGAGGCAATGTAACATCTTCGATGAGTCTTCACTTTTGGAAGAATATAAGATTGTGAAAAAGGCTTATGAAAGCAATTGCACAGATGGGAGAAACAGGGATAACGGAATATTGGGGACAATATTGAAGAATGAGTTACTGAACGAACATGTTAAATGTGGAGAGCCTGGGCTATGGCAAACTGGGGGCAAGACTAGTTGTAAGGTCGATAGAGGACTGAATGCAAGACCATCACTCTGTGTAAGGTGAGAGAAAATAAGGTAATGTGACACTGAGGGCAAAGACTCCTCTCTAAGAGTACAAGATGGGATGCAGGAGCTCCTACCCACAATGGGGAGCTATACTCCATAGCACTGTGAAGGAATGCCTCCTTGTACAGCGAAAGGTGCAGCACAACAGGTGCAGACAAAGAAATGACTTTATTTGAAGGAGGATTCCAAATGCCATCTAACCTGGTGAATAGGCATTGTTATCACAAAATAAGATGTAACCAATGGCAAGGCCAAGGTGCAAACCAGTCTGGATCTCTGCCCGGAGCTTGGTTGCCGGAGTAAATTGGAGCAAGGGTTGGTCGATTTGTAAAGCGCATGATGAGAGTATGATAAACTGTATGGTAGATGGTAACTGTATGGTAGAGTATGAGAGTATGGTAGAGCGCATACCTGGGCCAGTTTGAACAGTTTATGTTGTGTATCCCACTGATAGGCCGGATCTGGATTCAGACATGAACCAAAATCAAATCGGCTTGTTTTTGTCACCTAACCAACTCATCCACCAAGTTTAGTCATAACTCGTCCAAAACGTTTTGATATATCCTGAAATATATAGTTTTTGGCCCTATCTCTCAATAGTGAAGAATCACTTGAAAAATGATCGTATCCGATCCGGATGTTTACCGAAGTTTAATCAATTTGTCCTTGTCAAACACCTAACACGTCCACCAGGTTTCATCCCAAATTGTCAATAACTTTTTTATATATCTTGCTTACAGACAGACAGACAGACATGAAAACATAACCTCGATCCACCTTCGGTGGTGAAGGTAATCAATCCCAGAAACCGTAATCACCTTATTTTCAATCTTTCGCCCAAACATGTTTCTCTCCATGCTTCACCCCGATGATTCCTTTAACCCATGCCCTCTTCCATTCGTATCGCAGCTCACATTCATGTGACATCTCAAGACACTTGAAGTAATGATCTAACAAGGATACCATCTCAGCTGCTTATTTACACTCGCAGGAGATTTTTCTTTAAGCATCGGATTTTCTCAAAAACCATGCAACTTGTCTCCATAATTGAGTCGTCGTTAAGCCCTTATGGAATGACCCTCGAGATTTCCCCCTTTTTTGGGGAATTTGCATCCCAAGCAAAACCACATAAAGGAAGTGCCTTGATGCAGAAAATAATAAGACTGGTTTGTTTGACCGAGTGGCCTTTAAAACCACAGAAATCGATACATCCATAAGGAGAATGTTTAAAAAAAACTCGCTTGGAATCTCTTGGCGTCGGTTTTTGACAGAAATATTTTATTTTGCCATCCGTAGTTTCTATCCCATTGTAATGTTATGGGATGGTTCAGCTTTCAGACAGGTTTATGCTTTCTTTTCTTTTATTTACAGGAGTGAGGTTCATGGAAGATCAAGGCAGAACTGACAGATGCACAAACGTCAAGGGAATTAATGAACAGGAAAAACAGGAAAGGAAGGAGGGGAGAAATGACCGAAAGTAGCAAGTAATATGGTTGGTTTAGATTAATGGGGGTAATAGAGATTACTGGTTGGACTTAAGGATGATACAAGATGGCGGTGCACAGCTTACTTGAAGCCCTGGAGGGAAGAGTGAGACAGAATAGTCTCAGGAAGGCGATTCCATAGACGGGAGAAGCGAGGAATAAATGAGCCGAGGTGTGCAGTCAACCTGGGTTTTGGAGGTTGGAGTCACTAGAGGATGGAGTCACTGGAAGAGCGTGTGCGTGCTGGAGAAAATATGGAGGATCGGAGTGCTGAGAGAGAGCAGAGGAAGCAAAGAGGTGATAAAAAATAGAGACCACCAACATGTCTATGATATCAAAGAAACAGAACTTGTACTTTGGTCTCATGGGAGGTTCCAATAATGTTGAGCTTTAGATTCCACAGAATCCAGAAGAGACAGATATGATGCTGGGGTGCCAGCCCATAGTGGAGAGCAGTACTCCACTGAGATATGAACATAGACCTATCGTATAATAATATTTTCAGAAATTTCTTTTTTATCATATTAACTTTATTATAAACACCACAAACTGAGAAGGGCCCACTGGGTGAAAAGCAAAGAAAGAAGATGGGAAGTTCTAATAACTTGAGATCTAAGACGATTGTTTCATGACTTGAACTGTTACAAATTGATAGAAGTTGGAACACATTGCTGGGAGGCTGTTCCTCAGCGGGGGGAGTGCAGGGGAAGGAGGAGGCATGGTGATCGGTACAGAGGGAAGGTAGCTAGGGTAACGCAGAAAGGGTGATGAATAGAAGCTGGACAGGTGTTACGAACAGAGTGAAAAAGAGGAGGGACAGAAACAGAGTGTTCGGCAGAGAACTGAATGTGGTAATCGTGGGATTCCAGCATAGAATTTCTCAAATTCTTCATTTTTTAAAGTTATTTGAAGAACTCAAATTGTTAAGGTTAATTAATGTTTTAATGTTTTAAAAACAATTAATGTTTTTGTTAAAGACTGCAGTCTTGGTATCAATGTGTCTGTTTGAATCCGGGTACGTTTCACTACCAGAGTGTGTCAATTTCCAGCCCCGCTTGCCATGCTATAAGAAACATGAACATGATGTGAAGGGATAAATGTGAGTTGATGACGAGGTGATAAAAAAAGGCGTGCTAGACTTACTTTTATATCGAAAAATGAAGTAGAAGAATGTATCCGTCAAACTATGTTCAAGAGAAGAGAAAAGGTTGGAGGAAGGGATGTCGATTGGGGTTTGGGATAACCCTAATAGCTTGGTAAACAGTCTGAAGGTGTGAAAAGGAAGGAAAAAAAAGAAGTATATAGAAAGAAATTGAATAATTGAGGAAAAATAAAATAAAAATTGAATAATTGAGGAAAAATAAAAGAAAAATTGAGATAATTGAAAATTGGGGAAAATATATATTATTGAAAATTGAAAAATTTAATAATGGGAAAAAATATTCTTGAAAAAGCGGGACACCACGGACACCAAGACTCAACACTTAATGCCTCCCTCCCGGAACCATCATTAAAAACCATACAAACTGCCATCCTGGTGTTTCGCATGCAGGGCGAGGGATCAGTGTGCGCCGTCCCTCGGATGGATGATAGGCCAGCACTTGGCAATTATGAATGTCAAAGACCCCACGGTATCTATCGGGAAGATTGCACGAGTTATCGCCGGCATCCTGAACAAATTACAAATTCTCACACCTTTGTTTGAGCATAATGGAAGGGAATGGAGATCTCAAAATACTCTTTACTTGTCGTGAACGCTCCGATGCTCAGTCAAGGGCTTCCATTATTATTATTATAACGGTTTGTATGATTTTCTAAAAGTGTGAGTAATTTATGCTTGACTCTCATTCTGCAGTCTCGGTATCTGTTCACATACTACATACATGTCACCTGCAGGGAAGTTTGAATGGAAGTGGAAACAGCACCATCTGAGCCAATAGGCCTTCCTCTGAACTCCCTTGTTGAAAGCTCATCTCTTGTATAGTCCATCACACATTCTGCTTCTGTTCCTGTAACAGCCAATATAAATCATTTTATAACCTCTGCCCACGTTATGTATTCACCCTTCTTACTTGCGAAATGGAAAAATCGCAAGTATTAGTATATTGGTTGGTCCAGTCTGTTATTCTGTCTTTGTTTGTCCATCTGTTTGCATGTCAATCACCTACAGGTCACATTTTTACCAATCTTCATGAAACCTAACCACCTGGTAGAGCTTGTGACAAGCTGGAAGCCTATTGGTTTTCAGATCAATAGGTCAAAAGGTCAAAGGTCACATAAATCATCAATTTTCAACTGATTCACTTGAATATATATATTGTTGCGTGTAAGTGGTGATCCATAGCTAGACTGTGGTAAGTGTAGTATGGTCGGTGTGATTTGAATAGGTTTGATTGCCATGTAACAGGGACCTGTCAGAGTAAGTCGTTTGTTGCATGTGATGCTGAGGAGGCAGCGTATGTAATTTATAGACAGGGCAGACGTTAATTTTGTGGACATGTACAACTCATGTTTGTAGGCGGGGCTATGTGAGGATTTCCCATGAAAGAGGCACACGTGTCACACATTTGCAAAAGGCTGAGCACAATTCTCTGGCCAGTGTTTGTCAGCCATTGCAGTGCATTGTGCTGTGGAGGCGGAAGTACTTTTTTTTATTTATGGGGACCACCCTATGGGTGGGACAGGGTGAGGAGGACTCCTCCCAGGAGGAAGAGAAGGAGAGAGATACCTCGCTGGGAGGAGGTAGGAGGGGACTCAAAGTAAACCTGGAGACGAGGAGGAAGATGAGACGTTGTGTGTTTTGAGAGAGATCAAAAAGCCTCATGTGAAAGGAGCACAAGCAAGTGGTTCACAGAGGAGTTTTCGACATTGATTGGGGCTTTGGCTCTCGGGAATCATTTCAAACTGGGATCACCCTGTGTTTTTGGAGGGCATGGAAGAAGAAGACATAGGGTAGACAAGGAGATCTCGATCTAAAAAGGACAAAGGCAAGGGGTCTAGGAGGCCTGGGGAAGGATGATCATCACTGGCCTTCCTCGTGACTGAATTTCATTGTGCTCTGTTTGGATTTCGGCATCTTGGGTGTTGCTCATCGCTGGTGCTGCTCGTAGAAGTTTTACTTTTTCTTTGGATCGACTTCTTCACTGGCTCTCGTCTCGCACCTGCTTTCCGAAGTGGGTTGCATTGTACTGTGTCCACCCTGGACTTTCCGTTTTTGTTTATAGCGTCTTGTTTACCCTTCTTCCCTGTACTCTTCTTTAAAAATAAATCCTTTAAAAGGTAACAAACCGTGTTTGAGCAATCTGCATTCCGTGTGTTTGCCCTCAAATTCGGAAATAATATATAATATTACTTCCATTATTAGACATAATATATCTATAATAATAAAAGGCAGTGTAGTATGTGTGTGTGTGTGTCCTCTATAACTCTAAAACCATGAAACCCAGCGGCCCCAAACTTGTCATGAACACTTCTCAAACTCCATGAGAATGCATGAATGAAAACTGGGTGTTTGGGTGTGTTTGAACACCCTTTTTGAAGATGATTAACGAAGTGCTCATAACAAAAAAAAATAGTGGTCTGCCATTTGGTCAGCCCACTGTCACATCGCTGGGTTTTTAAGCCGCCATTTTGCTTCGCCCTATTGAGATTGTTCACCCACTAACAGGGACCGTGAGCTGGGTTTAGACCATCAAGAGACAGGCTTTTTGCATCGGCCCTTTGGATATGTGTAGATATTTGAAAAGACAAGCGTGTCCAGAAGAGACTAAGGTAAGTGTTGTGTTTGTGAGGTTTGTAGTTTTTGATTTATTAATGTTTTTAAAATATGGCCCGCAGGCCGTTGGTCTCAGCTTAGTCTTGGCTAGATGCTAGACTGCATGGTTTTTGGCAAGGCAAATAAAGTTTTCTAAATGAAGTTTTGGTTAATGTTATGAACATCATTTCATGCCTAAGGTTAACAGCTTTCGGGTTATGCTGGGATGGACGATGGATAGCTTGGGAATCATGTGCTATGGCTTTGAAAAGGAAGTCCTCTGGTAAAAACAAGGTTTTTTTTTTTTTTTTTTAATGCCCTCACGGGCTTATTTAAACTCAGATTCGATTTCTGTTTTCAGTTTTGGTAGTAGCTGATGTGGTTGAACTCTTGGCTACAACAATCCGATACATTTTGACTAATTTACAGCATTTAAGGATGTAATATGGGGCAGGACGGTGATTGGGACCCTCGTCATCTTTCGTTCAAGGCTTCACATGGCCTCACGGGTTTATTTTAACTCAGATTCGATTCGTTTTCCATTTTAGTCGCAAGTTATGATCGATAAAGGCCCTGGTAAAAATCTGATAAATTTTGACTCATTTACCTCATGGTGTTATTTATATAGGGTGGTGATACTTATGCAGTGAGTGCAGGCGACCGACCCAAAGAGGGTTTTAAACTCATTATTTTTAACTCATTCATTCATTTCATTTTAACAAGAGTTCATTTAATTCTGTCCCCTCCCCCACTCCTTTCCTCCTACCCTCCTCCCCCCCCGCCCCCCCCCCCCCTCTGCCCTCTCTGGTGTTGGCTTGATGATTAAGGTGGCTGGCTTATGATCAACACCGGTCAGTTTGACTCAGTCTGTCATCCTTCCGAGGTCGGCAAAATGAGTACCAGCTAGCTGGCAAGGGGGCGCTGCATCAGCGGCACAGCCACGCCCCTAGAAAATGATGCAGCCAAGCAGCCATAGGCTGCATATGAATAAGTACATTGGTTAAACATTAAACAGAGCTGTCGATCCAGATTTCGGGCTTATTTGCCCTCATCAGGCCGGCATCTACTATATAAGAGAGCCGTTGGTCGGTCTGCGTGTTTCCATTTTTCTCAGAGTTGGCTGAACGGATCTTCGTCAAACTTTCAGAGGTTCATCAGTGACTGCTTGGGAGTGTTTTAGGCACGAAAAAATTTTTGGGAAAAAAAAGTTCGTCTTTTTATTTAATTTAATTTAATTGCTCGATAGTGCCTTAGCCTTTTAAATTAATGACAGTTATATACAAGCACACATTCGCATAAATAAATACAAAACAATCACCAGACATTTGAACACAAATAACAAAACAATTCCGGAAGCAGTCGAAGTTGCTGGTAAGGCTTCTTCTTCTTCCTGAAAGTCATCATATTTAACTCAGAAACGTGATGACCTGCACATTCACCAGGTTATATTCAATGAAAAGGTAAAATGATGACGACATTTGTGATGAATTCTGATTTGGATGTAATTGTTTTCTCATTATATTTGCCCTCATTTCAAATATGTTAATGTTTCTTTTTTGCTTGATCAACACTGGGTACCCAAGCTATAAACACTTATATACTTTACTCGGGGTACAAATACAAATACAACTTTGTGTGGGGGGTAACATAGGCTATGTGGCTGCGGCCTCATGCGGGGGTGTGGGGGACCCGGGGAGGGGCGTAAATTCTCTATGTAAATGTGTACCGTGTAGTGCCACCTGGTGATGGTGGCAGAGGGTATTACAATTTCCGTTTTTACCTGGGCAACACAGGTTAAAGCACTCTTCACATGGGTAAATTTTTCCTCCTTCCCCATCACCTCCTCCCCCAAAACGGAGGGGCCTGTCAAAAGATGTATATGTAGTATATCTTTCCGCTCCCTCTCCCCTCACCTCTCCCTCCCATCCTCCTTCCAGTCTCCCCACTCCATTCCTCACCCCTCCCTCTCCTGCCTCGGCCCCCTCTCCACCCTCCCCCCCCCACTCCCTTCCTCACCCCTCCCTCTCCTGCCTCAGCCCCCCCAATCCCTTCCTCACCGCTCCCTCTCCTGCCTCGCCCCCCCACTCCCTTCCTCACCCCTCCCTCTCCTGCCTCACCCCCCCCCACTCCCTTCCTCACCCCCCCCCACTCCCCTCCCTCTCCTGCCTCGCCTCCCCCCTCAACCAATCCTGGCAACTCAACCCACCCTGGCAACGCTGGGTACTCCTGCTAGTACCATATAAACATCTAACCAATGAGGAACAAATATATTGTTGCGGATCTCGGGTTACGGCGCTCCCCTTACCGAGGGGGGGGGGGGGTTAATCCCCTCGTCTATTAAGCTGGCCGTCCGAGTCCTGGAGCTACGACGTCACTTCCAGTCAGCGCTGAATATGGTGATAGGCCAATTGCTCCTATAACCTAATTACAAGCGCCTTCCGGTAAGCGAGGATATGAGCCCCGTCCGAGCCGCAGCTGTATTGGACACGCCGAGCGAAGCAAGCCACGACTCAGGCCGTTAACAAAGACTAGACCCGATTATAGCAGTTCCTAATCGTGCCACCGGTATTCAATTGGGAAAAGACTAAAGCGATCAGATGAGAAGAAATCAGATAAAGGAGGAACACAGAATTTATTGTACAAGAATGAAGAGGAAACGAAAGGCAAGAAGAATATAGAAAATAAGGAAATAAAAGGACAAAGGGCAACCTTATACACTCTTATATATCACTCCCAGGACAGAACAAGCACACTTACACGAAAAGGGTGGTGGTGGTGGTGGGAAGGGAGAGAAGGGTCCAGGCAGGTGGTAGGTAGGCGTCGATGGTAGGCGATGAGGTCCGGCTCCGACCTCGCGCTCCGCTCCGGTCCACGCTCCGGGTGTTCACTCGTACCGTGGCAAGCGGCCGGCAGCTTCGCGTGGCGTCTAACGTGAGTGGACAATATTTATATCGTGGGGGGGGGGGGGGGGGAAGACTGGGATGCGGCATACGTGATAAATTGTCCCTTAGCCTTTTGCCAGCTGTGCGCCTCCAATAGTTCATATCCTGTGCACAGTCATACATTTCAATATACAACGATGCCTTGCAACGTCTTCTCTGCTGGGCCGATGTTCTTGGCTGCTGGGCCGATGTTCCTGATGACTTCTTTGCGTGCGGCCTATTTAATCATAAAACAAAAAGGGCACCAAACGCGTCCACTTTTTTTAAAATTATGGACAGCAGGGGCCAACTAAGGGTGGTCCACCTGCATGGCTTAGGTGCCACCTTTACCGTGGTCCGCAAGCAAGACCTCCCTGGCCACAATGGCCGGTCTCCAGCAGAGGTGCCAGGCCCCAAAACGTGGGGTCCATAAATGTGGTGCTCGACCACAGATCTGTGGTCCATACAGTGGTGCTCGGCCACAACAATGTGCGGTCCATAAGTGGGGTACCGGTCCAGGCAGGCAGCAGCGAGGGTGCGGGCACACAACTGCGGGCACCTGCACACTTTCCCCTCGGCACACAAAGACCACGGTCCATGAGTGGGGAAGGGAGACAAAGCAGGGTTAGCGGGGTGCAAGGGCGCAAGAGTACACGTTAACACAAGGTAATGCAGAGGTGAGGTGCACAGGAGAGCGAGCCGAGAAAGCTCGTCCCTACCGTACGCCCCCCCCCCCCCCCCGTCACCTAATCTACCCTTGCCCTTACCCCATATTTACACATTACAAATCCGTCGCTAAGTCCTGTCTTCCCCATATCTCCCCTAATACCAAATTCGTCAACAATCCCTCTAAACCCAATTTGCCATTAATCAATTCATCATCAATCCCTCCTAAGGAGGAAGAGATGGAACATCAGCATGATGTCACCCCCACGTCATGATGCGTCTTACATACCAGACATTTGCACAAACCAGTGGTATGGAGTCTTGTCACCTTGTTGAGTGGATGCGGATGGTGCGAAGAGACTTTCAATCCTAACTACCTTCTAAATGACTTTAGCACACTTTACACTACCCGGGCCTTTCCCTGCCAAACCATTGGCAATTTTACACTATGTGGTTCTAAAAACCAATTCCCATTGACCAAACTGTGGTGCTCACCAATTTGGGGTCTCACTCCCCCGATTCTTCACCCTGTGTCCTCGCACAATTTCAAGGCTGGGTCATGTGGCACTCCCAGCAGGTCCGCTCTCCTGCACACCTCCGCCACTGTGGTTGTCTCCCGAGCTTACCTGCTCCTTACCCTAACCTACCTGGGGAAGGCCCTCTGGCGCTCTCACCCCTACCACCCTCTCTGGCATCGGGCTACCCGGGTCCGTCCTCCGGATCCTCGGGCCCCATTGAACACTACTGGCTCCCAGAGCCTACCTGCGGCCTCACCTGGCTGACAGACTAACAGTGGCGGAGTGCCCATTTAACCATTCCTCTAACAGGCCACACGCTGAGCCATTTGACTCCACTAATGCACCCAACACAACACTTCCGTGCAACTACCCGCACCACAGATGCCAATATCCAACCACAATTTACCTACTCCCTCTACCTACTTTTAAACTACCCTCCCCGGGTACTCGTGAAGGGGCCATCCTGTCCCCATCCACTCTTTCGCACCATACACTCCACTCCACATATTCCACACGACTCACTCCACACCATCCATTCCAGACCATCTATTCCATATAACCATTCTTCATTCACCGGTACTTCACTTGCACACCTGGTGCCCACACACCTGGTGGCACTTGCACCCTCCTTTCCTCCAGGAGCATTCACTCAATATCATGCCAATCATCAACCTCACCACAACGAACTTCCATACCAATTCCTAGTTTCAGCACTCTCACTCCAAACACATAGCATCATCTAACTAACTACTCCCTTCTGAAACTCGTGCTCCCCGTCTTCCCTTATACTAAGCACTTCCCACATCGTTATTATCCAACTAATCTATTCTGCGTCCCCTCTACAGGTATGATGTCGCTACTTAAATCTACAGTTACCTATGGTCATTTCTAAACCCTAACATTATCCAAGCCCTCCCTGGCTAGGTTTTCACCGCCATAACCCCATAAAACTATAGCTCCTTTGCCCCCATAGTTATGATGTGAGGGATGGTAAATCTACCATCCCTCTACAGTCTACACCATATACCATTTGCCATCATCACTATCGCTAATCCAGTCATTACTCTGAGCCTCTCAGTACGTCATTACAGTTTTTAAAGCTCGGCTTCGCAAAGCCGAGCAATGAATACGGGTGGTTTGGTCTCCTGCGGTTGGGTCCGTCCGGCATTCGGATTCAGGGGAGGAGGTTTCGTCGGGCCCAGGCTCAAGGCACCATCCCGGCGCAAGGCTTTGCACTGCCAAGCGCGATGGCCCAGCCTTGCCCGGGTGGAATGCCGCCACCACAAGGGGGCGCCGCTCTGACCCCTCCTCGTTCCTCTCGAACTGGGCCGCCCGCTTTGCCTGGCAAAGCGCGGACTCGACCGTGCAGGGCGGGGCCCGGGCCGAATCGTGCATGGCGCTCCAAGCAGGAGCGACACGACACCAATCCCCGCCGGCTCCCGCAGTACACAACGAGCACCATGCACCGAGTGCTCACGTCAGCTATCCATCAGCCTAAACGCTGTCCCGGTCAACGTCGATGCTTTCCTTACATGCTCGCACGCATACGCGACCCCTTTTACACTCACCAAACCCGGCACTCCAACGCCGCTCATACATCCCACGCATTCTACCACTGTACTAGCTCGTGCATTCTCTTTCGCTCCATACTCAGGTCTACTCATAACGCTCACCACACACTCTCGCGCACATTCTTGCGCACCCATTCTCCTCGCACACTCTATCATCACACACTCCGTTCCACACCTCCCCTCCATTACGTACTCCGTAACACTCCCGGGTGTGCACTCTTGCACACCCGCTCAGCGCACACCTACTCACGGGTGTGCAATCCCCTATCGCACACCCAATCACATGCTCCACCACCAACTCGGGTGTGCCTCCTCGCACACGCTCCTCATCCGACTCACACTCCTGGTCACACTCACTCCTACTTCCACACTCTATCGCATTAACCACTCAAACACTCCGACGTGCGTTCGCTCTCGCACTCGGTAACACACTCGCGCCTCGACGCCATTCGCACACGCGCGCCATTTTCTCTCACACCACTCACAAGGGACCCTCCACAAACGCCCGGGTGCTTTCGCGATCCCAAGCGCGCGAAAAACCCTCTCGCGCCAAACATTCTCCTGCAAAATCTCCCCGCACAATATACAGCCCGACTCACCTGGGCGCTTCTTCCCCCTCGCTCCAACACCACCTGCAAATCTTTATAAGGATTAAGCACGGCATCATGATGTGGATACAGACTTTGCACATTATCCATCTCTTCACCCCGTGAGTTCTCTTCTTAGTCCGGCGTCTCTTCCATTCCAATTTCGACTATAATTTCCTTTTCTTTATTCAGCTCGACGGCCGCAGGCTCACATGAATTTGCCTTGTCCAATTCGGCGGCCGTCGGGTTTTTCACACCCCGTGTCGCGATTTCTATCCCGGTCCACCCGGCTGTGCTTTGCTTCACCTCGCTTTCTCCGCACTTCTCACACCGCGCTACCTCATCGCATACCCATGTGCCTCTCCCGCCTGCCATGCGGTCTATGTTCTCCCCACATTTTTGTATGCGATCACCCATTCTGCCCCCAAATTTACTTATTTGCTCACTCATTCCCCCGATTTGGTTTTCTAATCCCTCAAATTTGTCCCCTAATTCTTCCAATCGACCGCCCATTGCATCCATCCTCCCACTTATTTTATTTATGTCATTCTTTCGGGCGCCCATTATTTCTTTCGTTTCCTGGGTGTCGTTTTTTACTTCCCTTACTTCCTTCATGAATTGCGCCATGAAGGCTTGCATGTACCCTGGCATCTCGGGCATGGCTGCCGCGACCACGTGCGAGGCACCGCCATTTTGTGCTCCTGTAACCTCGTGCGAGGTGCCGCCATTTTGCGTGCCTGCAAACCCCACTACCCCACCTTCTTCGACCTCCTCTTCCATTACCCCCAATTTTTCCTGGGGTCCTGGGTTGACTCTAACCCCTCTTCTATCTCCCCCACCGGCATCCGATCGCCTTGACTATCCATCGCACGACTATAATTTTGTTTTTAATACTAGATTTCGGCCGCTCGTAATTTTGACCAAATTTTTTTAGATGGATTAAAAATTTGGTTCGGGTTCAATCCCACTCCCTGACACCAATTGTTGTGGCCAATAGCACAATTGGTGTCCAAACTTTGGTCTAAATAAATTTAGTCCCAAGTTCTAAATCCCACTCCTGACACCAATTGTTGCGGATCTTGGGTTACGGCGCTCCCCTTACTGAGGGGGGGTTAATCCCCTCGTCTATTAAGCTGGCCGTCCAAGTCCTGGAGCTATGACGTCACTTCCGGTCAGCGCTGAATAGGGTGGTAGGCCAATTGCTCCTATTATCTAATTACCAGTGCCTTCCGGTAAGCGAGGAAATGAGCCCCGCCCGAGCCGTGGCTGTAATGGACACGCCGAGCGAAGCGAGCCATGACTCAGGCCGTTAACAAAGACTAGACCCGATTATAGCGGTTCCTAATCGTGCCACCGGTATTCAATTGGGAAAAGACTAAAGCGATCGGATGAGAAGAAATCAGATAAAGGAGGAACACAGAATTTATTGTACAAGAATGAAGAGGAAACGAAAGGCAAGAAGAATATACAAAAGAAGGAAATAAAAGGACATAGGGCAACCTTATACACTCTTATATATCACTCCCAGGACAGAACAAACACACTTACAAGAAAAGGGTGGTGGTGGTGGTGGGAAGGGAGAGAAGGGTCCAGGCAGGTGGTAGGTAGGCGTTGATGGTAGGCGGTGAGGTCTGGCTCCGACCTCGCGCTCCGCTCCGGTCCACGCTCCGGGTGTTCACTCGTACCGCGGCAAGCGGCCGGCAGCTTCGCGTGGCGTCTAACGTGAGCGGACAATTATATCGCGGGGGGAAAGACTGAGATGCGGCGTATGTGATAAATTGTCCCTTAGCCTTTTGCCAGCTGTGTGCCTCCAATAATTCATAAACGGCAAGCAAGGACTCCTTTCGCATCGGTTCAAATCGTTTTCCCAGGCACCTCTCTTCTCTCACTCATCTCTCTGGCTCATCCCTTGCGCATCTCCCGAAGTAGTCCCACGCAGACGCTTTTATTGCCCACTCGCGTATCAAGCCGCTTGCCTTTTGGATCCGCCTACCGGTGAGCTGGCCTAGGCTCTGAGTGGTCGCGAGCGCTCACCGGTCCGCCCCTTGATGGGGCGTTGACGGGCCACGCCTTCGTGCTTGGCGCTCCGCCCTTCCTCTCCAGCTTGACCGCGTGCGTAATGGCGGCTGAGCCAGGCAGCGAACGCTACTGGCAAGCACGGGTGCCCAATTTGGAGGAAGGCTACGCCGCAATATTAATAGGATTGGAAAAAGGGGCCTAGGTTATTTGATTAATACAACGCAGATTCAAACTATTGGGAACAGATCCTTACCTGAAACACATACTAATGAAATAACTAAAGAAGAGCCTATGGTGTCCTACGTGTTGCAATATGACCTAACTAGGGTGCGACCTTTGACCTTTACACCAAAAAATGGGAATACTTACAGGGGATTATTTATAAGGGATTATTACAAATATTTACAAAGTGGAGGGTTTTAAAACCGCAACAATATATATATGTATATATATATATATATATATATATATATATATATATATATATATATATATATATATATATATATATATATATATAGATGTATATATGTATATATTGTTGCGGATCTCAACGTCGGCCTTTCCCATTACCAAGGGGGGGGATTAGTCCCCTTGTCTTTTACTAGCCGACGCGATCCGGGGCTATGACGTTCCTTCCGGACGGCGTTGAATAGGGTGGTAGGCCGAATTCCTATTACCTAATTACCAATGCCTCCCAGGAAGCAAGGAAATAACCCTGCCTGAATCACGGTTATAGGTGGAAACACCGAGCGATAGCGAGCCGTGATCCGAGCCGTATAACAAGAACTAAACCCGATCTGAGCGGTTCCAAATCGTGCCACGCTTACCCAATGGAGGAAAACACTGATACGGTCGAATCAGGAAAGACAGGAAGAACAGATTGGTTTATTTACAATTTGTACAGGAAGGAGAAGAAGAACACACAGTGAAGCTTATACAGTCTTAACTTATCCCAGGACGTGGGTGTAATGAAAATGTATCTAAGTTGAACCCAGGTGTGATGCTCTCTCCATCCGCTGAGAGGCGTCTATAAGAACTCGGACGGCCATCGCTCCGAGACACTCCTGTGACATTTATTCTATGACATGTGGAACTCGAATGGTGCGTATACTTAGATAATCTAGGCTTGCTTGCATTGATTGATTAATTACTGAACTATATCTCCATGATTCCATGATTCTGATATATTGCATGATTGTACTTTTACAGGATATGCCAGAGATCAAATTGTCATTAAACCTACCATCAGGTCAAAGTTGTGGAACTCACTTTCATTACAATTAATGACAATTTGTCTCGCCGTCTGATCGAGAACGAGAGGTGAACAGGAGCGACATGGCAGGACACAGAATGATCCAGCTGCCGCAATTCGCAGCCGACCCGCAAGCAGCGGACGCGGGCGCGGAGCTGATACATTGGCTGAAAACCTTGGATAATCAATTCAAGGCCCAGGAAGCCGCTGTCACCTATGAAACGAAATTGGAGGTACTACAAACAAAGGTGCATCACAACGTGTATTGCGCGATCGAACAATGCATGACGTTCGATGCGGCAGTAGCAGAGCTGAAGCGTATTTACATCAAGAAACAAAGCGCGGTTTATTCCCGGCACCTGCTCGCAATACGGAAACAACAGCCCACGGAGACTTTAGATCATTTCGCGCAAGAGCTCCGGCGTCTGCTGACTGACAGTGCACCGGAGGTGCGGACACACGAACAAGTTTGTGATGACCTTGTACACGATTCTTTCATCTCAGGACTCATTTCCCCAATAGTCAGACAAAGACTTCTTGAAGAAGCCGACTTGACGCTCGCTGAAGCCCTGCGGCTGGCTCACGTCTATACCCAAGCACGGGAACAATCCGACGCATATGAACACCCATACGTCACTGCGGGGACATCTCGGCAAGCTCGACCGGAGAGAGCGACCGCCGAGGACGCGGATGCAGCCACGGCATCTCTGCCGGAATCGGAGACCCCGGCCGCTCCCGAGGAAGACCCTGATCCGGGCTTAACGCTGCAGCAGCAGCCGGACCAAAGCCCGGACGTAACGCTACGTGCTATTTCTGCGGTAACCGAAAACATCTCGGGTCTGTTTGTCCGGCTCGAGATGCGACATGTCATTTGTGCACAAAGATAGGGCATTTTGCAAAGGTTTGCCGAACAGCGACGCAGGGCAAATGAACCTGCTCGACAATGAATGTGCTTATCGCCGAGCCAGTGGGCCGAACGAAGCGCGGGGCGCCTCGCCCGACTTTGATGAGGAGCGCACCTTCTCGTGGGCCCCTGGCTGAGCGCTCGACTTTGGTGAGGTTCATCGCACCGCCTAAACAAGTGGCCCAAACACGACAGAACGCGGTGCGACCGTCCTTGGCCGGCATTCTTCCGCACCCCTGCCAACTGTCCGATTCGGCCACCCGAACGGCTAATGTGGCTTTGAAACTCCGCGCGTGACACGAGCGCCATCCGGAGGCTGCTCGTACAAACTACAAGCTCCTGCTACAGCACGGAAAGCTTTAGCTGGCTTTGCAACTCCGCGCGTGACACGAGCGCCATCCGGAGGCTGTTCATACGAACTACAAGCTACTGCTACAGCATGGAAAACTCTAGCTGGCGTTGGATCCACTCGCGAGGTGCGAGCACCACGCCTAGACGACGCGATAACTGCAGGTCCACCTGGCCTGGCTCGAGCTATAATTCCACTCATGATCGAGGGAATTTTTGCGAATGCTTTGATCGATACAGGTTCCACGGATAGTTATGTTGATTATCGACTGGTGCCAAAACATGGATGGCCGATTCTTGGGACAAGACAAGTCGGATCTTTATGGCCTCTCAGGGGCTTAGGCTCAGCACAAAAGGGGAATGTCGATTGAAGCTTGTGATAAAGGGACGAATGTTTCCGGATGTGCATCTCATGGTCTTACCAGCATTATGTGCAGATGTTTTGCTAGGACATGATTTTCTCAAGCGACATGGACGGTTGGAAATGGAATTTGGTGGCACTGATACGCTTGCTGTGTGCGCCCTTGCAGGGATGGAAATTGAGCCGCTGTCGCTGTTCCCCAATATGACCACGGACTGTACACCTGTAGCGGTTAAATCACGACGCTCCTCACGAGCTGACGCGCAATTCATTGCAGAAGAAACGGCCCAGCTATTAAAGGAAGGTATCATAGAACCTAGTCGGTCGCCATGGCGGGCCCAAGTTCTGGTGGTACGAAGTGAAGCGCATCGCAGACGCATGGTAATCGACTATTCGCAAATGATTAATCGATTTACACAGCTGGACGCCTACCCACTTCCGGGGATGGACTCCCTGGTTCGACAGGTGGCCCAGTACTCGGTCTATAGCACTCTCGATCTGTGTAGTGCGTATCATCAAATCCCCATCTCCGAGGGCCGACCGTATCTATACCGCGTTTGAATCGGGTCAAAGGTTATACCAGTTCACCCGGCTACCTTTTGGAGTCACGAACGGGGTCGCGTGTTTTCAGAGGGCTATGGACGACCTCATCGCTAAGGAGAACTTGACCGACGTCTTTGTATATCTGGACAATCTCACGGTTTGTGGGCATGACCAGGAACATCATGATGCAAATCTGAAGCGCTTCCTCGAGGGCGCGCAGAGGTATCGCTTAACTATGAATGAGGCTAAATGTCGTTACTCCGCGCGCACGATAGATCTCCTGGGGTACACCGTGACCCACGGCTCTGTTGCTCCGGATAAGGAGCGTCTGCGACCCTTGCTCGACATGGCCCCGCCCTGCGATCGTGCTTCGCTGAAGCGTGCTCTCGGGCTGTTCTCCCATTATTCTTAGTGGGTGCAAAATTTATCCGCGAAACGCCACCCAATTGTGGACTGCGACGCGTTCCCCATGCCAAGTTCCCGTTCTTGATGCCAAGGCTGCTTTTCATGGCCTTAAGTCCGACATCGCTGGGGCCGCTGTGGCGACGATTGACGATAACAAATCTTTCGTTTTG
Organism: Myxine glutinosa; assembly: GCF_964187855.1. Taxonomy (NCBI): domain Eukaryota; kingdom Metazoa; phylum Chordata; class Myxini; order Myxiniformes; family Myxinidae; genus Myxine; species Myxine glutinosa. The sequence goes on along the minus strand of NC_136265.1, from coordinate 123,990,686 downwards.
GAAAGTGATGCCTCGGATCATGCGATAGCAGCGACTCTCTCCCAAGGGGGGCGCCCTGTGGCTTTATTTTCGCGAACTCTCACCTCCGCTGAGCGGAGACATTCGTCTGTCGAAAAGGAAGCGTACGCGATCGTCGAGTCGCTTCGGCGTTGGCGTCCCTATTTGCTCGGACGATGCTTCCAAATTATCACAGACCAACAGAGCGTTGTGTTTATGTACGACACCCTGCATGCTCAATGCATTAAGAATGAGAAAATCACTCGCTGGCGCATCGAACTCGCCGATTTCTGCTACACCATCAAATATCGCCCAGGGAGGGATAACCTGGTTGCTGACGCCTTATCGCGGCCGGCACCGTGTGCGGGCCTCATGTCTTTGGAGGGTCTGCGCGCTTTGCATGACACTCTGTGTCATCCTGGGGTAACGCGTTTCGCTCATTTTGTGCGTTGTCGTAATCTGCCATACTCGGTTGAGGACATTCGCCAGGTCTGTCGCGACTGTACTGTATGTGCTGAACTCAAACCGCGTTTTTACAACCCTCCTATGGGGATGCTGGTCAGAGCTACTAGGCCGTGGGAAAGATTGGCGATGGACTTCAAAGGGCCGCTGCCGGCATGGTGTAACTCTCGTTATCTGCTCACTATCGTTGATGAGTACTCGCGATTCCCTTTCGCTTTCACGTGCACAGATATGATGGCCGCCACAGTTATACGGTGTCTGCAGAACTTGTTTTCTATGTTTGGGAATCCGGCCTACGTGCATACCGATCGAGGAGCGGTGTTCCTGTCCCAGGAAGTGAGGAGCTTCTTACTTCAGCATAATGTTGCTTCTAGCTATACCATCCCGTATAGACCACAGGCGAATGGGCAGGTCGAACGCTTCAATTGGATTATATGGAGGGCCGTCACGCTAAGCCTTAGGTCCCTCGGCCGGGGGCTAGATAAATGGGCTTGGTCGTTACCTGCGGCGCTGAACTCAATCAGGGCTTTACTATGTACGGCCACCAACCAGACTCCTCATGAACGGATGTTTCATCACCCAAGGAGCTCGGGTAGTATCCGATCTTTACCTAGTTGGCTTGCTGAGCCGGGGCCAGCCTACCTCAAACGTGCGGTTCGCACGAGCAAGTATGATCCCCTAGTGGATAAGGTGCAGGTACTCCAAGCTAATCCCGAGCATGCTCGTGTGTTGATGGCTGATGGACGTGAGTCCACTGTCTCCATACGCCACCTGGCCCCTTGCGGGGAGATCGACAAACCAATTTACAAGTCTATTGACTCTCCTGTGGCTCCGCCTATGGAGCTTCAGCCGACCATCGCGCCACCAAATACACTCCTGCCCGCTGGCACTGAGGTGCCACCTCCGTCACCTGACTCAGGCGGCTACTCCGACGCGGGGGACACCGGACTTGGGGATGTGGTACCCGGTAGTTTCCGGACTCGTGCAGGCAGGGAAATTCATCGCCCCGATCGCTATGGATGAACCGACTGACATGTACTGACATCGCTGCTATACTAATGCTGCTGCGTGCTTGATTCCTGCCTAGTGGAAGTGTAGTTCTAACGGTGGGGAGAATGTAATGAAAATGTATCTAAGTTGAACCCAGGTGTGATGCTCTCTCCATCCGCTGAGAGGCATCTATAAGAACTCGGACAGCCATCGCTCCGAGACACTCCGGCGACATTTATTCTATGACATGTAGAACTCGAATGGTGCGTATACTTAGATAATCTCGGCTTGCTTGCATTGATTGATAATTACTGAACTATCTCCATGATTCCATGATTCTGATATATTGCATGATTGTACTTTTGCAGGATGTGCCAGAGATAAAATTGTCATTAAACCTACCATCAGGTCAACGTTGTGGAACTCACTTTCATTACAGCGGGCCCATTTCACACTCAGACACACTCACACGGGGATGTAGATGGTCGGGTTGATGGTCCAGGGATGATGGCGTCCAGGCAGTTCACTCCGGTCCCCGACTCGTACCGCGAAGCAGATGGTCAGGGTGGCAGAAGCTCCCCACGGGTCGTCGACGCGGAGCGGACAATTACGAGGTTAAATGCGGGGCGAAAGGTAGGCTGGCTGGCGGTTACTTCGCAGCTCAGCCGCGTACGTAATAAATGAACCGGGCTTCATATTCGCTCCCAATGTAGTTCGCTGCAAAGCGCCTCTCCCGCAGGAGTCCTTTATCATGCCCTAGCTCCCTCTGCAAGTCCTTCTGCATGATGCGCTTTCCTCACGAGTCCTCTTTACAATGCGCTTTCCTCACGAGTCCTTTATCACAAGAGTCCTTCTACAACGAGTGCAGTTGTGTCAGTCCTTTGGTCAGTCCTTCTGCACGAGTCCTCTCAAGACCAATGCTTGGCTTCAGTCCTCCAGGTCAGTCCTCTTTACAATCAGTCCTTCTACAACGAATGCAGTTGCGTCAGTCCTTTCGAAGGCTTTGTACATGCGCTTATATAGCGCCGCCCAGCGAACCCTCTGGAACTTGCCAGCCGCGCCCTTACCACGCCCCTCACACCATGTCACTCGAGCCCTGGTTGGTTGTTGGCTCTTACCCTCTCCGCCTTTGACGTGCTGCTTGACGCGGCCACACCCCGACCTCGCGCTCCTCCCCCTTTCCAGGCCTACCTCGTGGTCACCCGACTAGTTTGAGTGAGCAGCTGGCAGCTAACGCTGCCGGCCCAACGCGTAGCAAACGAGGTGGATTAGCCGAATGGGGCGCGGGATGGATGCTGCTCAACGAGGTCGATTTGGAGGGTGGCCGCAAAATGAACGGGACCTATACTTATTTATTTTACACAACGCAGGTATCGCTAATGGAAATGGCCTTATCCTGACACATACTATGACATAACTAATGTTCTAAGGTGGCCTACGTGTTGCGTGTGGACTAACTACGGGGGCAAACCTTTAACCTTTAATGATGGTATATGTACATTCTCAGAACCGTAACAATATATATATATATATGTCCTATAAAGTCCTATAAAGAAACCGACATTTCTGATTATACCTGTGTGACGTGCTGTGGTGTCGGCGTCACATTAGTCCTGGTCAGTGTAAAGGTGTCCATGAGATGATCAGCCATATCTACAGTGGCAGGTAGACGCCTACTACTACAACAGTACCCTTACCGTCATATACGACTCGCTCTGGGCACTATGTACACTTCCTGGCACAATATTTATGAGAGTACATTTTACTGTCGACCATTTCTCTCGGCTGACTATTTTTTCTTTTCTTTTTTTCATGGACAATAACCATCTATTGTTTTGTTTGTTCCTTTAGTTTGATTAACGCACTAGGAGGGGGAGTACTGTGGCAGCATCATTTTGCCTTTCATGTGTGAATATGTTAATATGCTTGATCTCAGGTTTTTTGTTCCGGGTGCTACCGGAAGTGACGAAATGGGTTGGTTGGTTGGACACGTGGGTCTATAAAGAATGGACATGGATTCCGAAGGTTGGGGACGTCTTTGCCTTACACGTTAAACATCTATTAGGCGGCAATTTTAAAATGTATCAACCAAATGTGTTATGCACAACATTCCATCATGTAAAACATTTAATCATACTAAAATACGTCATTTGTGTCTGTCTGATGAATTTGTGACGCCAATACATGCCGTTGTTACTTATCCAATCTCAACCAAACTTGACAGGATGACCAAGGGTTACACAATGAAGGTTGTAGCGCATTCATTTGCCCCCCTCCCCAAGGGGGTTTTCTCCCCTGAGTGAGTTTGCCCGCCATTGCCGTCAATGGGGTTGCACGTTGAGGTGTATATAAATGTTAAATTAGCTTTATCATGGCGTATTTCCAAAGAAGATTTATCGTGGCGTATTTTCAAGGAAGATTTATCGTAGCGTTTTTCCAAAGACGCTTTTAATAACAAAATTAATGATAATCGCATATTGTTAATGTTATTACAAAACAATATTAATACTAATAATGTCCCACTTCCCCAAGGCATTTTTCCTCCAGTGATAACGTGTATAAATACCTTGTAGCCGGCGAAGCCGGTGTTGTCAATGAACGCATACGTATTATGTTGAAAAGCCAGATTTTGCTGGATCCCTTGGCTTGAGAATTTCGAAGCTTTGATGACCAAATCGCTCAATGGAGGTCGCCATCTTGCGGATGCGGAAGTATGCATAACAAATTGAAAAATGTTCAATAGGAGTTTGTTTCACCCGTCTTTGTTTGATTCACAATCTTATGCACCTCTAATTTGTAATTAAAATACTTTAAGACCAACCTCGGCCCACACGGGCCTGGTTATCTTCAACGAAAATCGTCACCAAACACCGGAACCAATGAGATTCGAGCATTTCAAAAAATATTTCAAAAACCAAACACTCAATGGAGGCCGCCATCTTCCGGATGCGGAAGTATGCATCAAAAAATTGCGAAAAAGTTCAATAGGAGTTTGTTTCACCCATCTTTGTTTGATTCACAATCTAATGCACCTCTAATTTGTAATTAAAATACTTTAAGACCAACTTCATTATCTTCAACGAAAATCGTCACCAAACACCGGAACCAATGATATTCGAGCATTTGAAAAAACATTTCAAAAAATCTTATTACCACATTTCGGAGGCTGAAAACGGTGTCAAATATTCTAAAATTGACGAAGAATTATTTTTTAGAAATCTCGCGGCCGTAGGGGATAGTTTTTCATGGCCGGAAATATCCGAAGTTGAGACGGAATTCACCGAATTAATCAAGAAGTAAATTTTATCAATTTTAATCTCATCCAGAATGCAAATGGTGTCATTTTAGGTCTGAATTTGCGAAATTTTGTGAGCTGACCAATCAGCGATCAGCTTAGGTCAGCCAATCAGCGCCATCGACACGGTTTGATTAACGACAGTCACACATTGCCGTTGAAACGGCGCTATCGTCCGATCTGTCGGCACTGATCTTACTGCAAGCTAACTTCTTCTGGTGGGGGAAGCTGCAGTGCCCAGAGAGAACCAGTCCTGCCAGCGACTGAAGTTAGAAGACTACACACATACTGTGAAAACGTATATTAAGCGCACTTAAAATTTCTTAAAATAGGCCCTAAGCTAGCACATCGTATAGTTACTTCCTTAAGCTTCTTGTGACATTTATTGTATGTAGGTATTGGGGAGGACTGTCTGCTCTTCTCTTTTACCAAGTCTTACCAGGTACGGTACCTACTACACCTACCTACTACCAACTACCTAACCTACTGATGCCATAGTGATGTGGCAAGAGGTGGCAAGAGTGGCAAGAGGCTTTGGCTTCGCCGGCTCATTGCGGCTTTGCAGTCGGGTACTAGTAGTTATAATGGCGTTTCTGTGGGAGGAACGGCTTCTACAGGAAGTAAAAATATTATACACCACAAACACGTATGCTTAGCTTTTTAAACAGTTGCTAATGCCCTTTATAACACTGAATGAAAAAATTTGGAGGAATCCTTACATCCGTGAAGTAAGGTTTACTTACAGAACTGAGCGAAGATCTACTGTCCTCTATATAACCCACAAATGTTGTGTTAATAGCATGGCCCTTTCTGCCGTTACCGTGGCATTTTTCGGAGGGAACTTTTGAAACTCGCTCCTGCTGTTTGATATGAAACTGAAAGGGAGAAGCTCGGGTTGTGCTCATTTACCAAGCAGCTTTTACCAAGCTAGCGCTTGCCAAGCTAGCCATTCCATAACGGTTTTGAATGGAGTGCTTCCTCAAATGCGTAAACCACTTGGCGATCTCTTCACAAGAAACTTGGTAAATGAACATACACCCAATGTTCTTGAGACCCGCCCATAGATCGATTGTAATCTATATGTACCCCAAAGAGGAATGACCCTTCCTGCCCATCCGGGTGTCTGCGGGTGTACCAGTGGATCAAATTATCAAATTGCTGTTTCCATGTCAACTATTGTTTCTTTGGATTCGCAAGTGTCGTTTCATGCACGATATCTGTCTGTGAGCATGATAAATCAAAAAGTTATGGATGGATTTGGACTAAACTTGGTGTGCAGGTTCCGTGTGTGACAAGGACAAATTGATTCGATTTTGGTGAAGATCCGGATCCAGATTTGATTAAAAAAAAAAATTTTTGTAAGGGATTCTTCAGCATTGAGAGATGCAGCCAAAAACGATACTTAGCACGAAATCTCAAAAAGTTGCGGACGAGTTATGACAAAACTAGGTGGATGAGTTGCTTGTGTGACAAGAACAAGCCGATTCGATTTTGGTTCAGGTCCGAATCCAGATCCGGCCTATCAGTGGATAGAAAACGTAAACTGTTCATCCTGGGGGAGGTACGCACTCTACCGAGTGCTGTTCTTGATTTATATTTTGTTAAACATGCCAATAAATTTTACACACCTGTTCACATGAGCAATCATGGGCCAATTGTTCCACATGACAAAGGACCCCTATTTTACTATATCAATAATGCTTGGGCCTTAAAAGAGGCAGGACATTAAAAAAATGTCAGCTTTCTTTTCTCATTTAACTTTAGCGGTTCAATTTCTCCACCATACTGGAGGATTTACCTGTAGAGAAGGCAGGTTATTTCTGGAGCAAGCTGTGGGTTCTGCAGCAAGTGGGCCAGATAAGCAGCCTGTGGTGTGCACAGCCCTTTTGCGAGGAAACAGATTGAAGATTCCAACCGGAGCTCCCTTGGGCACTAAAGCAAGCGCCTTGAGCCTTTGGGATAGAGCATTTATCACCACACACCGATAATTACATTGTCGCTTTACCATCATCACTCCGCAGAACCACCACCTCTAATTATTTAATTTGCCTTTTATCCCTGAGGATGATGACTCAGCAAATGAAGCGATAGTATAGTCAATGAAAACAGGGCCAAGTGGTCAGATACCTTTTTGAAGACTCCTTTCCATGCTGCGGGTTACGTGTCATTACCTCCGCCACTAAAGGTGGATGGAGGTTATGTTTTCAACCCTGTCTGTTTGTCCGTTTGTTACTTGGCAAAAAATAAGTAAATACATTTTTGACAAGTATGTTGATCACTCCGGTTTGTGTGTTTGTGTGTGTGTGTTTGTCTGTCCGCTTGCTTATACTTGCCTACAGGTCACAATTTGAAACCGATCTTTACGAAACTTCACCAAATGGTAGAGTTCGTGGTCCGACAAAATCCTATATATTTGAGGTCAAAAGGTCAACATAGGCCAAAGGTCAACAACAATTTCAAATTTCTAAAATCCTCAATTTTCATCCGATTGACTTGAAATTTGAATAGGATTTTCATATCAGCGAACTGAATTCAACCACCGACTATTTTTTGATCAATATAGGTCATACGGTCAACATAAGCCAAAGGTCAACCACTTTTTTCAAATCACTAAAATCCTCAATTTTCATCCGAATGACTTGAAATTTGAATAGGATTTACATATCAATTAACTGAATTCAACCACCAACTATTTTTTCGATCAACATAGGTCACAAGGTCAACATAGGCCAAAGGTCAACCACTTTTATCAAATCACTAAAATCCTCAATTTTCATCCGATTGACTTGAAATTTGAATATGATTTTCACATCAGCGAACTGAATTCAACCACCAACTATTTTTTGATCAATATAGGTCATACGGTCAACATAAGCCAAAGGTTAACCACTTTTTTCAAATCACTAAAATCCTCAATTTTCATCCGATTGACTTGAAATTTGAATAGGATTTACATATCAATTAACTGAATTCAACCACCAACTATTTTTTCGATCAACATAGGTCACAAGGTCAACATAGGCCAAAGGTCAACCACTTTTATCAAATCACTAAAATCCTCAATTTTCATCCGATTGACTTGAAATTTGAATATGATTTTCACATCAGCTAACTGAATTCAACCACCAACTATTTTTTCGATCAACATAGATCACAAGGTCAACATAGGCCAAAGGTCAACCACTTTTATCAAATCACTAAAATCCTCAATTTTCATCCGATTGACTTGAAATTTGAATATGATTTTCACATCAGCTAACTGAATTCAACCACCAACTATTTTTGAGATCAACATAGGTCATAAAGTCAACATAGGCCAAAGATCAACCACTTTTATCAAATTTCTAAAATCCTCATTTTTCATCCGATTGACTTGAAATTTGAAAAGGATTTTCATATCAGGTTAGTGAAACAAATCACCAACTATTTTTGAGGTCAACATAGGCCAAATTTCTAAAATGACCAATTTTCATCCAATTAAGTAAAACTTTGAAGACGATTTGCATATCAGGTCACTAAATTCAACCAGTAATTATTTTTGAGGTTAAAAGGATGCTGCACTGAGTGCCATTCTACTTTGTTCTGTTTTGCCAAGTGTCGCTCTCTGGGTGATTTTTCGTCTGTTTGTTTGTTTGACTGTGAACAAAATATCTAAAAAAGTTGTGGACGGATTCGGACGAAATTTAGCAGAGATGTAGCGTATACAAGGACGAAATGATTCGATTTTGGTGAAGATCCGGAATCGGATCCGGCTACTATAATTTTTTAAGTGAATCTTCATCATTGGGAGATAGGGCCAAAAACGATACGTAGCAGGATATCGCAAAAAGTTGTGGACGGATTTGGACGAAACCTGGTGGACAGGTTGGGTGTCTGATAAGGACAAATATATTCGATTTTGGTGAAGATCTGAATATGGATTCGGATATGAGAATTATTTGATTTTTTAAATGATTCTTCACCATTGGGAGATGGGGCCAAAAACGATACATAGTGGGATATCTCAAAATGTTATGGATGGATTTGGACAAAACTTGTTGGACAGGTTGTGTTTGTGACAAGGAAGAACCGATTCGATTTTGGTGGAGATCCGGATCCGGCTAGTAGAATGTTTAAGTGATTCTTCACCAATGAGTGATAGGGCCAACCAGGCGGAAGTATGCTCTCTACCGAGTGCCGTTCTGGTTTATCCATTGTTATTATATTGAAAATATAACAAAGGAACAATGCTTAGAACTCCATGTGGAAGGTCTTGAAAAGACCATGGCCAGAGATTCTCGACCACATATTTCGGTAAGCGTTCGTAAGGTATTTGAGCAACGTTCTTGTAACGACGCCCTCGTGAACGACTGTGATGCTACGTGGGAAGCAAGTGGCCTCGATTCCTCGACTACCGCGCATTGAAACATCCATTCTGCAAACGACAGCTTGGCAGACAGGACAAACGAGGCCTCGGAGCCAACGGCTTTAATCGGCGAGAGAGGGAAATGGCGAGCGGGGGGAGGAGAGGACGACGCTTCGGCCTCGGCGCCAAGTCGGCGGCTCCGTTCCTCGACCCATGGCTGTCCCCGCCAAACCGCCGGAGCCAAAGCCAAAGCGATCACCGGGGTCTTGAGCACCAAGTTCTCTGTGTGCTCACCTGGAGGGTTGCGAATCGAGTTCAAAAAAGATTGATCGCGTTCGTGCTTATTTGGATGTCAGAGAAGGATCGAGGAAGAGTGCCAAAGACGGTGATGGATTCCTTTACATGGAGACTCGTGTGAATGCTTCGGGAGTGGCAAAGACGGCTTCCTTATGGGTTTCAACAAAAAGAGATGTGGGTGTCAATGGATTCAAACCCAGCATGCGAGAAAAGGTGTGACAAATGAGAACACGCCGAGTGGGAAGAAGAGAGGAAAATGATAGTTTCAGTAAATAAGCCTCAACGTTTGAGAGAAAACATGGAAAACATGGAAGCATGGAAGCATGGAAGCATGGAAGCATGGAAGCATGGAAGCCTATCATTTTGACGTTTTTGCATCACAGACCTTCATCGAAATATGTCACGTGCAATTGTCACCATTTATGGTTCTATATTATAGCGCACGCACACACACACACACACACACACACACACACACACACACACACACACACACACACACACACACACACAGTGCAATCAGAAAGTATTCAGCCCCCTTCACTTTTTTCACATTTTGTTATGTTGCAGCCTATGCTGAAATCGTTTAAATTCATTTTTTCCCTCATCAATCTACACTCAATACCCCATAATGACAAAGAGAAAACAGGATTTTAGAAAGTTTTGCAGATTTATTAAAACCGAGTTGTCAACCAAGCTAACCAGCCAAGCAACCAGTCAACCTGAGTTGACCAGTTAACAAGCAATCTCTGTCTACCTGTCTATCTCTCTCATTGGATGATTTTAGACAACTAAGGTTGTGGACCGGTTGTTGAGAGCTTTGGAGATTGAAGATTCGAAACCTCAATGATGGACGATCGCCAGATGATTATCCAGGTGGGCATCGAATCAGGTGCACTCTATATGCTGAAGGAATTCCTCACATCTCTGATCATTCTCTCATCCTCCTCCTCCTCCTCCACCTCCTCCTCCTCTTCCTTCCTCCCTCCCATCTCTCTCTCCGCCGTCGTCATCCTGTCCACGGCCCATTGCCTCCCTGAGCTATTTCCAGGCCGTGATCCCTAAACATCGTTTACTTCACGTGGCCGTGGCATTAATTTCCTGCCTCGTTAGCTTGGCATTCTCCCCTGAGACATAAGGGAGTTAAGATCCCATTGCACTTCCTTGTGTACTTTGTACACATGGCAGAACAGGCCCAACCCAGGGGGATCCCATAAAAGCAGACACCAATACCCCTGGACGAGAAGCGATGGTAAATCGATGAAGGTCCTTAATAAATAGTCTTATAAAGTCACTGGGTGTACCAAAGATCTTTGTGTATGATAATCCAAGAGCTTTCATTGGACGATCGTCTTCAGGTAACCCTTAAAACTGTCTCCGAGAATACAAGTCAAGTCACGTAGGTATACAGTAAAGTAACACGTCTTTCGTGAGGACAAAATAAGTGGTCTTACAAGGTCTTTGCAAAATATTACTTACAAATTGTTATGGCTTATGATTGGATAAGAACACTTGAAGCCAAGGAAGCAATGGAAGCATCATACCATGTGACAGATTGATAAAGTCATAGTTTACATTGGTAAAACTAGAACAATGCGACTGTGTCAACAATATGCCTCCACATAGTCCCACAACAGGTAGATGCCTTCACTCTGCATATGTATGGGTCGGGTATCACGTTTGTGAAGTTTCGTGTTGATCTGATAAGGTTCGTTTTCATATCCAAGATGGCTGCCAAACCACGTGAACTATGACATCATCAATTTCAAACTATATGCAACAGTGCTGTTAGATGTTATTTGTAAAATTTCGCATCGATAGGGTGAGCGGTGTCAGAGATATAATTATTAAATATTTCCCTTCAATCCAAAATGGCTGCCAAACCATGTGACCTATGATGTCATAAATTTAATATTTCAATACAAATGGGTCATAGATCATGTGCATGCAATTTCTGATTTTTTAGGATAAGGAATTCGATTAAAACATTTTTGGCTGGTATACCACTTCACCTATGATGTCATCATTATCAAGCTTTTGTTCCCCATTGGGAGTACTTGACAATGTGCCAAGTTTAAAATTCTTCCATTCCGTGGTTTCCGAGAAATAATTTTATTATTATTTGCTTTTAATCCAATATGGCTGCCATACCACGTGACTTATGACGTCAGAATTATCATAAAAACATTCTGCATCGGTGTCACTCCTACCCTGAAAGTTTTGTCTCTATCGGACATGTGGTTGCTGAGAAAAACGAGGTTTAGCCCGGATGGACGTACGGACAGACGGACAACCCGAAAACAGCCGACAAAGTCGCCGGGGGCATAAAAACGAATGTTCTATCACCGTTTTAATCATACAAGGATATGCCTCACCTGTTATCATCACACGCTGAAAACCACATTATTATTTCCCTCATATCTTGAAAATTGGCAAGATTGCATTTGAACAACAACAACAACAACAACAACATTGAGCTTGGTAAGGAAGCAAGGCAGCCAACTTGGGCACATCTTTTCTGTCGTCTTCGGTCACAACTATGTTTACACATCTAGCAGGTTGTCTGCAATCAGCAAACACGGTAAAATAGCACCATCCATCTCTTTCTCCTTTAAAACAAGTTGAATGTCTACCATATTGAAATAAACTGACCCTGGTTCATCCCACAATCCCTTACGGTACACATGTAGTGACTGAATTAGGTCGTGGGTGGGCGATGGTTGAGGGGTTGGGGGAGGGGGGCATTCATAATATTGGTACAAATTAAACAACTGCACAAACCAAGGCAAAACCAGGATTTACATCAATATCACATCTATCCGTTGGACCACATTCCTTAAGTCGTCTCACAGCAAGTACACGGAGTGGTTTGCCATTGCTTTCCAAGCATCATTGACATATGAACCTATATACGGGGGATTGACATTGAGAGCCCCCTACGACCACTCTAGATTGTTTGTGTTGAGAAAGACGTCGGAAGATGAATTAAAAAGCAAATCGGTTTGGTGGTTTGTGGTTCACCTGTGTGGCAGGTTTGTGTTGCAAAGTGTTTTTGGCAAGAGATATCGGGTGGTTTGCCATTGCCTTACCAACTGTCGTATACTTGGGGCAGGTATTTGCCAGGTGTGAAGATCCCCAGGTAACCATCCCCTCTGAAGGACATCTCGCACATTGATGCATCGCTAAGACTGCCAAGCACCAGGGTGGCAGTTTATAGTCCGTTTATAGTCATAAGTGAGTATGCCACCTCTGAGCTATCCTGTTAGTTCAGAATGCAAGTAATGTGTGTACACACAAGAAATACAAAAGAAGAAAACCAATCATATTTACATATGCAAACAAGAAAGAGCAATCGGAGATTGCAAACACTCACCAGGACGTATTTTCAGTGTTTTTTAAAGACTTTTGTGTTAAAACAAATAAGGCGGCCGAACCACGTGACCGATGACGTCATCATTATTATTTTTTTCTCCACCAATTTATGCCTACATGAAGCTCAAGAAATTTCATCTTGATCGGATGAAGTTTTGTACTTGTTGAATTATGACGTCGTAATGGAAGCACATATGACATCATCATTAACATATTTTATTGCCCATGGAGAGTTCTTTATGTTGAGCTGTGTCTCAATTTTTTCTATTCAGCGCTTTCGGAGATATAGAGGTGCAAAGTTTTTCGGTTTTACCAAGATTGCACCTGAACCACGTGACATATGACGCCATAAGTCATTACAAAATTATACAGGTGGAGTTGCACCTATTGTGAAAATTTCCCGTTGATCGGTCCAACGGTTGCAGAGAAAATCATATTTACTAGCCGAAACCCGTGGAACATCCACGGAAGGGAGGATGTGGTGTATGGATAGAGTGTACCATTATGGATGGCATAGGGGATTTGCTTGTCCGAGTAAGAGTTAGGAAGAAAGATCAATTTTCACTTGTGCAAAAATGCTACTCACAATTACATCGCCTGTGCGTCGGCCTGTGATTGAGCCAGAGAGTTGGCCTGTGAGTCAACTTCCTTTCCAATGTCTGCAAGAATTGAAATACTGATTGTGAATGTGTAAAATTATATGAAAGAAGAACATGCATATCAATAGACGATGCCATCGAAAAGGAGAGCAGCTGTCAATAGAAAAGGATGTCTGACTTATCAATTTGACATTATTGCACAGGAAATGACAAACAAAGAAACAGTTCATTTCCATCGGGTAACATTACGATGAGAGATCAGCCGATACCTTTATTATGTCCATCAGCATCCATGGCACTTAGAAAAAAAAAACGTGGCATCAGCCAGCCGCAGCCAACTATCACGTACCGTCTCGAAGTCAATGCCATCCTTTTATCTCTTCGTATACAAGTACAACTCACTGATCGCAACGTCACTCCATTTAACTTTATTAAAATGACGATAAAGACGTGAAACCCGTGGAACATCCACGGAAGGGATATCGTTCGTCTGTTTTCAGCTCGTTATCTTTAAGCTTCCTTACGTCTCGCCACCTGCTACACCTCTCTGAGTTACGAGGATTTATGCAACGCACCCCGAGTATCGCAACGTCACTCCATTTAACTTTATTAAAATGACGATAAAGACGTTTCCTTATATATCCTAATTTCAAATGTTCAAGGGAATAAAAAAGCTTCCTTACGTCTCGCCACCTGCTACACCTCTCTGAGTTACGAGGATTTATGCAACGCACCCCGAGTATCGCAACGTCACTCCATTTAACTTTATTAAAATGACGATAAAGACGTTTCCTTATATATCCTAATTTCAAATGTTCAAGGGAATAAAAAGACCATTTGGTTCACACCACCCATCACACCACTCGACTGTCCAATCAGCGGACGGCTCGTATCGCCTTCGCCCAGCAGACGCCAATACGATGGTGTCGTAAGATGGCGTCGTATCGGCCGATAATCGGATGCTTTTGGGTCCCAAAGTCGGCGAATTCAGATTTTTCGAGTATGGCTGTACGTGATAAACAAAGAGCGCGGTTCGTAAATCGTAAATCCATTAGTGCCGTGGGCATCGGGTCACTGGGTGCGGCGTAAAAGGGATAACAAAGTCGAGTCCTTACGGTATTATCATATTTATTCTGTGCGGACAAACAAACAGACAGACAGACAGACAAACGGACTCAAATGCAATACCCTCTCCTCTGGCGAGAGTAACAAGAATGACCGCACTGTTGACACAACCTGTAACAAAATCCGGTAATGGGCCAATTGGGAAACGCGTATTTAAAGAACTCTTAAAATATGAGAAGCACCATTGGGAAAAACACATTTAATGTGCTATTAAAAAATTAACTCGACACCTCTCATCCATGACCCCCTCTACCACGGTTATATCAGAACATGCGCCAATTCGTCACGCGCCCAGGATTGTTTAACCCCAATATGAAGCCATTCAAAAATTACATAACGCTATTTTTTTAGGTCGGCACACCTTTAGGCTTGATTAAACCTTGATAATAATTTTATTCGACATATGATTACATTTTTTAGGGTCGTGAGTAACACTTGGCATAAATAAAGCAAATGGTAATCTGACGCAACAAACCCGGGCAGTCTATGATCAGCAGAGGCCTGCAGGCCTGGTGTCTTTGGCCCACAGAAAACCAAGATGGCGGCCATTTTATTTTATCTGGGTGCCATGTGAGTGGAGTCAAGTGACAAATGTGGGTGGGGTCCGGCAGCTGACCCACCAATGGGTGCACATTTCAAAAATCAACCCCCAACAGGAACCACACCAACAACAGCAACAACCACAATAACCAAAGCTCTTGTAGACGTGCGACAAAACTGAGGTTACCCCGTCTGCAATGTGGACATGAAATTGTCAAATGCAAAACTACCTTTTTGGCTGTGCACTGTGGCTACATGACAAAAGAGTCGACATTAAAGGGTTTATACGCGCTAAAACTGCCACAAGCGTCCAAAAGGCAATTACGTAATGGATTACATTACAGGTACCCCTGGAGTAACAAGAACAAGGGGCTGATGCAAGAGGAGGCCATTCGGCTCATCATACCTGCGTTACACCAAAACCAAATTATAGTAGGGCGAAGTCGACGTCGCACCGTCGCAAATCCCCAAGTTTCCCACCTAAAGCAAAGTTAAAAGATGGCAAACACTCCACCAGGAATGACCCAATTATCAAATTTTGAGTGAAAAAAAAGTTTCCTCCATTTTGACCCCTGTGTCCCCTCCCTCCCCCTCTCTCCCCCATTATTTCCCGGGACATGAATCAGGAGACAAATCCAAAACATAGGGGCAATACCCCTGGCGCTCACCTGGTAGAATAAACAGTATACTGCACCAAATAAAGGTATTTTAAAAACCAATTTCAGTGGTTGCTAGAAGACAGGGCAGCTTGTAGAATCATACTAACATAATCATAAGACTTTTTTTGTATACTGAATCGAGGCTCGTGAAACAAACAAACAAATTTAAAGAAACAAACAAAAAAATACCTATTTTTGGGGGCAACCCCTCCCCTCGTAACCCCCCAAAAGCGCAGTTTTTTTTTTTATTGACGTGAACAAACTTTGGTACATCACAGTTGGTGAAGGTTGTGGTCAAGTTTCATCAAAATTGTGTGTGTAGTTTCAGAAAAGAAAACAAATACTTATTTTGGGGGGTCAAAACTGGACCCACTTTGACCCCCCATGAACCCCCGCAGACTTTGATTTTTTGAATGACATGAACAAACTTTGGTACATCACAAGTGATGAAGGTTGTGGTAAAGTTTCATTAAAATAGTGTGTGTAGTTTCAGAGGAAAAAGCAAATTCATATTTTGGGGGGTAAAACCTGGATCCACCCTGACCCCCGGTAAACCCCCTTCGACGCCAATTTTTTAATGCCGTAAGCAAACTTTAGTCACAACACAACAAATATCATTTGTCCAAATTTGCCAAATTTGGTCGCAATCCCTTCAGCGGTTTCGGAGAAGAAGTTTCAAGTGTTTACGGACTGATGGACGGACGGACTGACGGACGGACGGACGGACGGACGGGTGGACTGACTGACAGACGGATGGACTTGACGGACTGACGGATGGATGGACTGACGGACTGACTGACTGATGGACTGACTGACGGACGGATGGATGGACTTACAGATGGATGGACTGACAGACTGACTGACTGACTGACTGACTGACGGACGGATGGACTGACGGACTGACGGACGACGCGCCATCCCATAAGCTCCCCTGAACTTCATTCCAGGTGAGCTTAAAATCGTTACATCTTTCATGCATCTCCCAATGTTGATTGCAGATACAAAGTGTGTTTAAAATGTTTAAAAACATGCCAGGGAATGTATTTTGCTATTTGTCCTTCTGACCCCGCCCCAAAGGGTGTGGCCAAAAATAAATGACGCTGCTCTCGCACCTTCTTCCCGTGTGTTGAACATAACTACCAAAATAGGAATTTGCTTTTTCCTCTGAAACTACACGATTTCGATTAAACTTGACCACAACCGTAATCACCCGTTTTGTACCAAAGTTTGTTCCTGGCATTAAAAAAATTGGGGTCTAAGGTGGTCTATGGGGGGGCTTGCCCCCCAAAATAGGTATTTGCTTTTTTCTCAGAACCTACACACACAATTTTGATGAAACTTCACCACAACCTTCATCACCCGTGATGTACCAATGTTTGTTCAAGGCATTGGAAAAATTGGGGTCTGAGGAGGTATTCGGGGTGGGGGGTGGAGGTGTTTCCCCCCAAAATATGTATTTTTTTGATTGTTTGTTTAAAGTCTTATGATTATGTTTGTATGATTCTACATGCTGCCCTGTCTTCTAGTAACCATTGAAATTGGTTTTAAATACCTTCAGTCGGTGCAGTGTCCTGTTTATTCTACCAGGTGAGCGCCATGGGTATTGCCCCGATGTTTATTACTAGAATATACGACCTGTTGCTTCGCTGACGGGAATATCAATCTTTGTGTAATGGCAAAAAAACCCAGATTTTGTGAATGGAAAAAAATAAAATTAAGCGGTGTATAAATACCGGCCAAGCTATATTCACTCAGGGAGCATGGACATTGCTAATAGGATATTAATCACAGACTTTTTAGATGATGAATTGTGAATAATATTCAACAACATACGAAGACGAAGATCAAAATAAAAAATAATTTCTCACCCTCGCCCTCTCTTTGTTATTTTGATCAAACTATCTGGGGTATGTATTACTAAATTAGGCACGGGCCATTGGCCTAGGTGGGAAACAAACTCCTCGGTCTCTTCGGAAACAAAGTCTGAGGTCTCCTCGGAAACAAACTCTATGTTTATAGAAAACCAAATGAAGCCTTCAAAGAAAAGAGCACCTTCCCTACAGTCAAACATGGAGGAGGTTCAGTGATGTTTTGGGATTGCTGTGCAGCTCCTGTCACTAAGTGCCTGGAATGGCATCATGAAATCAGGAGATTACCAAGGCATTTTGGAGCGCAATGTTCAATCCAGTGTCAGAAAATTGGGGTTTCCGTCGAAGGTCAATGGGTCTTGCAGCAGGACAATGACCCCAAACAGACTTTTAAAAGCACCCAGGAATGGTTCAAGACAAAACCCTGGACTGTTCTGAAGTGGCCAGCAATGAGTCCAGATCTAAATCGCATTGAACACCTGTGGAGAGATCTGAAAACAGCAGTTGGGAGAGGGCATCCTCTAAATCTGGGAGAACTGGAGCAGTTTGCACAAGACGAGTGGGTCAAACTGCCAGGAGAGAGGTGGAGGAAGCTCATTCATGGCTATAGGAAGCGCTTGACTGCAGTTATTTTATCCAAAGGCCGTGCCAGCAAATATTAAATCTAGGGCGTCAATAATTTTGTCATTGCCATTTCTTTTTATTTTCTGATTTAAAAGGAAATATTAAGTTCTGAATCAAAAACAAAGGTTCTGTAATATTAACAGGGAAATAAAGAATTGTGGAGAACAAATACTTTTGTCAATTTCAATTTATTTTTAGAGATAATTGTGAGTTATTTGAAAAAAGTGCAACCAATATTTTTGGCTACAACTGCACCTGCTTAAGGTCTAGATATACTACATCCACGACCAATTCCATTATCCACCCAATCAGAAACTGCTTCATGGAACTCTAATAAATTTGTGAGACTAGACCTACCTTTGGTAAACCCATACTGACCACCTTTAATTAATTTGAATTTATTTGAAGATATCGCTGACATCACACTTATTTGCTTGCTCCGCCACGACCCTCAATTCTGTGGGATGCATATTATCCAGCGGTCCTGAAGCTTTACATGCTCTTCGATTTCTTAGCTGCTTCTTTACTTTACGAATCCTAATGCTTCAGTCACATTTGGCTCGGCGGCCGTAGGGTCTAAAAAATCTACGGCCACTAGCAATTATAGGGCGGCTCCAGTATTTCCACGGTCACACAATGTAGCAGTCACATGTGTTTTTATTTTTCGGGTAGCCGCACGGGGTATTTAGAAATTGTGTAGACCGAAAACGTGGGGGTGCCGTAAGGTCTTTGATTTGATGTCGCACGGTGACCTTAGGGCGTCCCTGCGGCGGCCATAGAATTTTCAAGGCAGACGCAAGGTAGCCTCAAGGTGCCCGCAAGGCGACCGCAGGGGGGCCCTAAGGCGAACGTGCGGCCAGACGGACGGCAACGAGTGGGTATATATACCAGTTCTTTTTCATATGTATAACAGCACTTACAGTTGTCATGGCTACGGCTTGTCGAATTGCTACAACCGACCTAGAAATGAAAAAAGTTATAACTCCGCGCTATAATTCCACGGCGACCCCTACGGCCTGTAAAAGATAGCCATACGCCATAGGGCCACCCTGAGGCCACCTCAGAAACTCTGCGGCCGCCGCACGTTTCTGTCAATTTAGGGGGGGTACGGCCGCCGTATCCTAGCCGTAGAGCAAATGTGACTGAGGCTTAATACTAATATAATACTTGCACACATTATGTTATGGTCACCTGTCCCTAAACGCTCTCCGACCTACCTTAACCTCCGCTCCCATACAAGGATAATTCACATCACATCACATCAAGTTCGGGATTGTAGATAGTATCTTGTAATTATCCGGGACTGCTCATCATGGTTAAGCAAAGTTTACTGGATCGGTAAACCTGCGGATGTTGCTCGTCAAGCTGGTGTTGGTTTCGCCATCGAAATCAAGCTCATTCCACGTCTGGTATCCATCCCAAAGGACACAATGAGCGGTTAATCGGGCGAAAAGTACAGGACAGACACGCCATGATTATATGTGCATGTGCACCAACTATTCCCTATCCCCATGAAAAGGAAGAAGCCTTTCACGAACAACTATCACAAATTGTATCATCTGCATCCGCCAATGACAAAATTGTGTGGCTGGGCGATTTCACCGCCTGAGTGGGCAGAAACTCCGACATATGGGACCAAGTTAATTGGCAACCATGGTGTTGATAAAGAAAACAGCAATGGTACCCTCTTGTTAGGTTTTTGTGCCACAAACAAGCTCACCACCACGAACCCGATATTCGAACAGGGGAATTGGTTGAAAACATCGTGGATGCATCCAAGGTCAAAATCCGAAGCTGAAAAGCCTGGACACACATAACGAGCTGGCAGCAAATCTAGAGGAAGAGCTGGGCATATCTGGCGACACAGACTTTAACTCGTGCACAACAGAATGGAACACGTGCTGCAACGCTACCCTGAAGGCTGCGCTCGATACGATCGGCCGCACAGAATGGAAACATCACGATTGCTTTGACAAAAAATGACCCAACACTTCTTCCTGCACCAGAAGCATGTCACCTATGCATGTGACAAACATAATTTGGCAAAAAAGAATGAATACGCAAGGGCCAGAAGAAATGTCACCATCTGAATGAGGATTGGTGGATCGACAGGGCCCGTGTGCTCGGAGATACTGCCGATTGCAGTGACGCTCAAGGCTTCTTCAAATAATTGAAAGCCGTGTACAGTCCCAGTTTGAACAGGATCACACAAGTATGAATTGCTGATGGGAGTTTCTTTATCACGGAGCCAACTTCGATCCTGCAAAGGTGGGTGGAACACTTCGGCAAGATTTGGAGTCAGCCATCTAACATCGACGACACAACAAAATAAGACATCCACCCGATACCCAAGTTATCACACCTCACAACTATAGAAGAGATCCACCCGATACCCAGGTTGTCACACCTCACAACTATAGAAGACATCCACCCGACACCAAAGTTGTCACACCTCACAACTACAGAAGACATCCACCCGATACCAAAGTTGTCATACCTCACAACAATAGAAGACATCCACCGGATACCAAAGTTGTCACACCTCACAACTACAGAAGACATCCACCAGATACCCAGGTTGTCACACCTCACAACTATAGAAGACATCCACCCGATACCAAAGTTGTCACATCTCACAACTACAGAAGACATCCACCCGATACCCAAGTTGTCAAATTTCACAACAATAGAAGACATTCACCCGATACCCAAGTAGTCACACCTCACAACAACAGAAGACATCCACCCGATACCCAAGTTGTCACACCTCACAACAATAGAAGACATCCACCCGATACCCAAGTTGTCACACCTCACAACTATAGAAGTCATCCACCCGATACCCAAGTTGTCACACCTCACAACAATAGAAGACAGCCACCCGATACCCAAGTTGTCACACCTTACAACTATAGAAGACATCCACCCGATACCCAAGTTGTCACAACTCGCAACAATAGAAGACATCCACCCGACACCAAAGTTGTCACACCTCACAACTACAGAAGACATCCACCCGATACCAAAGTTGTCACACCTCACAACTATAGAAGACATCCACCCAATACCCAATTTGTCACACCTCACAACTATAGAAGACATCCACCCGATACCCAAGTTGTCACACCTCACAACAATAGAAGACACCCACCCGATACCCAAGTTGTCACACATCACAACTATAGAAGACATCCACCCGATACCCAATAAGTCACACCTCACAACAATAGAAGACATCCACACAATACCCAAGTTGTCACACCTCTCAACTATAGAAGACATCCACCCGATACCCAAGTTGTCACACCTCACAACAATAGAAGACATCCACCCGATACCCAAGTTGTCACACCTCACATCAATAGAAGACATCCACCCGATACCCAAGTTGTCACACCTCACAACAATAGAAGGCATCCACCGGATACCCAAGTTGTCACACCTCACAACTATAGAAGACATCCACCCGATACCCAAGTTGTCACACCTCACATCAATAGACGACATCCACCCGATACCCAAGTTGTCACACCTCACAACTATAGAAGACATCCACCCGATACCCAAGTTGTCACACCTCAAATCAATAGAAGACATCCACCCGATACCCAAGTTGTCACACCTTCCGACTAAAGAAGACATCCACCCGATACCCAAGTTGTCACACCTCACAACAATAGGAGACATCCACCCGATACCCAAGTTGTCACACCTCACAACAATAGAAGACATCCACCCGATACCCAAGTTGTCACACCTTTTTTTTCTTTTTTTTTTCTTCTTTTTTGTATACTGAATCGAGGCTCATGAAAGAGCTAACATTTACTTCACAAACAAATCAACCAGACAAACAAAACACACAAAAAGAGGGAGCGGAAAACAAGATGGGGAGAGAAGGAGAAGCACACAAACACAACATTTGAGAGCAGGGAGATGTGTGGAAGGGAGAGGGCTTGGGGGGAGGAGGCGTGGGAAGGGGGGGGGGGGTGGAAGGAGAAGTATAAAACACAAGGACACCAAGGACTTCCAGGACAGAAGTTGGTATTTCAAAAAAGTGGAATTGGGGTGAAATTAGCGGGGGTAGAAAAGATCAAGGTTTTGGATGGGGGAAGATAAGAGATGGTGGTGAACAGCAGTTTTAAAGACCTGGAGGGTGGAGTGGGATTGAAGAGAGTGAGGGAGTTTGTTCCAGAGGCGGGAGAAGAGAGGAATGAAGGAGTGAAGGTGAGCAGAGAGTCTTGATTTTGGCAGTTTGACCATAAGAGGGTTGCAGGCAGATCTTGTGTGACCTGTAGGAATATTTGCGGGACAGAGCCCAGAGAGAGCTGGGGGGGCAAGGCCAGAGAGGCGTCGGTAGAAGACGGAGAGACCACCAACCTGAGACCCGATACCCAAGTTGTCACACCTCACCACTAAGGAAGACATCGACCCGATACCCAAGATCATGGAAGATAAAGAAGAAGACATCCACCCGATACCCAAGTTGTCACACCTCACAACAATAGAAGACATCCACCCGATACCCAAGTTGTCACACCTCACAACAATAGAAGACATCCACCCGATACCCAAGTTGTCACACCTCACCACTAAAGAAGGCATCCACCCGATACCCAAGTTGTCACACCTCACCACTAAAGAAGGCATCCACCCGATACCCAAGTTGTCACACCTCACCACTAAAGAAGACATCGACCCGATACCCAAGTTGTCACACCTCACCACTAAATAAGTCATCCACCCGATACCCAAGTTGTCACACCTCACCACTAAAGAAGGCATCCACCCGATACCCAAGTTGTCACACCTCACCACTAAAGAAGACATCCACCCGATACCGAAGTTGTCACACCTCACAACAATAGAAGACATCCACCCGATACCCAAGTTGTCACACCTCACAACAATAGAAGACATCCACCCGATACCCAAGTTGTCACACCTCACCACTAAAGAAGGCATCCACCCGATACCCAAGTTGTCACACCTCACCACTAAAGGAGACATCCACCCGATACCCAAGTTGTCACACCTCACCACTAAGGAAGACAATCACCCGATACCCAAGTTGTCACCGCTCACCACTAAAGAAGGCATCAACCCTGGGGTGTTCTGGGCCCCGTGCTTTTTCTGGTCTTCATCAATGATCTCTCTGACTCTCTCGAAAATCCTCTCTATCTCTTTGCTGATGACTCCACTCTCTGCCGCTCCATTCCTCTTCCCTCAGATCGGCAGTCTGCTGCCTCCTCACTCTCTGAAGACCTGGACAAAATCACAGACTGGTCAAACAAGTGGAACATGTCTTTCAATCCTGACAAATCTCACACTCTTACTATGTCTCTCCGAAAAGATCGACTGGACAACCCTCCCATCTACTTTCTCAACAATCCTCTCCAAGAAGTTCTGTCGCTCAAGATTTTGGGTCTCACTATCTGCCATGATCTTTCTTGGGAAAACCACATTTCCAAGCTGGCCTCCAAAGCCAGTCGCCGACTGGGCATCCTCCGTCGTGCGAAGTCCTTCCTCGGCACACCTGAGCTCCTCACCACATACAAGGCTTTCATCCGCAGCTCAATGGAATACTGTTCTCCCCTATGGGCCGGTGCTCCTACCTCACACCTAGCTCGGCTTCACGCTGTTGAAACCAAAGCTTTCAGAATTATTGGAATCTCCCGCGATGAAGCTATCTCTGAGGGCCTTTCACTCACTCACCGCAGGCAGGTAGGTGGTCTTTCTGTCTTCTACCGACTCCTCTCCGGCCTTGCACCCCCAGCTCTCTCTGTGCTCTGTCCCCCAAATATTCCTACAGGTCGCACAAGATCTGCCAGCAACCCTCTGATGGTTAAACTGCCGAAATCTCGGTTCTCCGCTCACCTTCACTCTTTCATTCCTCTTTTCTCCCGCCTCTGGAACAAACTCCCTCACTCCCTTCAATCCCACTCCTCCCTCCAGGTCTTTAAAACAGCTGTTCACCACCATCTCTTATCTTCCCCCATCCAAAACCTTGATCTTTTCTACCCCCGCTAATTCACCCCAGATCCACCTTGTTTGAAATTCCAACTTCTTTCCTGGAAGTCCTGGCAGTGTCCATATGTTTTATACCTCTCCCACTGCCCCCTTCCCACGCCCCCCCCCCCAAAGCCCTCACCCTCTCTCAGATCTCTCGATGTCTCCATGTCTCTCGGTCCCTGCTCTCAAATGTTGTGTTTGTGTCCTTCCCCCTCTCTCCCCATCTTGTCTACCGCTCCCTATGTTATGTTTTATGTGTCGGTTTGTCTTTCTGTGTGATTAATGTTCGCTCTTTCACGAGCCTCGATCTTGTATTAAAAAAAAAAAAAAAAAAAAAAAAAAAAACCCGATACCCAAGTTGTCACACCTCACCACTAAAGAAGGCATCCACCTGATACCCAAGTTGTCACACCTCACCACTAAAGAAGGTATCCACCCCATACCCAAGTTGTCACACCTCACCACAATAGAAGACATCCACCCGATACCCAGGTTGTCACACCTCACAACAATAGAAGACATCCACCCGATACCCAAGTTGTCACACCTCACAACAATAGAAGACATCCACCCGATACCCAAGTTGTCACACCTCACTACTAAAGAAGACATCCACCCGATACCCAAGTTGTCACACCTCACCACTAAAGAAGGCATCCACCCGATACCCAAGTTGTCACACCTCACAACAATAGAAGACATCCACCCGACACCCAAGTAGTCACACCTTAGAACAATAGAAGACATCCACCCGATACCCAAGTTGTCACACCTCACAATAATAGAAGACATCCACCCGATACCCAAGTTGTCACACCTCACCACTAAAGAAGACATCCACCCGATACCCAAGTTGTCACACCTCACAACAATAGAAGACATCCACCCGACACCCAAGTAGTCACACCTCACAACAATAGAAGACATCCACCCGATACCCAAGTTGTCACACCTCACCACTAAAGAAGACATCCCCCCGATACCCAAGTTATCACACCTCACAACAATAGAAGACATTTACCCGACACCCAAGTAGTCACACCTCACAACAATAGAAGACATCCACCCGATACCCAAGTTGTCACACCTCACAACAATAGAAGACATCCACCCGATACCCGTTGTCACACCTCACCACTAAAGAAGACATCCACCCGATACCCAAGTTGTCACACCTCACCACTAAAGAAGGCATTCACCTGATACCCAAGTTGTCACACCTCACCACTAAAGAAGGCATCCACCCCATACCCAAGTTGTCACACCTCACAACAATAGAAGACATCCACCCGATACCCAAGTTGTCACACCTCACAACAATAGAAGACATCCACCCGATACCCAAGTTGTCACACCTCACAACAATAGAAGACATCCACCCGATACCCGTTGTCACACCTCACCACTAAAGAAGACATCCACCCGATACCCAAGTTGTCACACCTCACCACTATAGAAGACCTCCACCCAATACCCAAGTTGTCACACCTCACCACTAAAGAAGACATCCACCCGATACCCAAGTTGTCACACCTCACAACAATAGAAGACATCCACCCGACACCCAAGTAGTCACACCTCACAACAATAGAAGACATCCACCCGATACCCAAGTTGTCACACCTCACAACAATAGAAGAAATCCACCCGATACCCGTTGTCACACCTCACCACTAAAGAAGGCAACCACCTGATACCCAAGTTGTCACACCTCACCACTAAAGAAGGCATCCACCCCATACCCAAGTTGTCACACCTCACAACAATAGAAGACATCCACCCAATACCCAAGTTGTCACACCTCACAACAATAGAAGACATCCACCCAATACCCAAGTTGTCACACCTCACAACAATAGAAGACATCCACCCGATACCCGTTGTCACACCTCACCACTAAAGAAGACATCCACCCGATACCCAAGTTGTCACACCTCACCACTAAAGAAGACATCCACCTGATACCCAAGTTGTCACACCTCACCTCTAAAGAAGACATCGACCCGATACCCAAGTTGTCACACCTCACCACAATAGAAGACATCCACCCGACACCAAGTAGTCACACCTCACAACAATAGAAGACATCCACCCGATACCCAAGTTGTCACACCTCACACCAATAGAAGGAAGACATCCACCCGATACCCAAGTTGTCACACCTCACCACTAAAGAAGACATCCACCCGATACCCAAGTTGTCACACCTCACCATTATAGAAGACATCCACCCGATACCCAAGTTGTCACACCTCACCACTAAAGAAGACATCCACCCGATACCCAAGTTGTCACACCTCACCACTAAAGAAGACATCCACCCGATACCCAAGTTGTCACACCTCACCACAATAGAAGACATCCACCCGATACCCAAGTTGTCACACCTCACCACTAAAGAAGACATCCACCCGATACCCAAGTAGTCACACCTCACAACAATAGAAGACATCCACCCGATACCCAAGTTGTCACACCTCACAACAATAGAAGACATCCACCCGATACCCAAGTTGTCACACCTCACCACTAAAGAAGACATCCACCCGATACCCAAGTTGTCACACCTCACCACTAAAGAAGACATCCACCCGATACCCAAGTTGTCACACCTCACAACAATAGAAGAAAATCTCGCTCACGTTATCATCAATCGGTTATCCGGGCTTGCAGAGGAAGTTCACCCCAAGAGCCAATGTGGCTGCAGAACAAACCGTGGAACAGCTGACATGGTTTTTGCAGTGCAACAAATACAGGAATAGTGTCGTGAGCAACACAAGGACATGTACATTGTTTTTGTCGATATGAAGAAAGCATTTGACTTAGTCAGCCATCTTGGCCTGTGGAAGTTATTGCGATTCGTCGGGTGCCCAGATAAGCTGGTTAATACAATTTGATCGTTTCACGATAGTATAACTGCAAAAGTCGAAGGCGATGGCGGTGAATCTGGGCCTTTCGACGTCAGAAACGGCACTAAACAATGCGGTGTCCCAGCACCAACTCCTCGGCATTGTGATCTCTGCAATGATCAGCGCCGCACGAGAACTCAAGTCTCGAGGGGAATCAACATGCACTTCCGTACCGATGGCAGCGTTTTCAACCTCAGCTGTCTTACAGCCACGACCAAAGTCCGACTGATGCCCATCAAAGAGATGTTGTTCACTGACCACTGTGCCCTTGTTGCCCATAATGAGGAGGATGCACAACGCCCGACAGACACCTGCTACTTGTGCAGGGTCATCAACAACGATGTTACTATTGATGCCGAAAATACAGCACGCATCAGTAAAGCGAATACCGCGTTTGGCCGGCTCATCCCACGGCTGTGGTTCACCCACAACGTGTCACTGGCCACTCAGATTAGCGTCTATCATTCAGTCGTAATGTCCGCGTTGCTCTACGGCTGTGAGACCTGGAAGCCATACCGTCGCAATGTGCAGAATTTGAAGAGCTTCCACATAAGGTGCCTGTGGAGAGGTTTGATCATTTGCAGCACGACAGAGTCCCAAAAAACAGAGGTCCTGTGAGATGCCGTTTGGACGGAATAAAGATCTACCCGATCCAAACTCAACTGCGCTGGGCAGGGCACCTCATGAGGATGGAGGACCATCGTCTGCCCAATGCGTTGTTCTCTGGTGAGTTTTCAGAAGGAAAAATATCAATTGGCGCCCCCCAAAAAACGATACAAAGTTTCGATCAAAGCTAACTTCAAACGGTGCAAGATCAGCACGACCCCGGATAGCGGAAAATTTCCCTTGATCGTAGGAAGTGGCGCAATGACTGTACTGATTGCGTGAAGGAGTTCGAGGAGACACGCATCAAGAACGAGGAGAAGAGGAGAAGAAGGAAAGAGAGAAGACGGCAATTTGGTGGCTCTGAACCCTGAGATCCGTCGAATCGACGGCTCAACCCACGACCACGAACTTATAACAACTAGTCCTGCTCCTCCCTCAAATATTGTTGATCAAGAACCTTTGCACCAGATCAAGATCCGCCTTAGTTGATGGAGTTAATTATATAGGACGTCTAACATTGAACCCCAACTCATGGGCCTATCAACAAACTGGGTTGAAAATAAATCCTGGACAATATCTTGGGGAAAAAACATGCTGGTGCAATCTGCCCGAGGAAAGAGAAATCAAAGTTCAAGGTGGGGTGGGAAAGTCGGGTTATTACCTTATATCTCGTTGAAGGAACCCCTGAAGGTATTCTCCAGGTCACAAATTGGAGGCAATAATGAGGTTACAGCAATAGCACACTTTTCCCTTCCTTTGTTACGAGATATATCTACGAGCTACAACTGATTCGAATAAACTTTTAGTGAACTTTCTTTTTTCCAAGTTTTAAGGTGAATTATCCAAGCCTCAGCATAATTACCGGTACAATGCACTCTTGTATTGATAGAAAAAAGGTAATAAGCTTTTTTGGGGGATATCCTTCCTTTTCCTTTTCGTTTGATCGTCCTTATTCGGAATCGATGATAACTGCAGTTGGATTCTCCTTGCTGGAGTAAAGCGGAGGGGATGGATGTTCTTGCAAGAGAATGAAAGTCCATACCACACGGGATGTTATTAGTTGTTACAAGTTGGGTCATCGAGTCAACATCGGCTGATTTATACTCTTGAGCATGTCAATCCAATAGCATTCCCAACTAAAGTCATCACACGTTCAATGAATACAATGTGATACCTTTGATGAAGGTAGGCAGGTAGGTACAGTCGTGGCGAAAAATATTGGCACCCTTGCACTTTTTTCAAATAATTCACCATTTCTTCCAGACAATTGCTGAAATAAAAAAACATTTTGGTATCCACATTTGTATTTCTTTAATTTGCAGTGGAACGAAACAAAAAAAGCTGAAAAAATTACGAAGTCTTAGTTTATTCCATAAATAAATCCTAAAATGACCCAGACAATATTATTGGCACCTTTTAGAAGTTGTTAGAAATAATTAGATTTCACGCCGGTGATTCTCCTTAACTTTGGAATTGAACTCACCTGTGGTGACTTGCAGATGCCTGCAATATAAAAATCACTCATTCAACCAGTTTGAATAGAGAAAAGGAGTCATTCTGCTGTTTTGTATAACTGTGTGTACCGCAATGAGCATGGAGAAAAGAAAGAAAACCAGAGAATTGTCTGAGGAGGTCAGACACAAGATTGTAGGCAAGTATGGACAATCTCAAAGCTACACGTCCACCTCCAGAGGCCTTGAGGTTCCTGTGTCCACTGTACGTAATATTATCAGCAGGTTTAAGGCCCATGGCACTGTAGCTAGCCTCCCTGGACGTGGCCGCAAGAGAAAACTTGATAGAAGATTGCAGCGAAGGATTGTTCAAATGGTGGAGAAAGCACCTCGATCAATTGCCAAACAGATTCAAGCTGGCCTTCAGACACAAGGTACGACAGTTTCAACTCACACCATCCGTCGCAAACTCAATGGAAGGGGGTTCTATGGTAGGAGACCCAGGGGAACCCCACTGCTGAGAGAGAGGGAGAGAGAGACGTAAGAAAGCCTGACTGGAGTTTGCCGAAACACACCTGAAAAAGCCAAAATCCTTCTGCGAGAATGTCCTGCGGACAGATGAGACAAAATTAGAGCTTTTTGATGAAGCACATCATCTCTATGTTTACAGAAAACAAAAAGAAGCCTTCAAAGAAAAGAACACCTTCCCCACAGTCAAACATACAGGAGGTTCAGTGATGTTTTGGGGTTGCTGTGCTGCCTCTGGCATTGGGTACCTTGTATGTGTACATGGCATCATGAAATCAGAAGATTACCAAGGAAGTTTGGAGCACAATGTTCAACCCAGTATCAGAAAGCTGGGTCTCTGTCGAAGGTCATGGGTCTTGCAGCAGGACGATGACCCCAAACACACTCCAAAAATCACCCAGGAATGGTTCAAGACAAAACGCTGGACTGTTCTGAAGTGGCCTGCAACGAATCCAGATCTAAATCCCATTGAACACCTGTGGGGAGATCTGAAAACAGCAGTTGGGTGAAGGCACCCTTCAAATCTGGGGGAACTAGAGCAGTTTGCACAAGAAGAGTGGGCCAAACTGCCAGTAGAGAGGTGAAGGAAGCTCATTCATGGCTATAGGAAGCGCTGGACTGCAGTTATTTTGTCCAAAAGTTGTGGTACCAAATATTAAGTCTCGGGCGTCAATAATTTTATCAATGTCATTTCTTTTTATTTACTTATTTAAAAGGATATATTTAGTTCTGAATCTAAAACAAAGGTTCTGTAATATTAACAGTGAAATAAAGAATTGTGGAGACCAAATACTTTCGTCAATTTCAACTTATTTTTAGAGAAAATTGTGAGTTATTTGAAAAATGTGCAACCAATATTGTTGGCCACGACTGTATGTAGTAGTATCAGGTGTGCGGAGGAAAGCTGAGTTGAATCAAACGTTCGACCAAATACTGCATTGGATTCATCACAAGAAACCCGAATAAGCAAAGAGCAAAGATGGAGTCATCAGGAGGAACCTGGATCAGTTTCGGGTTTGAGCTGCAACTCATCTACCTTCAAACCCATCCCGGTGCAGCCAACTGAGGGCATTATCCTACCTGATGTATCTATGTCAGGATTTCTTTGTAGACAATGTTGTGGACATTGCCTTTTTATGCATATATTATGTACATGTGTGAAGTACACATGCCACAAGCACAAGCACAGTTCAAGCTCCGCCTTCTCCCGGGCGAGCTAGTGACGCACTACCGCCAGACCCAATGTGAGATGAGGAGAGCATATACGTCATGTGCTCACGGTAAGATTCGTTGTTTAATCTATTTACATCAATTTGATTAAGAATTGAAAGTTTTCATTGTGACGTTGACATTGCACTTGTGAAAATAATGCGATACAAGTTTTGGAGAAATTGGCCAAGGGTTTTTGGAAATGTACAAAGGTGGAGAGAAATGACCAGGTCGAGTGGAAGGAAACCAGGGTGTGTTCCATTACCAATCACCTTGTAGAGTGCTCGCCAAGCGGCTTAAGCACTCAAGCAAGCACTCCATCGAAATGATTGATAAAGAACGGCTGGCTTGGCAAGTGATAGCAAACTGACTGGTAATGGAACACACCATTATCTATCTATAATGCCAGTAATCTCTGTGTGTGTGTGTGTATGTGTGTATGTCTGTGTGTTTGTCTGTGACCGCTGTTTCTCGACAACCACGGGTCCGATATACTTGAAACTTGCCAGGTATATTGCTGGGGACCTGAGGATGTGCCTTTTCAAGGTTTCATATTAATCGGACAAGTAGTTACCGAGCTATGTCCAAAAAACGATTCAACCAATCAGAGAGCAGCGAGCTATCACGTGTGCCGAACGTGGCGAACAGACTCTGCCTCGGACGGCACATTTGAGAGCGTATTCATTTATTTCACGTTGGCAAACTATGTTGCCGCTATGTTGGCGTTAAACTATGTTTTAAAACTAATTAAAACTAATTTGCGATTCTTTCGCTTTCCTGCGCGTTTGTGCACGCTATGGCGATTTCTTTACCAAACTCCGCAAGCCGTTCGCTTTGGACCAAACCATTTCATGTAAATAGAGGGGGGGGATTGTCACCGTACTCGCAAGCCGTTCGCTTTGGACCAAACCATTTCATGTAAATAGAGGGGGGGGGGGGATTGTCACCGTACTCGCAAGCCGTTCGCTTTGGACCAAACCATTTCATGTAAATAGAGGGGGGGGGGGGGATATAATTTTAGATATATATATAGTACGGGCATGCCCTAGTATTTTTAATTCTTATGAATAGTTCATTAATTTAGTCTCATTTAATCATGGAAGTGAATGAGTAACTGCATTGGTTTCAAACAAATAATTTATTATAGGCTTTAATGGATAAAAACTAAATGACAAATGGCCCAGCTAGTCCTATCAAGGTCTGTTCTTCAAAATAAACTCTTCTGCACTTATTTTGTGTGTTCCCTTCATTACATTCAACGTCTCTATTATAACCCCCTCGTAATCACCTCCTTTCGAATGTATAAAGCCCTGTCTCCTTCACCTGTCCTTCATAGTCATAGTTGAGTATTTCTCGGCCCAAAATCAATCTAGTAGTACTGTGCTAAACCCTGTCTATGGAAGCTTTGTCCATCCTCAGATGTGGTGACGAAAAGTGTGAACAATATTCTAGATGAGGCCCTCACTACCCCGACGAGGATTACCTGAAACCCCGTTAGCTTTATCTGTAGCTACCTAGCATTATGCTCGCTACTTACCCACCTACCCACCCCACATCTATTACCACCTGCTTACCTTCCCTCCCCCCCCTCCCCTCCTTCAATATATATTACCACCCCAGATCCTGCTTACCGCCCAGTATATATTACCACCCCCAGTATACATTACCACCCCCAAATTCTGCTTACCCCAGTATACATTACCACCCCCAGTATGTATTACCACACCCAGATTCTGCTTACACCCAGTATACATTACCACCCCAGATTCTGCTTACCCCCAGTATACATTACCACCCCCAGTATACATTACCACCCCAGATTCTGCTTACCCCCAGTATATATCACCACCCCCAGTATACATTACCACCCCCAGTATACATTACCACCCCAGATTCTGCTTACCCCCAGTATACATTACCACCCCAAGTATACATTACCACCCCAGATTCTGCTTACCCCCCGTGTATATTACCACCCCCAGTATACATTACCACCCCCAAATTCTGCTTACCCCCAGTATACATTACCACCCCCAGTATGTATTACCACACCCAGATTCTGCTTACACCCAGTATACATTACCACCCCAGATTCTGCTTACCCCCAGGATATATTACCACCCCCAGTATACATTACCACCCCCAGTATACATTACCACCCCAGATTCTGCTTACCCCCAGTATATATTACCACCCCCAGTATACATTACCACCCCAAGTATACATTACCACCCCAGATTCTGCTTACCCCCAGTATATATTACCACCCCCAGTATACATTACTACCCCCAGTATACATTACCACCCCCAGTATACATTACCACCCCAGATTCTGCTTACCCCCAGTATATATTACCACCCCCAGTATACATTACTACCCCCAGTATACATTACCACCCCAGATTCTGCTTACCCCCAGTATATATTACCACCCCCAGTATATATTACCACCCCCAGTATACATTACTACCCCCAGTATACATTACCACCCCAGATTCTGCTTACCCCCCGTGTATATTACCACACTCTAGATTTCCCCGAATCTGATCGCCCCCTCCATCTGCTACATCTACATTACCTCTAATATTTGTGACATCTGCAAATTTACAAAGTCCACTCTTTACCCCATGAGAGAATTTATAAGTTATCGCTTGAATCATTTAAGGTAAATCTGAAAATGTAATACGAACAATTATCTCAAGAGGAAATTCAACCGACTCGGAAATGGAATAAGATACGAGCGGCGAACTCGGAATGATCAACTTGATCAAGTCTTCATCAAAGTGAAACAATCGACTCGAAACAACCGTGGAGAGAATGAAGCAAAAGTTCTCAAGAGATTAAATTCGGCACAATGGAGTCGAGAAAACGAAACATGGGAATTCAACAAAATTCATTTCATTTCAACAAAATAAGCTTCCGCTTCCGGTCCCTCGAGCGAGGTGGCTTGCTTCGATCTCTCCACGACATCAAAGTTTGAGTGTTTTCCCATTCGTGTCTTTGTCAAATTTCCACTGGTTATTTTTATTGTGTATGTGTTATTGTGTGTTTCTATTAAGTTTTGGTTTTGTAATTTTTGCAAATTTGTGTGTAATTAGTCGGTTTTTTTGTTCGCACCTCATGCGCAGCCAGTCCTCCTTCCCCCCTTCCCCCCTCCCCCCCCCCCCCCGTCAGTACTTTGTGAATATATCTTTTCTTCATAGTATTTGCTTGTTTCTTTGATTTTCTTTTCTCCCCCCTACCTCTCACGAACATCTTACCCTTTGTCCAACGTTTTAAAAACAAAACAAAAAAAAAAAAAAAAATTTCTATATTAATTCTTTCTCTCCTCCCGGACACGTGCTTGTTCGCTCTCCTCCTCGTCTCGACTTGTGCCCCGCCCCCTATATCTCGTTTTTCTTCCACATCTGCTCCTTTCTCAAATCCACGTCCTCACTTAGAGACTTTTCCCAGATTATTTTTCATGGTTTTGTTTAAATATTATTTAAATATGTTTAAACCGCAGCCGTGATGCTGACGCCGCCCCCCCCCAACCCCCCCAGAATTTCCATGTTTTAAACGTTTCCCAGTGTGTACCCTGGATTAGAACAGGTACACCATATCCCTGCGTGTCGTAAGAGACGACTAAGAGGGTTTGGCGTCAGGAAGAGCATCCGGCCATAAAAACATTGCCTCAAAAAGAGAACCATGACAATTACAACTACATATGGGCAGGGTACAGCCCGAAGTGGAGATCGGTTTCTGAGGTTTGGGACATGGAATGTAGGGACAATGACAGGGAGATCAGGAGAAGTGGTGGAAGTATTGGTCAGAAGAAGAGTGGACATATGTTGTGTGCAAGAGACGAGATGGAAGGGAAGTGGTGTGAGAATGGTGAAGGGTAGGCAGGGACAGAAATACAAGTTTATGTGGCAAGGGTGCCTGGAGGGTGTGAATGGTGTTGGTGTCCTGTTTTCTGAGGAGTTTGTAGACAGTGTGGTGAGTGTGACTAGAGTAAGTGATAGGTTGATGATGGTGAAAATGATGATTGGAAAGCTCTTGGTGAACGTCATCTCGGGATATGCTCCGCAGGTTGGTCGGAGCGATGAAGAGAAGGACAAGTTCTGGTGTGCGTTAGAGAAGCTGATGGAAAACGTGAAAGATGAGGAAGTTGTTGTGGTAGGAGAAGACCTAAATGGACATGTGGGAAGGAGTATGGATGGTTTTGAGGGAGTTCATGGGGGTTACGGATATGGTGTGAGAAATGGAGAAGGTGAAAGGATTTTGGAGTTTGCTGATGGAGCTGATTTGTTGATTTGTAATACTCAGTTCCAGAAAGAGGATAATAAGCTTGTTACATACACGTCAGGTGGGTCGACGACAACCGTTGACTACGTGATGGTGCGTAGACGAGATAGGGGGCACCTCCAGAACACAAAGGTGATCCCGAGGGAGGAGGCTGTTTCACAGCACCACTTGGTTGTCTGCGAAATTAGGGTGAAAGGTGCGAGGAGAGCTCGGCGGGTGAAGTACCAACCGAGAATGAAGGTTGAAAGAGGTGACAGTAAGGGAGGCATTAAAAGAGAGGCTGAGTAGGGTAAAGGCTGATGTGGTTGAGCTTGAAAGTGGTTGGATGTCAATGAAAGCTCGTCTGTTGGGAGCCGTTGGTGAGGTATGTGGATGGACAAAAGGACCACCAAGGCACTCGGAAACATGGTGGTGGGATGATGAAGTTGGAAAGAGGATTGACGAGAAGAGGAAGAAGTTCAAGGAGTGGCAGAAGACGAAGGGTACGGGAGCAGAAACAGCAGAGCATGAAAGTTATAAGGCAGCCAAGAAGGCTGCAAAGAAAGAGGTAGCAAAGGCACAGGAGGCATGTAGGAAAATGTTTGGAGAACGCTTGGATTCGGAAGAGGGTCAGAGAGCAGTATTCAGGATTGCAAAGCAGATAGCGAAAGAGAGGTGTGATGTGATGGGGGTGAGTTGCTTGAAGGATGAAGTGGGAGAAATCGTTGTGGACCCAGATGGAATTAAAGGAAGATGGAAAAGATATATGGAAATGCTGTTGAATACAGAGAATGAATGGGGTGGCAACAAAGAGAGTAACCCAGTTTTAGGACTGGCAGAGAAGATAACTGAGAAGGAAATTGAAGAAGCGATAAAAGCAATGAAGAGTAGAAAAGCGGGAGGGCCGACGGGAGTTGTGGGAGATATGTTGAAGGCAGCAGGAAGTTGGGGTGTGAAGAGAATTACAGAGATCTGTAATCTGGTCGTGAAAGAAGGCCGCATTCCAGTGGCTTGGGAACTGAGTACCCTCGTCCCTCTATACAAGGGGAAAGGTGACCCTCTGGACTGTGGCTCGTGCCGAGCGATAAAGTTATTGGAGCATGGAATGAAGGTATTGGAAAGGGTGTTGGAGAGGAGGATAAGGAAGAAAGTGAAGATCGACGAAATGCAGTTTGGATTTATGCCAGGAAGAGGAACAACAGACGCGCTCTTTATTGTGAGGCAGTTACAGGAGAAGTACATGGAGAAGAGGAAGAAGTTGTTTCTTGGGTTTGTTGATCTGGAGAAAGCATTCGATAGGGTTCCACGCAAAGTATTGACATGGGCATTGAGGAAGTTAGGAGTGGAGGAATGGTTGATCAGAGTAGTGATGGTAATGTACAAAAGAGTGCGCACAGCTGTAAGGACGAAGGACGGGAACAGTGGTGAGTTTGAGGTGAATGTGGGAGTGCATCAGGGATCGGTACTAAGTCCACTACTATTTGTAGCTGTGATGGAGGTGCTGGCTCAGAACGTAAAGGAGGGTTTACCGTGGGAGTTGTTGTATGCAGATGATCTGGTGTTGATTGCGGAAAGTATGGATGGACTGAAGGAAAAGTTGAACACGTGGAAGGAATGTATAGAGACAAAAGGTCTGAAGGTGAATATCGGAAAGACAAAGGTGATGGCAAGTGGTAAAGCATGTGGTGAGGTGGAAAGAACTGGGAAGTGGCCCTGTGCTGTGTGCAGGAAGGGTGTCGGAGTGAACTCCATTCAATGTACAATGTGCGCTGAGTGGGTTCATCAAAAATGTAGTGGTCTGAGAGGGTCATTAACCAGTGTGGCAGCTACATTCAAATGTAAGGTGTGCATAGAGGGAGCTGCAGATGGAGGAAATGTTGCATTGGATCTTGGAGACGGCGTGAAGCTGGAAAGTGTGAAAACATTTTGTTACCTAGGAGACATGCTGAATGGAGAAGGTGGATCAGACTCGGCAACGGTTGCTGGAGTGAGATGTGCATGGAAGAAGTTTCGGGAACTGAATGGCGTGGTGATGAGAAGGGGAGTGTCGTTGAAGCTGAAGGGAAAGGTGTATGCTGCATGTGTGAGAAGTGTTATGATTTATGGGAGCGAGACATGTGTAATGAACGTAGAGCAGCAACGAAGGTTGGAAAGTGTGGAAATGCGAATGGTTCGATGGATGTGTGGAGTATCGTTGAGAGAGAGGAAGACAAATGATGAATTGCGAAAGATGATGGGAATAGAGCCTGTGATTGATGCTGTGAAGATGAACAGGTTGAGATGGTTTGGTCATGTGTTGAGGAAGGATGAAATTGACTGGTTGAGAAGAGTGATGGAAATGAATGTAGAAGGAAGTAGAGGACGGGGAAGACCGAGAAAGACTTGGCTAAAGATGGTGGAAGAAGAAATGCGGGCAAGGGGGTTAACAAGGAGAGATGCGGAAAATAGGGCAAAATGGAGAAGATTGTTATGGGGACCGCAAGGCTAACCCCCGCTCTAGCAGGGAAAATGGCCTTTAAAATGCATGTTGTATTTCATAAACGAACGTGTTCATCTTCTCGCATCGCCGACCAATGGGTGGTCACTCAGTTCATACATGGACCCAAGGTGAGCAAGGGCACGTGACCTGATAGTCCAACAGCCACATGCATGTCATGCTGATGTGTATTTCAAGATGAGATGATACAAAGTTCGTTGACATGTGCGTACGTGACATGATTTCCCGTACACGTTGATGACGTCATCAGCACGGATGACATGAAATACAGGTATGTTAGCAGCCATGAGCCAGATCTCCGTTTCCACCTTTTCAGCACCATTTCTGGCGAGTGTGTCCCAGTTTTTGCTGTTGATCACGTGCAGCATGGATACTCTCATGGGAATGATCTGCGGATTTGTCGACTGTAGTTATTGAGACATTCAGGACATGATCTATTAGTATTAGCGAGTGGTGCTGATTAAAAGTGGAGACACACCCAAGGTAACAATTGGTGCTTTAATTATGACATCACCAGTTGGCTCCTCCCCAAAAACTCTGAATGCAGGGACAACCATATGGATAAATAACATAATCAGCCATATGGATAAATAACATAATCAGCCATATGGATAAATAACATAATCAGCCATATGGATAAATAACATAAATAGCCATATGGATAAATAACATAATCAGCCTTATGAATAAATAGCATAATCAGCCATATGGATAAATAACAATCAGCCATATGGATAAATACCATAATCAGCCACATGGATAAATAACATAATCAGCCATTTGGATAAATAACATAATCAGCCACATGGATAAATAGGATAATCAGCCATATGGATAAATAACATAATTAGCCATATGGATAAATACCATAATCAGCCATTTGGATAAATAACATAATCAGCCATTTGGATAAATAACATAATCAGCCATTTGGATAAATAACATAATTAGCCCTACGGATAAATAACATAATCAGCCACATGGATAAATAACATAATCAGCCATATGGATAAATAACATAATCAGCCACATGGATAAATAACATAATCAGCCATATGGATAAATAACATAATCAGCCATATGGATAAATAACATAATCAGCCATATGGATAAATAACATAACTAGAACGGGCACTCGGTAGAGCGCATACCTTCGCCGCAGCTACTGTTCTGTACTTGGTAAAAATACGATTTTGACCTTTTCGTGACCTTGACCTTGACCTTTGACCCGATTGCTCCAAAAATCTAATCAAATGTGTCCCGTATAATAACCAATCATCCCACCAAATTTCATGCAATTCGGTTGAATACTTTTTGAGTTATGCGAATAACATACACACACACACACAGACATACAAATAAATACACAGCGATCAAAACATAACCTTCCGCTTTTGCGAAGGTAATGAGCCACATCGATAAATAACATAATTAGCCATATGGATAAATAACATAATCAGCCATATGGATAAATAACATAATCAGCCATATGGATAAATAACATAATCAGCCATATGGATAAATAACATAATCAGCCATATGGATAAATAACATAATCAGCCATATGGATAAATAACATAATCAGCCATATGGATAAATAACATAATCAGGCATTTGGATAAATAACATAATCAGCCACATGGATAAATAACATAATCAGCCATATGGATAAATAACATAAACAGCCATATGGATAAATAACATAATCAGCCATATGGATAAATAACATAATCAGCCATATGGATAAATAACATAATTAACCATATGGATAAATAGCATAATCAGCCATATGGATAAATAACATAATCAGCCATATGGATAAATAACATAATCAGCCATATGGATAAATAACATAATCAGCCATATGGATAAATAACATAATCAGCCATATGGATAAATAACATAATCAGCCATATGGATAAATAACATAATTAGCCACATGGATAAATAACATAATCAGCCATATGGATAAATAACATAATCAGCCATATGGATAAATAACATAATCAGTCATATGGATAAATAACATAATTAGCCACATGGATAAATAACATAATCAGCCATATGGATAAATAACATAATCAACCATATGGATAAATAACATAATCAGCCATATGGATAAATAACATAATCAGCCATATGGATAAATAACATAATTAGCCACATGGATAAATAACATAATTAGCCACATGTATAAATAACATAATTAGCCATATGGATAAATAACATAATCAGCCATATGGATAAATAACATAATCAGCCATATGGATAAATAACATAATGAGCCACATCGATAAATAACATAATTAGCCGTTTGGATAAATCACATAATTAGCCATATGGATAAATAACATAATTAGCCATATGGATAAATAACATAATTAGCCACATGGATAAATAACATAATTAGCCATATGGATAAATAACATAATTAGCCACATCGATAAATAACATAATTAGCCATATGGATAAATAACATAATTAGCCATATGGATAAACAACATAATCAGTCATATGGATAAATTACATAATTAGCCATATGGATAAAAAACATAATCAGCCATATGGATAAATAACATAATTAGCCATATGGATAAATAACATAATCAGCCATATGTATAAATAACATAATTAGCCATATGGATAAATATCATAATTAGCCATATGGATAAATAACATAATTAGCCATATGGATAAAAAACATAATCAGCCATATGGATAAATAACATAATTACCTTCGCAAAAGCGGAAGGTTATGTTTTGATCGCTGTGTATTTATTTGTATGTCTGTGTGTGTGTGTGTGTGTATGTTATTCGCATAACTCAAAAAGTATTCAACCGAATTGCATGAAATTTGGTGGGATGATTGGTTATTATACGGGACACATTTGATTAGATTTTGGGAGCAATCGGGTCAAAGGTCAGGGGGGTCACGACCTTGCAAAATGTGCGTTTTTTGTCATAACTCGGTCAATTCTTATCCGATTTGCATGAAATCAGCACCAAACTGTTCACTGTTCTGTTCCCTACACTCCCATGCCAAGTACAGAACAGTAGCTGCGGCGAAGGTATGCGCTCTACCGAGTGCCCGTTCTAGTTAGCCATATGTATAAATAACATAATTAGCCATATGGATAAATAACATAATCAGTCATATGGATAAATAACATAATTAGCCATATGGATAAAAAACATAATCAGCCATATGGATAAATAACATAATTAGCCATATGGATAAATAACATAATCAGCCATATGGATAAATAACATAATCAGCCATATGGATAAATAACATAATCAGCCATATGGATAAATAACATAATTAGCCATATGTATAAATAACATAATTAGCCATATGGATAAATAACATAATTAGCCATATGGATAAATAACATAATTAGCCATATGGGCAAATAACATTATCAGCCATATGGATAAATAACATCATCAGCCATATAGGAAATAACATTATCAGCCATCTTACTATAATTCATATAATTATCAGCCATCTATCAGCCATTATCAGCCAAGGCTAACCCCCGCTCTAGCAGGGAAAATGGCCTTTTAAAATGCATGTTGTTGTGTTGTGTTGTTACTATAATTCACCAAATGTCTGTCCGTCCGTTCATTCCCATGTACCGCAAAAACGGCTGAACGGATCGCAACAAAATTTTGGGTTGGTAATCCTGGGACCCCTGGAGTAAAATAGGCTGTATTGTTTTTCCAATTTTCCAGTTTTTCCAAACACAATGGAATAATATTTACCGTTATGAACAGTGATGTGGCTTTTGTTGAAATTCTGTGTACCAGGAGAGAGTAGATCGACTCCTGACAAACTCTTCCTATATAAACGTGCGGCTCCGAAGTAACATGGCAGCGTGTGCAAAGCGACTGAGAAACAGGTGTAGCGGCCGCTTCCGTGTTACAGATTCGGCGCGCACTCTTCACACATAAACGTGCGACTGAGAAAGACGTGTCGCGGCCGCTTAAGTTTTGAAGATTCGTCACGTACTCTTCCACATCTCAACGGTTTCTGTCGTCATTCACCGCAAAATTCAACTGAATGCAAGTTTGGAATTCAAGTACACGAAAAAAAACGAAATACAGTTCACCTGAAGATATATGTTTTTAACATGCATGAAAGCAATATGACGTCATTATCCGCCAAGAAAATCCGCGAAGTATTTTACGGTATTAAAACTGAGCCGCTCTTTACATACTTAGGGCCAAATAAAAAAACACCAGTTGATCGTCCGGATAAAAAAAAAGGAAGATGAGGCCCTTTTAATTCAATCTTTTTAAAAAATGGGTGCCATGTACTGTTTCGATTTTGATGATTTGCGTGTGATATGATTTAACGAATGTTTACATAAATCGTTGAAAATATTTTTAAAAGCCTTCAATATCCGATATTTCGCCTTTCATTTGGGCCTCGCAATTGTAGCCCCGCCCATAGGGCGGGTACCGTTGCTAAGGTGGATAAATATAATAATCAGCCATATGGATAAATAACATAATCAACCATATGGATAAATAACATATTCAGCCATCTTACTATAATTCACCAAATGTCCGTCCATCTGTCTGTCTGTCTGTCTGTCTGTTCGAAGGTACCGTTAAAACTCCTGAACCGATCGCAACTATATTTTGGGTGGATAATCTTGGGATCTCCAGGAGTAAAATAGGCTATTTAGTTTTCCCAATTTCAGCTTTGGTCTCCAGCATTCTCAGGTTTGGACTCACGCATAACATTCACGTTCGCATAACGTTCATTGTTCTCATTGTGACGATGTTGTTTTCCCGGGTGCCGCACAAACGGCTGCACCGATCGCTGCATGGCTGCACCGATCGAACTCGGTGACCTCGTACAAAGACCTTTTATAAGGACACGAGTTGAATCCCTGCTTGAGAGAATTCTAACCCATTTCAACTGAAGGAACCACGTATCGGGAGTACATACGACATAGCGATTGTGAACACGATTATCGATCACGAGTCACGATCACGATCATCATGATCATAGTGTATCGATCACTATGGGACATTTGGTGAATTATAGGAAGATACTGTTTAGATTTTGATGATTTGCGTGTGATATGATTTAACGGATGTTTATATGAATCGTTTAAAATAAAATAAAAGCCTTCAATTTCTGATACAAGAAACGGTACCCGCCCTATGGGCGGGGCTTAATTGGGAGGCCCAAATGAAAAGGCTGAATATCAGAAATTGAAGGCTTTTTTTCTTTTAAACGATTTATATAAACCGTTAAATCTCGATCGGTGCAGCCGTTTGTGCGGCACCCAGGAAAATAACGTCAAGCGGGAGCAAGTATCAGCAGGATGTGGCAGTGTGGGAATCCACGTTTCTGATCCTCCTTCATGCCGAAGTAGCCCACCACTTCTCCAAGCATTCCGCTCTTCAGATCCGCCATGACAGATTTAAGCTTGATTCTGAAGACGCGTGCAGTTAGTACTCCCGA
Source organism: Myxine glutinosa (assembly GCF_964187855.1). Taxonomy (NCBI): domain Eukaryota; kingdom Metazoa; phylum Chordata; class Myxini; order Myxiniformes; family Myxinidae; genus Myxine; species Myxine glutinosa. The sequence goes on along the minus strand of NC_136265.1, from coordinate 123,947,556 downwards.
TGTCATATGTACTCCCGATATGTGTTTCCTTCATTGTAAAAACTTCCAAATCAACAGTTAAAAGGATTTTGAGCCGATAGCTGTTACGGCATTGGCAAGATCGATGGAGACAGCGATCTGTTGGCATATTCACCACCCAAATAGCTATGTGGAATTCTCTCATGTAGAGATTAAACTCACGTCATTTGAACTTTGGCCGAGGTCATTATTTACTTTTAATGATGTTTATATACAAATCGAAAAGAAGATAATTGGTTTTGGGTCGTCCTTTCGGCATATCTCGTGGGATTGTAAGTTGGAGAGACGGCCGTGATGGTGGTGAGGGGGTTGGAATTCTCTCAAGCAGGGATTCAACCCGTCTCCTTATAAAAGGTCTTTGTCCGAGGTCACCGAGTCCGATCGGTGCAGCTGTGCAGCGATCGTTGCAGCCTTTTGTGCGGCACCTGGGAAAACAACATCGTCACAATGAGAACATTGTCACAATGAACGTTATGCGAACGCGAATGTTATGCGGGAGTCCAATTCTGAGAATGCTGGAGACTAAAGCTGAAATTGGGAAAACTAAATACCCTATTTTACTCCTGGAGATCCCAGGATTACCCACCCAAAATATCGTTGCGATCGGTTCAGCAGTTTTTACGGTACCTTCGAATGGACGGACAGACAGACAGATGGACGGACGGACATTTGGTGAATTATCGTAAGATTTTACCTTTTCATTTGGGCCTCCCAATTGAAGCCCCGCCCGTAGGATGGGTACCGTTGCTCGGATGGATAAATAACATAATTAGCCATTTGGATAAATAACATAATCAGCCATATAGATAAATAACATAATCAGCCATTTGGATAAATAACATAATCAGCCATATGGATAAATAACATAATCAGCCACATGGATAAATAACATAATCAGCCATATGGATAAATAACATAATTAGCCATATGGATAAATAACATATTCAGCCATATGGATAAATAACATAATCAGACATATGGATAAATAACATAATCAAACATATGGATAATTAACATAATTAGCCATTTGGATAAATAACATAATTTTGATGATTTAATCACTGTAAAGTCGATCGATTTTGATGATAAAACCCATCAAGTTCATTCACTGTATACTTGTTGGATATGCTTACACATTGTGTAAGCAATAACAATCTGTGATTCGTATGTAGGTAAATAATAAATAGAAGTTTTATGACTGCAGGCAAGCATCACCGAACTGCTGCTACATATCAATTTATGCTTATTTAGTTATTTCTTTTTATGGACGCATATAGTTTTTACGTAATTTTCATTGAGGTTTTTATTTCACAGTTTACAGTTATAAACATTACAATTATAAAGTGCTATATTTTAGTGAAACTTAATTGTATTTTAAAGTAAAATTTGAGGGGTTTTTTTCAGCTCATGTGGAACAAAGTTCCGGGAGCTAATGCGGTGACGCATCTTCCGTCTGTCCGTCCATCAGTCCGTCAGTCCATCCGTCAGTCAGTCTGTCGGCCAGTCGGTCAGTCAGTCTGTCAGTCTGTCAGTCTGTCAATCTGTCCGTCAGTCCGTCAGTCCGTCAGTCAGTCTGTCAGTCCGTCAGTCCATCAATCTGTCTGTCTGTCAGTCCGTCAGTCTGTCAGTCTGTCAGTCCGTCCATCAGTGTGCCCATCAGTCCACCAGTCCGTCAGTCCGTCCATCAGTGTGCCCATCAGTCCATCAATCCGTCAGTCAGTCAGTCCATCCACCCGTCAGTCCGTCAGTCCGTCCATCAGTGCGCTTGCCAGTCCGTCCGTCAGTCAGTGTGTCAGTCAGTCAGTGTGTCAGTGTGTCAGTGTGTCAGTCTGCAAGTCTGTCAGTCTGTCAGTGTGCCAGTCTGTCAGTGTGCCAGTCTGTCAGTCTGTCAGTCTGTCAGTCTGTCAGTCCGTCAGTCTGTCAGTCTGTCAGTCTGTCAGTCCATCCTTCAGTGTGCGCATCAGTCCGTCAATCCATCAGTCCATCCATCAGTGGGCCCATCAGTCCATCCGTCCATCTATCAGTGTGCCCATCAGTTCGTCAGTCCATCCACCCATCAGTCAGTCTATCCATCCGCCAGTCAGTCCGTCCTTCAGTCAGTCCATCCGTCCGCCAGTCCGTCAGTCCGTCAGTCCATCAGTATGTCAGTCCATCAATCCGTCAGTCTGTCAGTCCATCAGGCTGTCAGTCCGTCCATCAGTGTGCCCATCAGTCCATCAATCCGTCTGTCCGTCAGTCTGTCTGTCAGTCCGTCAGTCCATCAGTCCGTCAGTCCGTCAAACAGTGTGCCCATCAGTCCATCAATCCATCAGTCAGCCAGTCCATCCACCCGTCAATCCGTCAGTCCATCCATCAGTGCGCCTGCCAGTCCGTCCGTCAGTCAGTGTGTCAGTGTGTCAGTGTGTCAGTGTGTCAGTCTGTCAGTCCGTCAGTCTGTCAGTCTGTCAGTCCATCCATCAGTGTGCGCATCAGTCCGTCAATCTGTCAGTCCATCCATCAGTGGGCCCATCAGTCCATCAGTCCACCCGTCCATCTGTCAGTGTGCCCATCAGTTCGTCATTCCGTCCGCCTGTCAGTCAGTCCGTCCATCCGCCAGTCAGTCCGTCCATCAGTCAGTCCGTCCATCCACCAGTCCGTCAGTCCGTCAGTCTGTCAGTCTGTCAGTCCATCAATCCGTCAGTCTGTCAGTCCATCAGGCTGTCAGTCCATCCATCAGTGTGCCCATCAGTCCATCAATCCGTCTGTCCATCAGTCCGTCAGTCCGTCAGTCCGTCCATCAGTGTGCCCATCAGTCCATCATTCCATCAGTCCGTCCATCAGTGTGCCCATCAGTCCATCAATCCGTCAGTCAGTCCATCCACCCGTCAATCCGTCAGTCCGTCCATCAGTGCGCCTGCCAGTCCGTCCGTCAGTCATTGTGTCAGTCAGTCAGTGTGTCAGTGTGTCAGTGTGTCAGTCTGTCAGTCTGTCAGTCCGTCAGTCTGTCAGTCTGTCAGTCTGTCAGTCCATCCATCAGTGGGCCCATCAGTCCATCCATCCATCTATCAGTGTGCCCATCAGTTCGTCAGTCCGCCCGCCCGTCAGTCAGTCCGTCCGTCCGCCAGTCAGTCCGTCCGTCCGCCAGTCCGTCAGTCTGTCAGTCTGTCAGTCCGTCAGTCTGTCAGTCCGTAAACACTTGAAACTTCTCCGAACCCGCTGAAGAGATTGTGACCAAATTTGTCACAAATGATATTTGTTGTTTTGTGACTAAAGTTTGTTCACGCCATTTTAAAAAATCGGGGTTTAAGGGAGTTACCGGGGGTCAAGGTGAATCTGCGTTTGACCCCTCAAAATAGTAATTTGCTTTTTCCTCTGAAACTACTCACACAATTTCGATGAAACTTCATCACATCCTTCATCACCTGTGATGTACCAAAGTTTGTTCACGGTATTAAAAAAAAATCGAGTACTGAGGGGTTGTGCTGGGGAGGGGGGGGGGGGGGGGTTGACCCCCAAAATAGGAATTTGCTTTCTTCTCTGAAACTACACATACAATTCCGATGAAAATTTACCACTAAGTTTCCAGGATTGATGGACACGTTCCATTTGTCAGAGCAACCAACCCACCCTTTGGTGTGGTGGTTTGTGCACCAGGACCTTTGTGGCTGCATCAGGAAAGGAGAAAATCTTTCTTCTTATGAAAGAATTTCAGGTTTGGCAAGAGGATGATCTAATCCCAGGAAAGTTTTGCTGTTTTTTGAAGATTTGGACTTTATCCAGATCTGAAAACATAACGTATTTTACTTGTGAAAGACACCACATGACATTTTGCCACTCGTCTCATCACATCGACACGTCGGATGTGAACGCATAAGGACTCTGACAGCTCGTTGTAATCCGGACACTCACAAACCATGTTCCGGATTATTTACAAATAACGAATGCATATTTTTTACTCCATGTACCATCCTTTGATTGTGATGCTTGCGATCCGCCATCACCATCTTGTGCCCTGTTGCCTGATTCTAAATAATGCAAATCTGAGCTGAGAGCAGCTTTCACACCCACCCACTCATCCTGTCTCTCCCAATTTGGCTTCTCCATCACCAGTATTATCATTCCTCAATCATACACAACACCTGCAGAGCATATCCTTTAAATCAATTGTTTCTCTCTCGCTTTGTCGTCTTCCACCACTGGATGAGCCTGCACCAAATGTTTCTTCGCCCGAATGAACAATAGTTTGAATGGACCTTTAAAACATCTCGGCCCTATTTTGAACACCTGCGTTATTTTTCTCCTCAAGGAATTTTTTTTTTTTTACTTCCAGTAGATTTCGCTTGGTGTTGCGTCTTCATCTGGACAATCGTGTCCTTCTCAACCAAACCATCTCACCGTTTTATGTCGATGTTAATAACCGACATCATTAGCAATCTTCTTCTTTCGTAGGCAGCACAAAGCTATTCCATAATGTTTAAATATATTGTTGCGGATCCCGGGTTTGTCGATGTACTAAGGGGGATTTATGCCCTGCTCCCCCTCAAACTCCTGGTCCACTGAGGCCGTCGTCCACGACTAAGCTCGTGGTTGACGGATTGCTAAGCAATTTCGATCGCAAATTTCCCAGTCACGCGTCGAAGAGTTTACTGGTCAATATCCCAAAATACCTTCAAGACACGTGACCGGAGAAACCGGGGATCGAACCCTCACTTTCACACACCTTATTCAATTGCGTGCCGAGCAGATTTGCACGGTGTGGAAAGCCGCGTTACCTGACGTGATTTATGAACCCGATTCGTGCCAAATTCGGTCTCGGATGAAGCTAGGCCAATGGAGAAAAGACGTATCTGAACAGGTTGGAAAGTAACCAAATGTACAGCCTTTTATTTTGAAGGCACAGGGAATACACAAAAGATACAGCTCATCAAGTCTTACCTACTATAAACCCCACTGGCACCTTCACACTCTGACACACTCACTCAGGGAATAACACTCTGGTTAAGGGCATACCGATGTACGTGCTGGGATTGCCTCGCAATTGGCCACGTGGTCTGGTGTGCGCAGTTCGGTCCTCACGTGCAGCCTGGATGAGGTCAGGTCTGAAGGACGAACCGCCACCTCAAAGTCGGCATGGACGAACTTAGCACAGGTGGGACAAGCTGCCACACAGGCAGACAAACTTCAGCTCAGGTGAGTCGTGTAGAAAGCCAACGCTTGCAGGTCAGCCGGATGGTGCAAGAGATCGGCACAGAAGCGATGGGTGTCGACGAAGAGCACAAAGGCCAAACACGTGTCGTGGGAGAAACGAAAAAGCAAGCGAGGTCTCGTCGTGGGCGTGGCGAAAAAGGGCAAGAGCTCAGGTGTGTCCTCCACGAAGTCCCAAAAGCAAGAGAGATGTCATCCTGTGCGCTGCGAAATCCAAGAGCAAAAAGAGAATGATAATGCGCTGTTCGGGGGTTTATCAGACCCGCCCATGCCCTTCAAAATGTTCCACAGCCTCCCATTGACTGAGATTTGTCGCATGCTGGCCTTCAATCTTTCCTCCTTCTCGGAAGGTTTTAATCCTCCTTCTTCCTTTCATTCAGGGCTCCGTATTTGGCCACGCCTTCCTGCACATCCTAATGGCTTCCCTTAACCAACGAAGGTTTGAAGATCCTGCCTAACTCAATGCATATTTGGTCTTTATTACTACACAATGGGAAAGGGCTAATCTTTACATTCAATAAGAGAAAACTAACTACTGCAGGCTACATGTTCTCGTGCAATTGACTATAGGGGGTTTGCCTTTATGGCACAACCGCAACAATATGATTGAATTGAAGAAAAAAAAGATTTTAAAGGAAATAAAAATTCCGGAAGTTAACCACCATTGATGCAGCGTCTTTTACACCACCTTATCCAACACGTTACATTAGTTCTTCGTGCGCCTGTTGTTTGTGTCCTTTATGACGTCCTTAAAAACAGTAAGTTTCCTGTTTGGAATGATTTTCAAGTTTATTTGACTGCAAGACAGGTAGAGTATAAATATTATCTAACTCTTCTCTCCGTATGTGCGTTTGAGACAAATTTAGAGCCAAATTATTGATAAACTACAGTTTCATTTTCCATTCGATTTTTGTTCAAAATATAACATTCAATTGAAGTTATAAGTTATTTCTCGATCATGAACTGACGTTTGTAGACAGAAGGACAGACAAATCCTTAGACAAAGTGAACGAAATTGCTTAACCCCACTTTTTGCTTCGCGCGCGTGGGGTAAATAGTGATGGTTTATCCTGAAAGAGAATCTTTAGCTTATGCCTCGCTAACACCTGTAAGCTCACAATTCACTCTGTTAGAGGTGGTTCCATTTGTTGTCATAAAGAGTCTGGAAACCTTTCACTTCCTTCTCCAGTGATCACATTCCTGAATCTTTCAGCCATAACCTCGCCAAGCTCCCCTTCTCGCTTTTATGGACATGTTCATATTTGCAAAAGGTAAGACCAGGTGTTTGCTAATTGGTGTTCCTTTTATCAATTCCTCTTTCTAATTGAATGAATCATTCACTCATTTTACGAAGTACTCAATCACATCTCACTGGAACAATATTCTCTTTGTTTTTAACATGGAGCTCGAGCTTTTGATCTTGGACCGATGAAGTCTGCTCAGTTTCCACCATTAGGGTTTGTTGTTCTGGTTCTTTGAAGAAACTCCAGTCGAGAGCTTTCCTACAGCCATCCGCGCCTCATGTGGGATGCTTGCCCCACTCTCTTTTGAACTCGCTGTTAAGTCATGTTTCTCTTCCTCGGTCTCATATACACGAGTACATGTATTATTTCTCACTTGTGCAATGCCATCACCGTTTTCATTTGGATTGGGATCCATGGAGCCAGGCGCTAATAGCCGTCTGCCTCAATCCGTGATGTCTTGCTCTTTGATCCTTTACCACGATTGTTGTTTTTCGCCTCAAACCTCTGAATCTATATTCGGAACTCTGTAATACGCTGTGGTTTATCCAAGGACCTGAGATGAAGCGGCCGCTCGCGAGCACGTCACGTGACCTCGTCGAGCTTCTTCACCACGCCAGTGGAAATATGATGTTGTGGCGGACACAAAAGCCCACTGGCGTGGTGACATCATTCCACGCACCAAGTGGGCGGTGGCCACGCCCGAGGGGTAGGCGTGGCCTCATGATATACACCGGGCGACCAGCCCGGAGCATTTCAGTGTTACAGTGTAGTCTTACAATAAAGACGTTTATATGTTACCGCTTGTCCGCTTCCTCCTTGCTCACAAGCAGCGCGCGTAACGCCGCGCTTTACTGGTGACCCCGACGTTGGATCTGCCGTAGCGATCCTTCCGAACACGACGCCATTGCAATGGCCAACGACAAGGCAATGGCGATTAAACTTCCCGAATTTTGGGAGGCCCAGGCCGAAGTCTGGTTCGTTCAAGCCGAAGCCCAATTTCAGCTTCGGCGCCTCACCAACGACGACCTGCGCTACTGCCATGTCGTCGCCTCCCTCGGGCCCGGCACGGCCGCTCGAGTTGTGTCCGTCCTTCGCCACCCACCGGACGGCCACAAGTACGAGGCACTCAAGCGGCTACTCCTAGCCACGTTCGGCCTCACGGACGACGCACGGGCCGATCGCCTCCTGGATCTCCCCGAGCTCGGTGAGACGCGCCCGTCGGTCCGAATGGACCATATGCTGTCACTGTTGGGCGACGAAGCCCCCGGTTCGCTATTCCGGGCGCTTTTCCGGCGCCAACTTCCAGCGCAGGTTCGCCTCGCGTTGGCCGGGACCGAGCTAACGGAACCCCGAGCATTGGCCGCCAAGGCGGACAGGTACTTCGCCGCTTCGGACACGCGGCGAGCGTCGGCGTGGCCGTCACGGCCCTCGACGCTGATGTTCAGCAGCATGTTCCACAGCATCAGCTTCTACAGCGCGCTGATGTTCAGCAGCATGCCGATACGCACCTCGTGAACGCCGATTCGGTTCCGGCCACGTTGGTCTGTACGCTTCCGGCAGCGGACGCATTCACCCGCCTCCTCGCCGGCTTCCCGGCCCTCACGCGGCCCACCTTCTCGGCGGGGGCCGTCAAGCACGGGGTGGCCCATCACATCCCCACCGTCGGGCCACCGGTCTACGCCCGTGCATGCCGCCTCTAGCCGACGAAGCTGGCGGTGGCAAAAGCGGCGTTCGCTACCCTGGAGCGACTCGGCATCGTTCGGCGCTCAGAGAGCGCTTGGGCGTCGCCGCTGCACATCGTGCCGAAGCCCGGCGGGGGATGGCGACCGTGCGGGGACTATCGCCGTCTCAATGACGCCACGACTCCCGACCGCTACCCCCGTCCCCCACATTCAGGACTTTTCCGCCCGTTTGGCGGGCAGGTCCTTCTTCTCGAAGGTGGACCTCATACGCGGCTACCATCAGGTCCCCGTCAGGCCGGAGGACGTCCCGAAGACGGCGGTCATCACGCCATTCGGACTCTCCGAGTTCCTGCGCATGCCCTTCGGTCTGAAGAATGCGGCTCAGGCGTTCCAGCGACTGATGGACAGCGTCCTGCGCGACTTGGATTTTGTCTACGTCTACCTGGACGACATCCTCGTCGCCAGCGCGTCCCGCGAAGAGCACCTACGCCACCTCCGCACGCTCTTCGAACGCCTGGGCCAGCATGGCCTGATTGTGAACCCTGCAAAGTGCCGGTTCGGCGCCGCCACAATCGATTTTCTGGGGCACCGTGTCACCAGGCACGGAGCCGTCCCCCTGCCGGCCAAGGTGGAGGCGGTGAAGGGGTTTCCATGCCCCCGCACGATCAGAGGGCTGCAGGAGTTCCTGGGCATGGTGAACTTTTACCATCGGTTCCTGCCCCGTATCGCCCAGCTCCTGCGCCCCCTGCACGAAGCTCTCCGAGGTAAGCCGGGCAAAGGCGACGTTACCTGGACCGAGCAGATGGACACGGCGTTCACGGGCGCGAAGCTCGCCTTGGCTAACGCCACCATGCTCGCGCACCCGGCGCCCGATGCACCGATCGCCCTCACCACCGATGCCTCGGACTACGCGGTGGGCGCGGTGCACGAGCAATGGGTGCGTGGAGCTTGGCAACCGCTGGCGTTCTTCAGCCGGCAGCTTCGCCCGCCCGAACGCCGTTACAGTACCTTCGACCGCGAGTTGCTCGGACTTCACTTGGCGGTCAGGCACTTCCGCCATCTGCTCGAGGGCCGGGTGTTCACTGCCTTCATCGACCACAAGCCGCTGATCTTCGCGATGGGCAAGGTCACCGAGCCGTGGTCGGCCCGGCAGCAGCGTCACCTCTCGGCCGTGTCCGAGTACACGACGGACATCCAGCACGTTGCGGGGAAGGACAACCCGGTGGCGGATTGCCTTTCCCGGGCCGTCGCCCACGCAGTCCACCTCGGCATCGACTATGCCCGGATGGCAGCGGACCAGGCCGCTGACCCCGACGTCCAGGCCTTGCGGACCGCCGTCACGGGCCTCCGCGTCACCGAGGTGCCGTTCGACGGCGCGGGCGTGGCCCTCTTGTGCGACGTCTCCCTCGGGCATCCTCGCCCCATCGTGCCCGCGGGCTGGCAGCACCAGGTGTTTGACGCCATCCACGGCCTGTCCCACCCGGGCGCGAGGGCCTCCCAAAGGCTGATCGCCGACAAGTTCGTCTGGCATGGCCTCCGGAAGGCCGTCCGCGGCTGGGCCAGGACGTGCCTCGCGTGCCAGCGCGCCAAGGTGCACCGGCACACCCAGGCCCCGTTGGCCCCGTTCACGGTGCCGGAACGCCGGTTTGACCACGTCCACGTGGACCTGGTGGGACCTCTGCCCCCCTGGCGGGGTTTCACCTACGTCCTCACCATGGTGGACCGCACCACCCGGTGGCCGGAGGCCGTGCCCTTGGCGTCGAAAACGGCGGCCGATGTCGCGCAGGCTTTCATCGCCACCTGGGTCGCCCGGTTCGGCGCCCCCTCAGACATCTCATCCGACCGCGGCCCCCAGTTCACCTCGGAGCTCTGGGGGGCGGTTGCGCAGGGGCTCGGGGTCTGGCTGCACCGAACCACGGCCTACCACCCCCAGGCTAACGGCCTGTGTGAGCAATTTCACCGCTCATTGAAGGCCGCGCTCCGGGCCACCCTCCGCGACGGCGGCTGGGTCGACAGGCTCCCCTGGGTCCTGCTGGGCCTCCGGACGGCGCCCAAGGAGGACCTGCGCGCATCCGCGGCGGAGTTGGTCTTCGGGCAACCGCTGCGGGTGCCGGGCGAGTTCCTCCCCGACTCCACAGCACCATGGTCCGCGGCACAGCAGCGCTCCGCTCTGCAAGAGACCGCCCAGAGGTTCGCCCCGGTGCCAACGGCATGCCACGGGCACCCACCGACGCACGTCGCCCCGGAGCTTCGCACGGCGGAGTACGTCTTCGTCCGCCACGATGCCCATCGGACACCACTGCGGCCCCCGTACGACGGGCCTTTCCGCGTGCTGGAGACCGGGGCGAAGCACTTCACCCTGGACATCGGCGGTACTCCTGACCGCGTTTCGGTAGACCGCCTCAAGCCGGCCCACCTCGATGTGGACCATCCACCGCCAGTGGCCCGACCCCCACGTCGGGGCCGCCCTCCTGCGGGCGGACCCCCGGCACCGCCCAGCCCCGCCGCCACGCCGCCCCCCTGTCCTGCACCCATCCCAGGGGCAGCCAGGGGCATCCCACCTGGCATCCCTGCACCCCGGACGCCGCCGATCGCCAGGAGGCGCTTCGGCCGGGTCATTCGTCTGCCCCGCAAACTGGCCCTCCAGGTGCGCGGGAATTCTGGGGGGGGCGCGTGTGGCGGACACAAAAGCCCACTGGCGTGGTGACATCATTCCACGCACCAAGTGGGCGGTGGCCACGCCCGAGGGGTAGGCGTGGCCTCATGATATACACCGGGCGACCAGCCCGGAGCATTTCAGTGTTACAGTGTAGTCTTACAATAAAGACGTTTATATGTTACCGCTTGTCCGCTTCCTCCTTGCTCACAAGCAGCGCGCGTAACGCCGCGCTTTAATGTCATCACAAGGCCACACAAGGAAATTAGATGCAGGAGGAGGCCATTCGGCCCATCATACCTGGGCCACATCAACACCAGAGCGATGCATATAAAAACAAGAACAATGCGACTGTGTCGCCAATATGCCTCTGCAAAGTCCCACAACAGGTAGATGCCATCGTTCGCTGTCCTAAATATAAACACGTTTGATTTAAATCCCTTCATCTGTTTTCAAATATCACATTTTCACCAGCCACGACAGGTTTCACATCGATCAGTAAAGCAGTTTCAGAGAAGGGATTTTAAAAAATAAACATTTTTGGGTGGTATACCACTTCACCTATGATGTCATCATGACCATGCTTTCGTTCCCCATAGGGAGTACTTGATATTGTGCCACGTTTCAAATTTTTTCATTCAGCGGTTTCCGAGAAAGAATTTTTTGTTTTTAAACCAAGATGGCTGCCACACCACGTGACCTATGACGTCACAATTATCATAAAAACATTTTGCATGGGTGTCACTCCTACCCTGAAAGTTTCGTCTTAATCGGACATGTGGTTGCTGAGAAAAACGAGGTTTAGCTCGTACGGACGGACGGACGGATGGACAACCCAAAAACATAATGCCCCCGGCGACTTTGTCGGCGGGGGCATAAAATTTTCAAAATGCTTTTTTCTTTCTTTCTTTTCGAGCGCGAAGGGGGATGGGCGAACGCGGTTTCTGGGTGATAAACACGCAACCCTTACAGACAACACACCACGCAGATGCAAACAATCACCCATCCATGCTCAAGCTACCTAAAAGTCCTGCCATATCCCGAAACCCCTCTATCTCCAATACTTTCAGGCTCCAGACTCCAGGTACCTATCAAATTCCATTTCTAACACACAGAGTGAACCAATTGCCCATAATTTTCAAATCGTGCGACATACCTGGAATATTGCTCTACGAGCCTAAATTAAAAAATAAATAGAAGAAAATGTGTGTGTGTGTGTTTGTGTGTGTGTGTGTGTGTGTGTTCCTGTGTGTGTGTGTTCCTGTGTGTGTGTGTGTGTGTGTTCCTGTGTGTGTGTGTGTGTGTGTTCCTGTGTGTGTGTTCGTGTGTGTGTGTGTGTGTGTTTGTGTGTGTGTTCGTGTGTGTGTGTGTGTGTGTGTGTGTGTTTGTGTGTGTGTGTGTGTGTGTGTTCCTGTGTGTGTGTGTTCCTGTGTGTGTGTGTGTGTGTGTTCCTGTGTGTGTGTGTGTGTGTGTTCCTGTGTGTGTGTTCGTGTGTGTGTGTGTGTGTGTTTGTGTGTGTGTTCGTGTGTGTGTGTGTGTGTGTGTGTGTGTGTGTGTGTGTGTTTGTGTGTGTGTCCCCGTATGTGTTACCCAATTTAAATGCGCAGTGTACCCTATAAACCCCGATATCTTTATTATATAAAACAAACAGTCCAGAATGCTTGTTTGTACTCGGACTGTTCACCGGTGTATTGTCCTGGTGTCGATCGCAGGTAAAATCAGACCTCATGATGAAAGGTTGCTTTACTGAAATGATAAGGGAAAATGTGCTCCTCATCATTCTCTCTTTCCCAAGGAGGATGTGCTCCTAATCATTCTCTCTTTCCCAAGGAGGATGTGCTCCTCATCATTCTCTTTCCAAGGAGGATGTGCCCCTCATCATTCTCTTTCCCAAGGAGGATGTGCACCTCATCATTCTCTCTTTCCCAAGGAGGATGTGCCCCTCGTCATGCTCTTTCCCAAGGAGGATGTGCCCCTCATTATTCTCTTTCCAAGGAGGATGTGCCCCTCATCATTCTCTTTCCCAAGGAGGTTGTGCCCCCTCATCATTCCCTTTCCCATAGAGGATGTGCCCCTCATCATTCTCTCTTTCCCAAGGAGGATGCTCCCCTCATCATTCTCTCTTTCCCGAGGGGGCTGTGCCCCTCATCATTCTCTTTCCCAAGGAGGTTGTGCCCCTCATCATTCTCTCTTTCCCGAGGAGGCTGTTCCCCTCATCATTCTCTTTCCCAAGGAGGTTGTGCCCCCTCATCATTCTCTTTCCCAAGGAGGATGTGCACCTCATCATTCTCTCTTTCCCAAGGAGGATGTGCCCCTCGTCATGCTCTTTCCCAAGGAGGCTGTGCCCCTCATCATTCTCTTTCCAAGGAGAGGATGTGCCCCTCATCATTCTCTTTCCCAAGGAGGTTGTGCCCCCTCATCATTCCCTTTCCCATAGAGGATGTGCACCTCATCATTCTCTTTCACAAGGAGGATGTGCTCCTCATCATTCTCTCTTTCCCAAGGAGGTTGTTCCCTTCATCATTCCCTTTCCCAAGGAGGTTGTGCCCCTCATCATTCTCTTTCACAAGGAGGATGTGTCCCTCATCCTCTTTCACAAGGAGGTTGTGCCCCTCATCATTCTCTTTCCCAAGGAGGATGTGCTCCTCATCATTCTCTTTCCCAAGGAGGATGTGCTCCTCATCATTCTCTTTCCCAAGGAGGATGTGCACCTCATCATTCTCTCTTTCCCAAGGAGGATGTGCCCCTCATCATTCTCTTTCCAAGGAGGATGTGCCCCTCATCATTCTCTTTCCCAAGGAGGTTGTGCCCCCTCATCATTCTCTCTTTCCCGAGGAGGATGTTCCCCTCATCATTCTCTTTCCCAAGGAGGTTGTGCCCCCTCATCATTCTCTTTCCCAAGGAGGATGTGCACCTCATCATTCTCTCTTTCCCAAGGAGGATGTGCCCCTCGTCATGCTCTTTCCCAAGGAGGATGTGCCCCTCATCATTCTCTTTCCAAGGAGGATGTGCCCCTCATCATTCTCTTTCCCAAGGAGGTTGTGCCCCCTCATCATTCCCTTTCCCATAGAGGATGTGCACCTCATCATTCTCTTTCACAAGGAGGATGTGCTCCTCATCATTCTCTCTTTCCCAAGGAGGTGGTTCCCTTCATCATTCCCTTTCCCAAGGAGGTTGTGCCCCTCATCATTCTCTTTCACAAGGAGGATGTGTCCCTCATCATTCTCTTTCATAAGGAGGCTGTGCCCCTCATCATTCTCTTTCACAAGGAGGATGTGCTCCTCATCATTCTCTTTCACAAGGAGGATGTGTCCCTCATCCTCTTTCACAAGGAGGTTGTGCCCCTCATCATTCTCTTTCATAAGGAGGCTGTGCCCCTCATCATTCTCTTTCACAAGGAGGCTGTGTACCTCATCCTCTTTCACAAGGAGGTTGTGCCCCTCATCATTCTCTTTCACAAGGAGGCTGTGTACCTCATCCTCTTTCACAAGGAGGTTGTGCCCCTCATCATTCTCTTTCCCAAGGAGGTTGTTCCCCTCATCCTCTTTCCCAAGGAGGTTGTGCTCCTCATCATTCTCTTTCACAAGGAGGATGTGCCCCTCTTCATTCTCTTTCCCAAAGAGGATGTGCCCCTCTTCATTCTCTTTCCCAAGGAGGTTGTCCGCATCATTCTCTCCTTCCCAGGGAGATGTTTTGACTGCCATAACATCTTAATTATGAAAGTAAATTAGCCAAGGTTCTGTTTAATTGAAAACGGTTTGGAGGACGTTTGGTTTGTACCGTTAATGGTTCAAACACTCAGAGTATGAATGACGTGTCACGTGATTACCAAGCATGTCAAATTAACACTTTTGTTAATGGGAAAGAGTAAAGTGAGAGCTAATTAAATCGTGGTAGTTGGGCAGAGAACGCAGACACGATCGATGGACCGAATGTCCTTGTACTGAAAAAAAAATGCAAAACAACATGAGTGAGAGTTGGATTACCTGTACAATTTACCTGCCAAAGGTGAACCTTTATGGTGACGTTTTTTTGAAAAATGCAATTTTTGGGGATTTTGAATTTTTGTTTCAGATAAAGCGTTGAAAGGTCTTTCCGGGACAAACAAAGTTTGGTTAATAAGGAGCGAAGTTTCGGTAACGAGGATCAGGGGGCGTCATCATTTAGGGATGGCTTACAGTCAATTGTGATCACCTGGAAGCGAAGAACAGCCCAGAGAGACAAACAGACAAAAGACAAAGAGACAGACAGATGGGTCGGGTGTAATTAATGAGAGACAGCTGTCGGTGTTCATGTTGCTACCTGTGATCGCATTGGAATGACAAGCAGGAGCAACCTGGAATGGGAAGGGCAGATGAGGATGGGAACACACCTGCTGAGAGGCTGTTGGTGACGTCCCTGATTATTGATGGTCGTCACACTTTATGTCCCTGATAGTCGTCACACTTTCTCAACCATCGCAGACTATTTACGAAAGCCCTCAAGGCGGGACAAACAAATGGCACCTGTTAAAGGTAGCTGGAGGTGTAGTAATGTGTTTTCATGACTTTTGGGGCAATTAATGGACCACTCGTCGTCTATCATCTGCAATTTACACCAAAAAAAGGTCTTGGTCCATTACTTTAGAGTCCGTTTCCATGGTTACATGATCAATGTCGCATGTTAAAACTGTTGAACTTGGCTCAAACCACCACCACCCATCCCTTAAACCACCATTGTGCTTTACTGAAACCACCACCACCCATCCCTTAAACCACCATTGCACTTTACTGAAACCACCACCACCCATCCCTTAAACCACCATTGTGCTTTACTGAAACCACCACCACCCATCCCTTAAACCACCAATGTGCTTTACTGAAACCACCACCACCCATCCCTTAAACCACCATTGCACTTTACTGAAACCACCACCACCCAGTTCTTAAACCACCAATGCCAAACCACTACTATTGCTAACTTGTGCAATTGCTCCACATAACAAGACGACAGGATAACCCTGCAGGGACATGATCATCTCCACGCCATTTGTCATAGAGTCATGGAGGGGGTTGTTTATCTATCACACGATGGAGGAGGTTGTACATGTAACACATGATGGAGGAGGTTGTACATCTACCACATGATGGAGGAGGTTGTACATCTACCACATGATGGAGGAGGTTGCACATCTACCACATGATGGAGGAGGTTGTACATCTACCACATGATGGAGGAGGTTGTACATCTACCACATTATGGAGGAGGTTGTACATCTACCACATGATGGAGGAGGTTGTACATCTACCACATGATGGAGGAGGTTGTACATCTAACACACGATTGAGGAGTTGTACATATACCACACGATTGAGGAGTTGTACATCTAACAGATGTTGGAAGAGGTTGTACATCTATCACACGATTGAGGAGTTGTACATATACCACACGATTGAGGAGTTGTACATATACCACATGATTGAGGAGTTGTACATCTATCAGCACATGGATGAAGTTGTACATCTATCACCTGAAGTGCAAGAGCATTAGGAGACATTATTGTACTTTACATGAATTCCATCAACGTTACAATTAACAGCGTTTTGTACCTTTTCAATCACTTGTGGAAGAAAGAAAGAATTCGCGTAAGATGAGGGCAGGATTATCGACATATTACGTACGTTTGGAAGGCCTGAACTGAGAAAACAAAACAGAGAAGGGAAAGTGCCAAAGAAGCCCGCCATTTTGGACAGGTAATCAATATATAGATGGATGCATAGATCGCACCTTTAACTTACAAAACCCATTCACCAAAAATAGAGAACCCTACCTGTAATGAGAATGTCAAAGTTAATGAAGTGAAGACAACGATAACAGCATGTTAGAAAAACAAATATACATTCGAATAAGAATAACCTTTAGTATGTTGAACATCATGTGCAGAGGAACGTTTCGATGTTTGTGATTTAATACCTGGGTGCGGTGAGTAATCAATCGATACACCACATCGATTGAAATCTGCGCTCATTAAGGCAATCTTAATTACGAGCCGGAATCTGTAAATTGTGCAACACGAGGGGGTCGGTGTGATGGAGTAATACAACGAGACAAAATAATTGGCACCGTTTATCTAACGTAATTTAGATGTCCGAGGAAAACAAACACACAGTAGGTCATCGTCTATTTTGGAACGACCGTGGATTATATAATTGAAGAAACACACACACACACACACACACACACACACACACACACACACATATATATATATATATATATATATATATATATATATATATATATATATATATATATATATATATATATATATATATATATATATATATATATATATATATAGTAATGACTTGCGGTTGGGGTTAAAATCAAATGAATCCATTTTGAGTTCTCCAACCTTTAATGAGCAAACAAACAACTGCTCGACGTTTGGAGGCATGGCATGTGGAGGAGTCTGTTGTGTCGCTCACAGAGGAAGTGTTGGACTTACCAGTAGATTTTGGCCCTCTCATGCAGAAACGTACCAGAAAAACTGCGTCACCAAGCATATAAATTATTACCTCGGTTGCTGTCACTTGGGTATATATTCTCACTTTAGGTTTGCGATGTTTCCGTTTAGCTTAATTCATTTAAGTTACCACCATCACTTGAAGCAATTAATCATGTTGTTTATTTTGTGCTACCAAATATCAAGTCTGGGGAGTCAATCATTTTGTCAATGCCATTTCTTTTTATTTTCTGATTTAAAAGGAAATATTAAGTTCTGAATCAAAAACAAAGGTTCTGTAATATTAATAGGGAAATAAAGAATTGTGGAGACCAAATACTTTTCTCAATATCCACTTATTTTTAGAGAAAATTGTGTGTTATTTGAAAAAAGTGCAAAGGTGCCAATATTTTTGGCCACGACTGTGTGTGTATAAATATATAAAATATATTTATCATTGTCTACCCCTACAAATGTAACAATATAGATATATATTTTATATATATAACAATATATATATACAGACTTGGCATTTAATATGGAATTTTTTTTTTCTTCTTGACTTGGGTTTACTTTCTTAACCCAGTATATCAATCTGGTGAGTTTCTTTTACACTTTGGTGATTTATTTGTTAAAAGAACCATGTCACTGATTGTCTGTCGCAGCAAGAAGTCAACAACAGGATTATATCACAGGTGGCGTGGCAAAATGTACGGACAGGTGCATTTGATGATTGGCTTCACAGTCGGGTATACAAGGGTTGTTGCGTTCTATTAGTGGAAAACAACTGCTGCACATCTCCAAAGGTTATCGCCGCTTCCTCTGGAGATGGTCCGTCAACTCGACAATGCTGTTTGTCATGGAGTGGTGGCTTTACGAAATTACGGCATGAAACAGCATGCTATTGCTCGGCAGTATGGCATCACTCAAGGTCAGGTGTCAAAGATCCTGAAACGAAATGCTCAGAGGGTTGTCCCTACTCCAATACCGAGGCCAGGACGTTCCCGCAGAACCACAAGGAGGGATGATCGCCAGCTGCACCGGTTAGTCCGCAATGGCCGTACCAAGTCAGCTAATCGACTTGGGGCTGAGTGGCAGCAACTGGCAAATGTGCCTGTATCCAGAAGGCTATTCAACCAACGACTGGTTCAAGCAGGCTATCGTGCCAGGCGTCCCCTGAGAAAGCCATGCCTGATCAGACAACACCGCCAGCGCCGATTGCAGTGGGCCAGAGAGCACCGTCAAATGGCAGCCAGGACACTGGAATCACGTGACCTTCAGTGACGAGTCTAGATTTCTGGCCTATCGTCAAGATGGCCGCGTCCGAGTGCGCAGACAAGTGCATGAAGCCTACAACAAGATTGTATAGTGCCAAGAGTCCAAGCTGGAGGTGGTGGGGTGACCGTTTGGGCTGCTTTTCATGCAGGCGGCAAAACTGACCTGGTTGTTCTGAATGGAAACCTGAACCAGTTCAAGTACAGGGCCATTCTGGAAGAAACATTGCTTCCATTTGCTCGTGCAACCTTTCGAGGAAACTTTGTCTTCCAAGATGACAATGCATGGCCTCATCGTGCTCGCATGATCCAACACTTTCTTGCTGACCGTGGTGTAGAGCATATGGAGTGGCCTGCCATGTCCCTGCATATGAATCCGATAGAGAACTTGTGGGCAGAATTAACGCGTCAAATCGACCACTTGGACCAGCAGCCGACCTCTGTGCGTGAATTGCAGCAGGCCGTTGTCACTGCATGGCATGCGATTCCAGTCCAAACCTTGGCAAATCTCGTGAACTGCATGCCTCAACGTGTACGTGCTCTCCTGAATGCTCGTGGGGGTTACATGAAGCACTGAACTGTAATTGTACTGTCTGTAAACCCAGTCGTAATTGTACACCGCTCCTTTCCTATGCCATCTCCAGGCATTGCAAATCGTCATTGCTGGGCACCGAAGGGGGCTCGGCAGTGACGCACGCTGAAAGAGAGTACTCAGTTTTCACTCTGGTTGTTTGTTTTTCTTGCTTTCTTGCTTGTTTGTCCGGGCGATATATCAGCCATCCTTTGAGGTAGGAAGCTGAAATTTCGGCACAATAGTGAGCAAGTCCTTTGTCAAAAAGGGTATTTTTTTTTTTGATTAATCAATTAATTGAGGAGTTATTTAATTATTAGCGATTAATTAAGTACTTATTTAATTAATTAAATTTCCTTTCTCTTCTGACCATTAACTCAGGCACCTTTTGAGTTAGGAAGCTGATATTTGGACATGCCAATGACCAGGTGATTTGGCTGCAAAGGATATTTTTGATTTATTAATTAATCAATTAATCAATTAATTATTTAATTATTTGATTAATGACAAAAAAATTTTTTTTTTTTTAAGTTACAGATTCTGATGAAATGGTGGTGGTTTATGTGTTCTCTGACCGAATTGATTAATAATTTAATTTTTTTATGATTATTATTTATTTCTTTTCATTATTAATCATTTATTTGGCTTCTTTCTCATTTGGCCAATATCTCAGGCACCTTTTGAGCTCAGAAGCTAATATTTGGACATGAGTGACCAAGTGATGTGGCTATCAAGGATATTTTTGATTTATTGATTAATCAATTAATCAATGTATCGATTAATTATTTAATTATTCGATGAATTACTAAAAATATTTTATTTTTTTTTCAGTTACAGATTCTGATGAAATGGTGGTGGTTTATGTGTTCTGTGACCGAATTGATTAATAATTTAATTTTTTTATGATTATTATTTATTTATTTTCATTATTAATTATTTATTTATTTTCTTTCTTATTTGGCCAATATCTCAGGCACCTTTTGAGCTGCGAAGCTAATATTTGGACATGACAGTGACCAAGTGATGTGGCTATCAAGGATATTTTTGATTTATTGATTAATCATTTAATCTATTAATTATTTATTGATTAATCAATTAATTATTTAATTTTTTATTAATGACTTATTTAATTAAATTTCTAAAAGATACATCTTTGGATGAAGCACTAGTGGTTTAGTTATGCTATTAGCCAATTGATTATGAAAATATTTTGTGATAATCTTTTATTGATTTTAATTATACATTTAATCAATCAATTAGTGTACACCTCTCCCTCCCAATGCAGCCTCAATGAGCTGCACTGCGGTATTGCCGGGTGCCGGAGGCGCCCCGGCAATGCCGCGCTGCAGCATATTTAATTATTTGGCATGGGGCGGTGTACTTTGAATGTATGTGTACTTGTTTAACTTTTGTTTTTGTTACAAATTTTTTTGGCTAATGTGCAAAATAAAGAGATACTTCTGGAAAACGTACAGAAGTTTAACGCAGTACTGTCCATGAATTGAGTTCGATATCAGTTTACATCACTTTCAAGGATCAATTTATTTGTTTAGAAATGTCAAATGTGGTTTTTCTTTCTTTTAAAGGTCACATTAACAAAATCTAGAATAATTTCAACATAATTCCCATGAACTTTTGGTTCTAAGACATCTTGAAAAGTAAGTTCACCGCCAGAAAAAAATATTCCATATTAAATGCCAAGTCTGTATAACAATATATAAGTACTTACTTTTTCCACATGCGAAATTCGCATTTATGTTTATTTAAATTATACAATACAACAACAAACAACAACATGCATTTTAAGGCCATTTTCCCTGCTAGAGCGGGAGTTAGCCAAATTTAAATTATACAATGGACTTTAAAATGTAAATGTTTCATTTTTTTGTTATATTATATCACCTCTATCTTTCAATATTGTTGAAATGAAGATCAAATAGCTGTATGTTGAAATTTGTTGAAAAAGTCAAAACATTACATGGTGTGTACTTACTTTTTACGTGACTGTATATGTATATATATATGTATGTATATGTATATATATATATATATATATATATATATATATATATATATATATATATATATATATGAATAAATAAATATTGTTGTGGTTTTGAGAACCTTCACTTGTGTAAATAAATTCAACATCATTAAAGGTTAAAGGTAGCACCCTAGTTAGTCCACAAGCAACACGTAGGCCACCATAGGATTCCAGTTATTTCATTAGTATGTGTTTTAGATAAGGCCATGTTTCCAATAGTTGAATCTGCGTTGTGTCAGTCAAATAAGAAGTAGGCCCCATTCTGTTCAGTTTGCAACCTCCCTCTCCAAGCGACGCCATTACGCGCCCTCCAGTCTGCCCATGGCCCCTCCCAATTTGTTACGCGCCTTTGTTAGCAGCGTTCGCTGGCTTGAGTTGGAGCTCGCTCAAATGCCGCCATAAGCCACGTGGTGAGGCCCGGAAAAAGTGGGCGGAACGCCAAGAATAAGGTGTGGCCACGTCATCCAGCCGTCAAAGGTGGAGCCGTTAAGCCCTCACCAGCCAACCAGGGCTGAAGGGACATCGCCGACAGGCATGGCTTTTTGGGCTCGCGGAGCGTTATGCTGGCGAGATATATAAGCGAGCGCAAAGCCCTTTCACAGGACTTGTTGGAGGCGCGCGCGTTGTAACAGGACGGCGCGGGGGACTTGCCAGCGAGCACATTTACAGAGAGACTAATGCGCCGGCGTTTGTTAAAGAGGACGTGTTGGAAGGGTGGCTTGGAGAAGGACTGAGAAGAAGAAGGGCGCGCTTGTTAAAGAGGACATTGGGGAGAGAGAGGGCGTTTGGCACAAGTGTGCACATATTACATACGCAGGACACCAGCTTCCCCCCGCTATATAACTGTCCGGTCGCGTTCAACTATAAGCGGAGTTGCCTGCCGGGTTTCGCTCGCTGGACCGGAGCCTGGACCCCATCGCCGGACCCTCTACCTGTTCCATCAACCATCTACAATCCCCGTGTGAGTATGTATGTTTGTCCGGGGTATTAAGAATAAGACTGTTTTTAGGCTGCCCTGTGTTCTGCTTCTTCCTCTTCCTATCCTGTACATTCTTTCGTTTCCTCTTCTTCTTTCTTTGTACATTGTTAATAAATCAATCTTTGTTCTTCCTATTTTCTGGTTTCCTCTTGTCCGATCGCATTCGTCCTTTCTCTAATTGGGTAAACGTGTCACGATTAGAAACCGCTCAGAATCGGGTTTAGTCCCTGTTAACGGCCCGAATCGTGGCTCACTTCGCTCGGCGTGTCCATTAACGCCATGGTTCGGGCGGGAATTATTTCCTTGCTTTAAGGCCGGTGGTAGTACTTAGGTAATTGGACTAAGACTCGACCAACAACCCTATTTACCACCGACTGGAAGGAACGTTATAACCCCCAGGACTCGGGTCAGCCAGATAAAAAGACAAGGGGATAAACCCCCCCCCCCCTCCCCTTGATAAGGGGAGAGCCGACGTCCGAGATCCGTAACAATTGGTGTCAGGAGTGGGATTTGGAACCTGGGACTAAATTTGTTTGACAAAATTTTTGACACCAATTGTGCTATTGGCCGTAACAATTGGTGTCTGGGAGCGGGATTTGGGGCCTGAACCAAATTTTCTTTTCTTTTGGACAATATGGTGAAAATTAGGAGTGGCCGAAATTTTATTAACATCTAAATTTTGAGTCGTGCCATGGATAACCAAGGCGATCGGATGCCGGTGGGGGGAAATGAGGAGGTAGAAGAGTGGTTAGAATTAACCCAGGACCCCAGGGAAGAACAATTGGGAGAGATGGAGGAGGAAAGGAATGAGTGTGCGGCAGTGGGGGTTGCAGGCGCACAAAATGGCGGCACCTCGCACATGGCGACGAGAGCCGAGCCCGCGGCACCAGTGGACTGGGGCCTATTTATGACTCACATGATGGCCTTTATGGTCAAGACAGAAGATAACCTGAAAGGAATAAGGGACAAAGTGAGGACTAACAAGGACGAATCCACCCGGGAGCAAAAGAGAATGGGAGAGCAATTGGAAAGTCAAATTGAGGGAATTGGTGGATTAGAAATCAAATTGGGAGGATTGGGAAGCAAATTGGGAGGATTCGGAAACAAATTAGGGGGGTAGTTGGAGTACGTAAAAGGCCAAGCCCAAACGAGGGGTTGGCGAGGGTGGAAGCCAGATATAAAATAAAAAAGATGGGGAAAGACATAGACCGCAGGTCAAGCGGGAAAGGCACATCGGTATGCGATGGGGTAGCGCGGCTGGAGGAAAGCGGGTTGAGCGAAGTTGAGCAAAGCACAGCCGGGTGGACCAGGATAGAAATTGCGACATGGGGAATAGAAAAGCCGCCGACCGCTGAATTGGAAAATTTGATGTTATGTGCGCCAGCGGTCGTCGAGCTTAATAATGAAATAATTATAGTCGAAATTGAAATTGGAGAGACGGCAGAGATAGGAATTAAATCGGAGAAAGTGATGGAATGTGCGCAAAGTTTGAATTCACATCGTGATGTCGTGCTGCATAACCAAATGGAAAGTTTGCAGGTGGTGGAGGAGTGAAGAAGAGGAAGTGCCAAGGTGAGTAGGGTGGTGTATGGAGCGAAAAGGTTTGGCGCGAAAAGATTTTTCGCACGCTTGGGATCCCGGTGTAACCCGGGTGCTTGTGGAAGGTCCGTGGTGCGCTGTGTGAGAGAGAATGGCACGCGTATGCGGACGGTGCCGGAGCGCGAGTGCATTACAGAGTGCGAGGGAGAATGCACGACAGAGTGTATGTGTGAAACAGAGTATGGGAGTGAGAGTGAGGGTGATGCAGAGAGTGAGATGGATGAAGAGCGTGTGCGAGAATGCACACCTTGGATGGATGAGGAGCGTGTGCGAGGATGCACACCTGAGTTGGCTGAGGAGCATGTGCGGGGATGCACACCGGAGCGTGTGATTGGGTGTGCGACAGGGGATTGCACACCCATGGGTAGGTGTGCGCTGAGTGGGTGTGCAGCAAAAGAGTGCACACCCGTGAGTGCTAAGGAGTACATAACAGGAGAGTGTGTGCCGGGATGTGTGCGAAAGAGGTGTGTAATGGAGTGTGCAAGCAGCGAGTGGTGTGCACCTTAGTATGGAGCGAAAGAGAATGCACGAGAGAGTGCGGTAATAGAGTGCACGGAGTGTATGAGAGGTGCGAGTGAGAAAAGGAACGCGTGGTGTGAGAATGCGAGTCGAGCATCGACGCTGACCGGGGCAGCGGTTAGGCCGACGTATAGCCGACGCGAGCTCTCAGGGCATGGTGCATTTTGTGTGCTGTGGGGGCCGATGGGGATCGTTGCCGCGTCGCTCTTGCAAGGAGCACCATGCACGATTCGGGCCGGGCTCCGCCCTGTATGGTCGATGCCACGCCGTAGCGGTGAGCGGCACGATTCTGGGGGAGGTCGGCCAGGTCGGACCTTCGCCCCCTGGTGGGGGCGGTGTTCCAACGGGGGGAGGTTGGGTCATCGGGCCGGAGACCGAAAGGCTCCGCGCCGAGATGGACCTTGGAACCTCGGACCGAGTATGCCTCCTCCCCAGAATCGAAAATGCCGGACCGACCCAACCTACAGGAGACTGACCATCCGCACGCATAGCCGGCTTTTCAAAGCCGAGCTGTGAGAATGTATTTCCCACCCGAGAGGCTTGAGTTCAGAGAACGGATAGTGACAGTAATGGCGAATGGTATATGGTGTAAAGGGATGGTAGATCTACCATCCCTCACATCGTATCATTTTTGGGGCGAAGGAGCTATAGGATTATGGGGTTTGGCAGTGTAGGCTCGCCGAGGGCGGGTTAGGAGAATCGTTAGGGACCTAGAGATGACCATAGGTGACTTGAGATTTAAGTAGTGACATTGTACAAGTAGTGGGGACGTAGAGTAGAGTAGTTGGATGATAATGACGAGGGAGTGCTTAGTATAAGGGATGACGGGGAGCACTAGTATTAGAAGGGAGTAGTTAGTTTAAATGATGCTGTGTGTATGGAGTGTAGTTTATTAAATAAGGAATTGAATGAGTGTTTTGTGGTGAGCGTGATGAAATGAGGAATTGAGAGGCAATGCTCGAGAAGGATGTGTGTGTGTAATCGTGGGAACCACCGTGTGAATGAGAATCTTTGTGGTGAGCGTGATGAAATGAGGAATTGAGGGGCAATGCTCGTGAAAGATGTGTGTGTGTGTTAATGACAATGAGTGCATTGGCTTCCATGGTGTGCAAGTAGAGCTTGGTGGTATGGAATTAATGGTGTGGAGTGGGAGTGTGGAATACGTGGAGTGGCGTGCATGGTGCGAAGGAGTGGATGGGGGAAGGATGGACCCCTTCACGAATACCCGGGGAGGGTAGTTTAAAGTTAGGTAGAGGGAGTAGGAAAATTTGGTTGGATATTGACATCTGTGGTGCGGAAAGTAGCAGAGTACTGCTTGGATGGGTGCATAAGTGTATGGAATGGCTGGGCGTGTGAGCCTGTTAGTACATATGGTTGGTTGAGCACTCCGCCACTGGTAGTCTGTCGGCCATGTAAGGCCGCAGGTAGGCTCTGGGAGCCAGGTTAGAGTTCAAGTAGAGTTCAGCGGGGCCCGAGGATACGAGGAGAGGACGCGGGTAGCCCAATGCCAGAGAGGGCATCGAGGGGGTAAGTACCAGGGAGGGCCTTCCCCAGGTTAGGGTAGAGTGAAGGAGCTCGGCAAGCTCGGGTGGCAACGTTCAGTGGCGGAGATGCGCAGGTAAGTAGGACCTGCTTTGGGGAGCCACACGACCCAGCACCAAAATTGTGCGAGGGCACAGTATAGAAAAATCGGGGGAGTGAGACCCCAAATTGGAGAGCACCACAGTATGTGCAATGGGAATTGGTTTTTAGAACCACATAGTGTAATGATGGCCAATGGATTTGCAGGGTGAGACCCTGGGTAGTTTAACGAGTTAATGTCATTTAGAAGGATAGCTAGGATGAAAGTCTCTTCGCACCATCCGCATCCACTCACCGAGATTATTGAACTCCACACCAGGTTTTGTGAGCGATTTGGGAATGTAAGACGCATCTTGACATGGGTGAGACATTGTGTTTATTCCATCTCTTCCTCCTTAGGAGGGATTGATGATGAATTTGGCATTAGGGGAGATATTTGGGGACAAGACGTTAGCGACGAATTTGTGTATTTGTAGATTGTGTAAATATGGGGTAGGGGCAAGGGTAGAGTAGGTGACATGGGGGGTGACATACGAGTAAGGACGAGCTTTCTCGGCTCGCTCTCCCGCGCCCCTCATCTTGCATTACCTTGTTTTGATGTGGACCCTTGCGCCCTTGCCCCCCGCTAACCTCTGCTTGTCTTCCTTCCCCACTCATGGACCATGGTCTTTTTGTGTCCGAGGGGAGTGTGCAGGCGCCGTGAATTGTGCGCCCGCACCCTTGTTGCCTCCTGCCTGCATTGATGCACCATATGGACCACACGTTCTGTGGCCTGGCACCTATGGACCACACGTTCTGTGGCCTGGCACCTCTGCTGGGACAGACCCTTTGCTGCCAGCAGTCTCTGGCTTGCGGACCACTGTTTTAAGTGGCATCAATGCCATGCAGGTGGACCACCTACGTTGGCCCTGCTGGCCATAAATAAAAAAAGCAGACAAGGTGTGTGCCCTTTTTTATTAAATAAACATCAAGCAAGAAGATCAAGCCAAGATACATCGGCCCAGCAGAGAAGCAAGAAGACATCATTCATCATGTATTATTTTGAAATTTTTTTTTTTTTGTGCATTTCCATTATGGTGCTTTTATGGTGCTTTTGGTGCTTTTTTCTCATTATGGTGCATTTATGGTACATATGGGTATGGTGTATCGGTGCAGTGCATGGCAATGGCATTTCCTCTTATCAAAACATCTTCTCTTTTTCCCACAAAAGACAGGTCCTGGGTTCTAGTTTTGTAAATAATCAAATTATTAGTGTCTTGTAAATAATGCTCCCCACCGGCTCTATGTGTAGGTTGAGAATAATTCCGTAATTCGGTTAATTGTGGGCGTGAGTCAGTTAGATAGGACGCAATGCAGCAGGGGGGACATATCGAGTGTTAAAACTGTCGCACTCAGGGTAGTAGGTTAAAAGTAGAGGGTAACTACACCTAAGTGTCACACTAATTTAAAAGATAGCCCTTTTGTTTCGGCTCGGGATGAGCCTAGAAAAAGGGGGGGGGTGCAGTGTTGCGGTTTTGAGAACCCTCACTTGTGTAAATAAATTCAACATCATTAAAGGTTAAAGGTAGCACCCCTAGTTAGTCCACAAGCAACACATAGGCCACCATAGGACTTCAGTTATTTCATTAGTATGTGTATAGGTAAGGTCGTGTTTCCAATAGTTGAATCTGCATTGTGTCAGTCGCTCTGACACAGGGCAGCCTTAAAGATCAAGCCAAGATGTTTTGGCCGGAGTGCTAAATGCACCATATAACCCCCAGGACTCGACATTGGGGAGAAAAAAAAAAAAGTCAAATAAGAAGTAGGCCCAATTCCATTCAGTTTGCAACCTCCCTCTCCAAGCGACGCCATTACGCACCCTCCAGTCTGCCCATGGCCCCTCCCAATTTGTTACGCACCTTTGTTAGCAGCGTTCGCTGCCTTGAGCTGGAGCTCGCTCAAATGCCGCCATAAGCCACGCGGTGAGGCCCGGAAAAAGGGGGCGGAACGCCAAGAAGAAGGTGTGGCCACGTCATCCAGCCGTCAAAAGCTGAGCCGGTAAGCCATCACCAGCCAACCAGGGCTGAAGGGACATCGCCGACAGGCGTGGCTTTTGGGCTCGCGGAGCGTTTTGCTGGTGAGATATATAAGCGAGCGTAAAGCCCTTTCACGGGACTTGTTGGAGCCGCGCGCGTTGCAACAGGACTGCGCGGGGGACTAGCCAGCGAGCACATTTACAGAGAGACTCATGCGCCGGCATTTGTTAAAGAGGACGTGTTGGAAGGGTGGCTTGGAGAAGGACTGAGAAGAAGAAGGGCGCGCTTGTTAAAGAAGACATTGGGGAGAGAGAGGGCGTTTGGCACAAGTGTGCACATATTACATACGCAGGACACCAGCTTCCTCCCGCTATATAACTGTCCGGTCGCGTTCAACTATACGCGGAGATCCCTACCGGGTTTCGCTCGCTGGACCGGAGCCTGGACCCCATTGCCGGACCCTCTACCTGTTCCATCAACCATCTACAATCCCTGTGTGAGTGTGTATGTTTGTCCGGGGTATTAATAATAAGACTGTTTTAAGGATGCCCTGTATTCTGCTTCTTCCTCTTCCTATCCTGTACATTCTTTCGTTTCCTCTTCTTCTTTCTTTGTACATTGTTAATAAATCAATCTTTGTTCTTCCTATTTTCTGATTTCCTCTTGTCCGATCACATTCGTCCCTTCTCTAATTGGGTAAACGTGGCATGTTTAGTAACCGCTCAGAATCGGGTTTAGTCCCTGTTAACGGCCCGAATCGCGGCTCGCTTCGCTCGGCGTGTTCATAACGCCGTGGTTCGGGCGGGAGTTATCTCCTTGCTTTACGGCCGGTGGTAGTACTTAGGTAATTGGACTAAGACTCGACCAACAACCCTATTTACCACTGACCGGAAGGAACATTATAACCCCCAGGACTCGGGTCGGCCAGATAAAAAGATAAGGGGATTAACCCCCCCTTGATAAGGGAAGAGCTGACGTCCGGGATCCATAACAATATATTATCGTGTTCCTCGCGATTAAAGCCGTCCAAGGAAACGGATTGCCGAACCAGCTTTAGCTCCGAGGCGTTCAGTCAAAAATATAGCGAAGGATATGCGTGGTGGGTGGGGGAAAGCAAGGCAAGTGGGGGAGAAGCCGGAGCGCTTACCTTCACGGATCCCACCGGCAGTCTTCACCCTGTAATAAATAAACTCAAACTCAAACAAACAGGATTTCAAATGTACAAGAATAAACAGGTTTATTAAAGAAAATGCCGGCAACAAGGTAAACATGGCAAAATAAAACTAAATTCCTTTATGGAGCGCTCCCATACAGACTCGGTACACAGACAAAGGGAAATGTAATGATATAAAAATAAAAGGTGTGGTTGGCACTTATCTGCGAGCGGCTTCCGAACCTTGTCAGGAATTGTCTCAGGCAAGTGTGCGTGCAACCCGGACGCGGCTCTGGCCTTGGCAAGGAGAAGGCCTCAGTCCGCCCTCGTTTCACGGCGGGCCTCCAGCGCGAGTCGAACGGGTTGCACCTGTCCACTCGCCATTCCTGCTTGGAAACCCGCGGTTCTCAGTCCGTGGCTCTTCCTCTTCACGACCACCAGCAAGGTGTCCGCACACGATCGCTCGCGATGGTGTCCAACAAAAGAAGGGGCGAGAAGATGTCGATGCCGAGAGACAAAATGTCAATGCTGGGAGAGACGAAAATGCTACCCGAAGTCCAAAACGAGAAGGTGCAAGAGAAGAGAAAATGTCGGTCGGAGCATTCTTTTAACGCCCAGGCTCTGACGTCATCTCCACACGTCTCCGTGTATGGTCCATCCAGTGCATGCCACCACCTTACTAGTCCTCAGTGCCAATCAAATCCCCGACCAATCACCACTACCTGGGCCTGTCTCCATGGAGCTGCCTGTCATGTGCGCCCACCAAGTTGGTGCAATCAGCAGCAGTGCCTCATGCCTGGCTTCCTGTTAGTTTATATTAATTAGTGTATTTAAATGCGTGATTCTGGCTCGGTGTCAAGTGCGGTGTCATAAGGAACAAAGGAATAAATTACAGAGGCAACGACACACAGGGGGTTAATTTACCCATAATCCCTTGCTAATTACCAAGCCGCACCCGTCGTGATGGGGACAAAGATACAAGCTTCCATGACAGTCCGGTCTACACAAATTCCCTACTTATGGTACATTGAGATGGTTCTTCTTTTTCACGACAGTCGGCTCACACCAATCTATACACTCTACCTGGCTCTGAGGTAATCGTAAGCATTGCCTACCCCCTACAAATGTAACTATATACATATATATATATATATATATATATATATATACATATATATATATATATATATATATATATATACAGTGGTACCTCGGCTTACGAGTGCCCCAACGTACGAGTTTTTCGGGATACGAGCCGTCGCTCGGGCGGTTTGTTGCTTTGGGATACGAGCCGAGATCCGATGTACGAGCTCAAAAAATTAATTTTTTTGAATTTTCCGGTTGTGGCTTCCGGTTCCGGTCACGTGGTTATCTTGCCGTGAAAGCATCTCTGCTTGGATATAAAACACGCAATCGTCGAAATACATTAGCGAGGAATCTCCTTGCTCCAGCCGGTGACGTCATCGGCGGGGATCCCCGCCTCCAGAGTGGCTGGTCACGTGACCGCCAAAGCGTGTCGCGCGTGCGGGTATAATGAGCTACACCTGTGGATCACGTGACCACGGAAGCACGCCTCGCTTGAGAGGCATGGCTTTCGGTTTGCGTTTTGCTTTATAAGGCGCGATAAATGGGCTTTTGAGTGTTAGCGGTTCATGGCGTTGACGGTCAAAAACCCATTACATCAATTTTACCAGGCACTGTACAGTAAGTACAGTGGACACCAAATGCACGGTGGAAGGCTAGAAGTAGAAGATCGTCCAAGACAAGTGAGAATAAGCCATACTTTGGAGATGACGTCATTCGCTGGTCCGATAACCAAAGATGTGGTATAAAAAACCAGGTGAGCTAACAATGCAGCAATGAAGGAATTCGGCCAAGGCACCGGCACACAACGACCTACCTACATCGAAAGACTCAATGCCAATGGTGACAGAAGCCAAGACGGCCGGCTTAAACACCGCCGAAAGACCACGGTGTACCAACTTACGATGCAGAACATCTTGCACTTAATATGATGACAACAGGTGCCATCCTCTGACGTACCATTACAGGTACAGGTACAGTACACGTGAGCACAGAGCAAAAGTTCACTGAAACCGAGATTAAGAAAAAAGAAAAAACACCTCGTGGTCCGTGCTCGATATCCGAGTTTCAATCTTTTCAAACACATGATGCTCTCGGTCACGGTATCTCCTGCGAGCTGCTTCTCCTTCAACCACACAAACAACAACTTCTCCATATCTTCATGGATAGAGGTCCAGTTTATTTCTTTACATTCTCTTGTATTATGTACAGTATATACGAGGTCGTGCTTGTTTATACATTATTTGTTATTTATAAAGTACATTTTTGTTATTTAAAAGCACCTAACAAAAAAAATTGGTGTTTTTTTTTTGAGGCTGGAACGGATTAATAGCATTTCAATGCATTTGAATGGGAAAATTTGCTTTGACTTACGAGCGATTTGGCTTACGAGCTCCGTCACGGAACGGATTAAACTCGTAAGCCGAGGTACCACTGTATATATATATATATATATATATATATATTGTTGGGGTTTTGAGAAGCCTGCACTGTGTAAAGTGTTGTAAATATACCCTTTGTAAATAATTCTCTTTGTAAATACCTCCATTCATTGTCAAGGTCAAAGGTCGTCCCCTAGTTAGTCCACATCGCAACACGTAGCGAACCATAGGCCCTCTTCATAGTTATTTCATTGTTATGTGTTTCAGGTAAGGCTGTGTCTCCAATAGTTTGACTCTACATTGCATTAATCAAATAAGATAGGCCCCATTCGATCCATTTGCTCTCCCTCTTCAAATTGTGGTACGTCGTTGGCAGCAGCCAAAACTCCATTGCGCACGAGGCCAAGAACAGGAAAAAGGGGGAGGAGCCGCCGGATCACGGGCGTGGCATCAACTCGTCATCGGAGGTGGAGTCAGCCAGCCCGAACCAGCCAACCAGCACCGCGGTGAACGACCCGGTAGGCGTGCCCTCGCAGCCCGCGGCTTGATACGGCCACGAGTGATGAAAGCGACTGCGGGGGACTGCTTGAGCAGATGAGTGATCCAGCCGAACCAGAGAAGAGAGAGAGAGAGAGACGTGAGGGGTGCTCGTATTGCGGCAATTGACCGAGACCCTCTAGGGCCCTATTGTCACCGGTTGTGGAGATGCGGAGCTGCCGGCTGCTGTTCGCTTTGAGCCCGGAGCGTGAACCTGGGGCGAACCTCAACGCTTACCATCGGCCTGGACCATTCGCTCCCTGGCGCATCCCTACCATTGCAATTCCATTTGTCGTGTAAGTCCCTGGTCTGTCCTTTGTGTTGTCTGGGGTTCCATAATTAAGACTGTTTAAGACTTGCCCTGTGTATCTGCTTTTTCCTCTTTGTAAATGCCCTTCTTTCATTTCCTCTTTTAGTATAGTAAATAAACCTGTGTTCTCCCTTTACCCTTTTTGGTTCTTTGGCTTCCTCTCATCCGATCGCTTTCGTCTTTTCCTTCATTTGAGTATCTGTGGCGCGATTTTGGCCGAACCGCTTTTAATCTGGTTTAGTCCTTTGATAACGGCTCAAACCGCGGATTGCTAAACCGCTCGGCAAATACCATCTTGTCCGTGGTTCGAGCGGTACTTGTCTCCCTGTTTTGCGGAGGGATTGATAAAGGTATTCGGGAAAACACCTGGACCAATAACCCTGATCAATCCCACCCCGCAAAGGAGCGTTACAAGTACCAGGACCGGTCGGACGGCCAGCTTAACAGGACAAGGGGATTAACCCCCCCTTGCTAACGGGAGTGCCGTCCCCCGGATCCGTAACAATTGGTGTCAGGAGTGCGATTTGGACCCGAACCAAATTTTTAACATCTAAAAATTTGGTCGAAATTACGAGTGGCCGAAATTTTATTAACAACGAAATTAAATCGTGCCATGGATGATCAAGGTGATCGGATGGCTGTAGGGGAGGTAGAAGAAGGGTTAGAGGCAACCCAGGACACCAGGGAGGAATTGAGAGAGAGGGAGGAGGAGAGCGATGAGGATGTGGTAGAGGGGGTTGCAGGCGCACAAGATGGCGGCGCCATGCACGAGGTTGGAGGCGCACAAGATGGCGCCTCACACGTGGCCGCGGCAGCCGAGCCCACGGCACTAGTGAATCTGGACCTCTTTATGGCGCAAATGAGGGGGTATATTGAAAAGATGGCAAACAAATCCAGCAGGGAAATGAATAAAATGGGTGAGCAATTGGGCAATCAAATTGGGGGGTTGAGAAATGAGATGGGGGGCAAAATCGGGGAATTGAGAAATGAGATGGGGAGCCAAATCGGGGAATTGAGAAATGACATGGGAAGCCAAATAGGGGGCTAGAAGGCAAATTAGGGGGCCAATTGGAGGACGTGGGTAACCAAATAGGGGAAGTAAATGAGTGGTTAGGGAGGGACAAGGCCACATATGAGGTAAGGGAAGTTGAGAGGGAGGTTAACCGCAGGTTGAGCGAAGAGGTCGCGGGGGTACGCGATGAGGTAACGCGGTTCGAGAAGCGCGGGTTGAGCGAGGTGGAGCAGAAGCGCAGGTAACTGGACGGGCATAGAAATCGCGACCCGGGGTATGGGGAAGCCGGCAACCGCTGAGGTAGAAGAGGAAATTTTTTATAAAGCCAGCTGTCGTCGAGGAGAAAGAAATTAACAAATTGGTTATAGTTGAAATTGGGATTGAAGAGACGGCAGAGATAGGAATGGAATCGGAGAAGGAGATGGATAATGTGCAAAGTCCATGCTCACATCATGATGTCGTGCTGCATAATCCATATATAGATTTGCAGGTGCGTGTGGAGCGAAGAAGAAGAACCCCGAAGGTGAGACGGGCTGTGTATGGTGCTAAGAGGTTTTGCGGGAAGGTGTTTGGCGCAAAAGGAATTTTGGCGCTTGGGGTCGCGACGGCACCCGGGCGTTTGTGGAAGGTCCCCTGTGAGTGGTGTGAGTGGAAATGGCGCGCTTGTGAGGAAAAAGTGTGTGTCGAAGAGTGAGTGTGTTACAAAGTGTGGGAGTAAAACCGAGTCCGAGCGAGAATGCACGTCGGAGTGTATGTGTGATGAGAGTGATACGGAGAGTGAGATGGATGAGGAGCAGGTGTGAGAATGCACACTTGGAATGGTTGAGCGTGTGTGAGAGGACACATTGAAACGCGTGATTGGGTGTGCAAAAGAGTGCACACCCATGGTTGTCACAGAGGATGTGACCGAGGAGTGGGCACGAGGAGGTGTGTTGATGAAGTGTGCGAACGACGAGTGTGTGCCAAGGTGTGCGGTGGTCAGGTGCGTAACGAAGTCTGTGAGCGAAATGAGTGTACCTGGGTGGTGTGTAAGAGAAATTGCAATAACAAAGTGCATGGGATGTATGAACAACGAACGGAACGAGTGGTGTGAGCATGTAAGTGAAGCGTCGACGTTAAACGGGATAGCGGTTAGACCGACGTTTAACGCGAGCTCTCGGTCCGTGCCGGGCTGTGGGTATTGCGGGAGCCCGCGGGGATCGGTGCAGCGTCGCTTCTGTTCGGATCGTCGTGCACGATCTGGGCCGGGCCCAGCCCCGCACAGTCGAGTCCAGGCTTTGCCGGGCAAGGCGACCGGCCCGGTTCGAGGGCAGGTAGGAGGGATCGGAACGGCGCCCCCTTGTGGTGGCGGCGTTCCACCCTGGCAAGGTTGGCCCATCGCGCTTGGGAGCAAGGGGCCCCGTGCCGGGATGGTGCTTTAAATCTCGGCCCAACCAAACCTCCTCCCCTGAACCGAATGCCGGACGGATCCAACCTGCAGTAGACCAAACCACCCGTATGCATTGCGCGGCTTTGCGAAGCCAAGCTTTGCAAATGTAATGACGCACCGAGGCTCGAAGTTTAATGGACGATGGTAGGGATAGGGAATATGATTGGCAAATTGGATTTGTAAATTTGATTGGCGAATATGATTGGCAGATGTGATTGGCAAAATTGGATGGGCGAATTTGGTTGAAATTTGATGCCTTTGATTGGCGAATGGTATATGGGTAAAGGAATGGTAACTCTGCCATCCCTCCCATCAGCCCGGGCACATGAGCTATAGTTTATGGGGTTTGGCAGTGTAAGCTCGCCGAGGGCGGGTTAGGATAAATATATAGGGACCTAGAGATGACCATAGGTGACTGAGATTTAAGTAGTGACATTGTACCTGTAGTGGGTATGTAGAGAGTAGGGTAGTTGGATTATAACGACGTGGTATGTGCAATAGTGTAAGGGATGACTGGGGATGCACTAAGTTAGAAGAGCACCAGGTAGATCAGATGATGCAGTGTGTTTGTGGGGTTTTTTTGAATGAGGCATTGCATATGGAAGTTCTTGCTGGTGAGCATAGTTGAAATGAGGAATTGAGAGGCAATGCTCGTGAATGGTGCAGTGTGTGTGAAGGAGGTGATGGAGCAGCGTATGGTGAAAGGGTGTGATTGCGCATTGTATGGAGTGAATGGTCCCGGAGGAAGGAGGGTGCAAGAGCCACCAGGTGTGTGTGAGCACAGGTGTGCAAGTGAAGCACAGGTGTGTGGAGAATGGTTGGATGAAATGAATGGTCTGGGATACATGGAGTATGGAATGGATGGTGTGGAATGAGTAGTGTGGAATATGTGGAGTGGAGTGGCTGGTGCGAAAGGAGTGGATGGGGAAGATGGACCCCCTTCACGAATACCCGGGGAGGGCAGTTTAAGAGCTAGGTAGAGGGTATAGGTAAATTGTGGTTGGATATTGGCATCTGTGGTGCATGTGCTAGAATGGTGTTTGGATGGGTGCATTAGTGACGTGGAAATGGCTGGGCGTGTGGCCTGTTAGTAAGTGTAATTGAATGGGCACTCTGCCACTGTAAGCATGTCGGCCAGGTGAGGCCGCAGGTGGGCTCTGGGAGCCGGTAGAGTTGTTCAGTGGGGCCCGAGGATCCGGAGGATGGACCCGGGTAGCCCAGTGCCAGAGAGGGCACGGAGTGGGGAGAGCGCCAGAGGGCCTTCCCCAGGTAGATAGGTTAGGGTAGGGAGCAGGTAAGCTCGGAGGCAACTACAGTGGCGGGGGTGTGCAGGTGAGCGGACCTGCTGGGAGCGCCACACGACCCAGTCCTGAAATTGTGCAAAGGCACAGCGAGTTGAATTGGGGGAGTGAGACCCCAAATTGATGAGCACCACAGTTTGGTCAATGGGAGTTCAGTTTTTAGAACCGCATAGAGTAAAGTGGCCAATGGTTTAGCAGGGAAAGACCCTGAAAACCGAGGGCGGGTTAGGATAAATGTATAGGGACCGAGAGATGACCAAAGGTGACTGAGATTTAAGTAGTGACATTGTACCTTTTCAGGGAAACACCCTGAAAGCTGAGACCGGGTAGTGTAAAAGTGTGTTAATGTCATTTAGAAGGTAGATAGAATGGAAATCTCCTCGCACCATCTATCTACATCCACTCACCTGAGGTGATGACATAACTCCACACCATGGTTGTTTTGTTTTTTTGTGCAAATGTTTTGGAATGGTAAGACGCATCATGACGTGGGGGGTGACATTGTGCTGGTTGTTCCATCTCTTCCTCCTTATGAGGAATTGATGAGAGATTGGTTGATGGGAAATTTGAGAAATTGGGATTGTTAACGAATTTGGAATTAGGGGAGATATGTGGAAGACAGGACGGAGAGACGAATTGTAAATTGGTGTAAATATGAGGTAAGGGGCAAGGGTAGATTAGGTGACAGGGGGGGGTGACGTACGATAGAGACGAGCTTTCTCCGCTCGCTCTCCATGCGCACCTCCCCTCTGCATTGCCTTGTGTTGATGTGTACCCTTGCACCCTTACCCATCGCTGACTCTGCTTTGTCTTCCTCCCCACCCATGGACCGTGCTCTCTGGGCACTGAGGGAAAGCGTGCGGGAGCCGCAGTTGTGTGCCCGCATTCCCGCTGCCAGCCGCCTGGACCGATGCACCACTTTATGGACCACACGACTTGCGGTCTAGCACCACACCCATATGGACCCCACGTGTTGGGGCCTGGCCCCTCTGCTGAGACCGGCCATGATGGCCAGGGAAGAGTTGGCTTGTGGACCATGGTGAGGTGACCCCTTTTGCCCGACAGGTGGACCACCGATAGTTGGCCCCTGTGGGCCCCAAATAAAAATGGATGCGTTTTGTGCCTTTTTATTATGTGCAAATAGGCAGCAAGCCACAAGAAGGACAACACCAGGAAGAAACATCTGCCAGCAGAGGGAGCAGCAAGAAGAACCGGGCAACAGTTTGTGTTGTTTTTATTGAAATGTATGACTGTCCACTGGATGGTGCTTGATGGTGCTTGTCATTGGTGCTTTTTGGTGCTTGCATGCTCGGGGATGCATTGCAATATCAATTCTGCCTCCCCGGGCATGTGAGGGTGGTGTATCGGTGCAGTGCATGCTTTTCCTCCCTCCCGCAGGATTCTTTTTGCTTCCCAGAATGACAGGTCCTGGGTTTGCCATGTAAATACAAATAGTGTCTTGTAAATAATGCTCCCCACCGGCTTTATGTGTAGTTTGAAAATAATTCCGTAATTCGGTTATCCTGTGGGTGTGAATCTGTTAGGTAGGATGCAACGAAGCAGGGGGACATACTTAATTGTGTTTTAAAACTGTCACACTCAAGGGTGAGGTTAATCGTAGAGGGTAACTACATCTGAGTGTCACATTAGGTTAAAGTTTTTTCGGCCCGGGTCATGCCTGGAGGAATGAGGGTGCTGTGTTGGGGTTTTGAGAACCCTGCACTGTGTGTAAAGTGTTGTAAATATACCCTTTGTAAATAATTATCTTTGTAAATACCTCCATTCATTGTCAAGGTCAAAGGTCGTCCCCTAGTTAGTCCACATCGCAACACGTAGCGAACCATAGGCCCTCTTCATAGTTATTTCATTATTATGTGTTTCAGGTAAGGCTGTGTTTCCAATAGTTTGACTCTACGTTGCATTAATCAAATAAGATAGGCCCCATTCGATCCATTTGCTCCCCCTCTCCAAATTGTGGTACGTCGTTGGCAGCAGCCAAAACTCCATTGCGCACGAGGCCAAGAAAAAGGAAAAAGGGGGAGGAGCCGCCGGATCACGGGCGTGGCATCAACTCATCATCGGAGGTGGAGTCAGCCAGCCCGAACCAGCCAACCAGCACCGCGGTGAGCGACCCGGTAGGCGTGCCCTCGCAGCCCGCGGCTTGATACGGCCACGAGTGATAAAAGCGACTGTGGGGGACTGCTTGAGCAGATGAGTGATCCAGCCAAACCAGAGAAGAGAGAGAGAGACGTGAGGGGGTGCTCGTATTGCGGCAATAGACCGAGACCCTCTAGGGCCCTATTGTCGCCGGTTGTGGAGACGCGGAGCTGCCGGCTGCTGTTCGCTTCGAGCCCGGAGCGTGAACCTGTGGCGAACCTCAACGCTTACCATCGGCCTGGACCATTCTCTCCCTGGCGCATCCTTACCATCGGCCTGGACCATTCGCTCCCTGGCGCATCCCTACCCATTGCAATTCCCTTTGTCGTGTAAGTCCGTGGTCTGTCCTTTGTGTTGTCTGGGATTCCATAATTAAGACTGTTTAAGACTTGCCCTGTGTATCTGCTTTTTCCTCTTTGTAAATGCCCTTCTTTTGTTTCCTCTTTTAGTATAGTAAATACTGTGTTCTTCCTTTACCCTTTTTGGTTCTTTGGCTTCCTCTCATCTGATCGCTTAAGTCTTTTCCTTCATTTGAGTATCTGTGGCGCGATTTTGGCCGAACCACTTTTAATCAGGTTTAGTCCCTTGATAACGGCTCGAACCGCGGATTGCTAAACCGCTCGGCAAATACCATCTTGTCCGTGGTTTGAGCGCTACCTATCTCCCTGTTTTGCGGAGGGATTGATAAAGGTATTACCTGGACCAATAACCCTAATCAATCCCACCCCGCAAAGGAGCGTTACAAGTACCAGGACCGGTCGGACGGCCAGCTTAACAGGACAAGGGGATTAACCCCCCCTTGCTAACGGGAGTGCCATCCCCCGGATCCGTAACAATATATATATATATATATATATATATATATATATATATATATATATATATATATATATATATAAATATATATATATTGTTACTGATCGCGGTTTAGATGTTATTTGCCGAGCGAAGGCTCCGCGACCGAACAGTTGTTCCCCGACTCACCCGATTCACCCAGAACTTTAGCCGTATCGCACCGCAGCTGCCCAATCTGGAAAAGACTAAAACGACGAAATGCAAAGAGGAAAAGGCATAAGACGAGAAGACGGACAGAAGAGTAATTGGATTTATTATACACACAAGCAAAAAGAAAGCAGTCACGTTTATTTACAACACATAAGACGCAGGTGACACAGTGCAAATACTAGCTTATACAGACTTAATTAAATACCCAGGGACAAGACACACAGAACAAACTCACGTACACAAGAAGGGTGGAAAGGCAGGAGGTGGATGGCTGGAGGGAGAGGAAGGTCCAATGGGGTCCTGCAGCACGATCGGCGCGTTTAGCAGCCGCCGTTCCTTCGCGGCCCTGCTCAAAACCGCCGTCCAGGCCCCAAGCGGCTGTTGGGTGTTGTTGCTGCTGTGGCCGCCGCTTGCTTTGCCAGGACTCGTCTGACTCGTCTGGTCCAAACCCTCAACTCAACAACACTCTTGCACGTCTCCCTGTCCAACCACTCTTTCTCTCTTGGTCCAACCACTCTTTCTCTTTCTTGGTCCAACCACTCTTTCTCTCTCTTGGTCCACTCACTCCTCACCACCGACCACCCCACGCTTCTTGCGCGCGCGCCTTTATAGCGCCTCCGGCGATCAAGCCGCCGGCCTTCAGGACACGCCCATCGGTGTGCTCACCTCGGCCCTGGTTGGTCACGCGACCCTCTGGCTCCGCC
Organism: Myxine glutinosa; assembly: GCF_964187855.1. Classification (NCBI taxonomy): domain Eukaryota; kingdom Metazoa; phylum Chordata; class Myxini; order Myxiniformes; family Myxinidae; genus Myxine; species Myxine glutinosa. The sequence continues at coordinate 123,907,633 of NC_136265.1, read as the reverse complement.
CTTGATGACGACGGGCGGGCACGCCCCTCTTCCCCGACCCGAGCACATGTTCAATGGTGGTTTTGGAGGATATGTAATTGGCAATCGAGGCTTGGCAATGACGAAAGGGGATGTGAAAGGAAATGGAGATTTTGGGGATGGGAATGAAAGGGGATCTATTCTCTTTCACTGGTGCAATGGAGTACTTCAATTAATGGGAGACACAGCCTTACCCTAAAACACAGAATAAGATATAACTATCGAACAGGGGTATTCTATTATTGGCTGACGTGTATGCTTGTGGACTAATTATGGGATGCCCTCTTACCTTTACACAGCTCCGGAGGCAGGGGGCGCAGAATAAACAATAATAATCTATCTATAATTCCAGTAATCTCTGTGTGTATGTGTGTGTGTATGTGTGTATGTGTGTGTGTCTGTGTGTCTGTGACCGCTGTTTCTCGACAACCACGGGTCCGATATACTTGAAACTTGCCAGGTATATTGCTGGGGACCTGAGGATGTGCCTTTTCAAGGTTTCATATTAATCGGACAAGTAGTTACCGAGCTATGTCCAAAAAACGATTCAACCAATCAGAGAGCAGCGAGCTATCACGTGTGCCGAACGTGGCGAACAGACTCTGCCTCGGATGGCACATTTGAGAGCGTATTCATTTATTTCACGTTGGCAAACTATGTTGGCGCTATGTTGGCGTTAAACTATGTTTTAAAACTAATTAAAACTAATTTGCGATTCATCGTAACTGCGATATGCGACCTTCCGGACAGTCAAATGAGGACGTCACTTCCGGACTGACGGATAGTCATAGTGACGACGTACTGATGCTGAACGTGGCGAGCAGACGCTGCCTCGGACGGCACATTTGAGAGCGTATTCATTTATTTGACGTTGCAATCTGTGTTGATTGTTGTAAGGTACGATCGATTGTAGTACACGTTTATAATAACTCTGCCGATACAGGCCCGATTAACTGCAGCGCCATCCGAGCTGCGGCGTCGGGACGATACATTCATTGTACGGTCACATCACGCACTTACGGGCACGCCCATGGGCCCATGGGCACGCCCATGCATGCATGGGCGAAGACATTTTTTTTTTTTTTTTTGGCAAGGAACGGGCACCCACGTACGGGCACGTCCTAGTAATAATAAAGCACACAATCAAAAAAATATACAGTCCTCATATCCGCAACAATATATATATATATATATATATATATATATATATATATATATATATATATATATATATTGTTACAGACGCGGTTTTGGATGTTAGTTTACCGAGCGGTTTGGTATGACCGCGTCTGCACAGTTTACCCGATTATACTCGAACGTTGGCCGAGTCGCGCTACGCTAGATCAATGAAGGAAAGGACACAACGGCTGGGTTAGATGACACGACACCAGGGGTACAGTTCTCAAGACCTCCGGAGGAGGTTATAATATGGGATATGCGGAACGTTTAGATTACAAGGACAAGAGGGACAGCATAGGAAGGTGGGCACTTAATCACGGTCTTATAGTAGCCCCGACAGACCACAGATAAACAGGACAAAACTGACTCACACAGGGATTGATGGCAAGGAAGGGCAGGTAGTCGAGGCTCAAGGTGCACCTTGGCTCAGGGGCAGAATCGACCCGGTCCGGTCCAGAGATGCGGGAGGTCTCTCAGCGCTCGGAGGTGGCGACTTCTCTTTCCAAGCTGGGGGCGCATCTGACGTCAGGTCCGGTAAGTGGCTGCATATCTCCAGCGGGGAGTGACACGCCCTCGGCTCGTTAGCTCCGCCCCAGATGGAATCGGCCCGTTGCTTCTTATTGGGTGCGGGGGGTTACCGGGCTCCGCCCTTGACGAGGGGCCGACAGTCAGCCCCTTCGTGGTAACCCCGTCGGCGCACATGGGCAATGGCGGATAACCAAGCCGGAGTGAGGACGCACACTCCCCGCGCGCTGTTGTTGTAGTTGTTGTTGTTGTTGTTTCATGAGGAAGATGGGAGGAGGTATGGGGAGGTCCTAAACTCACTACTGGTGCCATACAATCACATTCTGGTGCAACGAAGAGTCAGAATTAATGGAAACGAGTCCTTAACTGACATAGACTAAGAATAACTAGCAAGATGTCCTATAGTTGTCTATGTGAGATGCGGTGAACCTAGGCACGATATTTAATGGGGGAAAAAGGGGAAGGTCGGTTCTACAGAGTGTTGTTTACAGACAATGGGACTAGGGAATGGGGGATTGGGGATAGTTGGGGAGTATTGGGGAAATAGGGGAATATTTACAAGCGGATATGGAGGCCAAATCCCATATCCGCAACAATATATATATATATATATATATATATATATATATATATATTGTTGTGGATATGAGGACTGTATATTTTATTTATTTATTGTGTGCTGTATGATTATTATTATTGTTGTTGTGCTGTGCCTCCTGCCTCCGGAGCTGTGTAAGATCAAAAGGGCGTCCCATAGTCCACAAGCATACACGTCAGCCAATCATAGGACATTCATGTTCGATAGTTATATCTTATTCTGTGTTTTAGGATAAGGCTGTGTCTCCCATTAATTGAAGTACTCCATTGCACCAGTGAAAGAGAATAGATCCCCTTCCATTCCCATCCCCAAAAATCCCCATTTCCTTCACATCCCCCTTTCGTGATTGCCGACCCTCGATTGCCATATTACATCCCCTCTCGTCATTGCTGAGCCCTCGATTCCCAATCACCTCCCCTCCAATAACCGCCATTGACCACGAGGCTCGAGTCAGGGAAGAAAGGCGTGTCTCCACCTCGTCAGAGGAGGGGAGGGGCGCGCCCGCCCGTCGTCATCCGGGGCGGAGCCCGAGGGTCGTGCGACCAGCCAGGGCCGAGGTGAGCGCCCCGATGGGCGTGTCCAAAGCGCCGGGGGCGTGATCGCTGGGGGCGCTATAAAAGGGTGCAACCGGAAGGAAGAAAAAGAAGAAGAAAGGGAGATGCACTCTGGGTTGGTCGGAGAAAGAGAGAGAGAGGAGGAGTTGGTTGAACCGAGAGAGAAAGAGAGAGAGAAGAGTTGGTCTGAGTCGGGTGCCAAAAAGGAGGGTCAGTGGTCACAGTTGGTTGCGGTGGTGAGAAGTCGGTGGTGAGAAGCGAGTAAGACAAGGCCTGGCAAGGCAACTGCAGGCCGCCGCAGCAGCGACACCCGGCAACCGCAAAAGGGGGCAGGAACGGCGGCTGCTGAACGCGCCGGTTGTGCGGCGGGACCCCCCCTTGGACCTCTCCCTCTCCCTCCAGCCATCCACATCCTGCGATTCCTGCAATTCCCCGTGTGAGTCGTCTTTGTTTGTTCTGTCCTGGGTAATAAGTTAAGTCTGTAGATAAGCTAAATTTGCACTGTGTCACCTGCGTCTTGTACTTGTAAATAAACTGAATTGCTTTTTGTTGCTTGTGTGTAAATAGTAGAAATAAATTCAGTAGTAATATTTCAAACCTTTTTTTTGTCTCCGTTTTCCTCTTGCATTGCGTCGCTTTTGTCTTTTCCCTCATTGAGCAGCTAGGGTGCGATACAACCAACGTTCGGGTGGAATCGGGTGAGTTTTGTTAGGTCGCGGTTTTAAACCACCGCTCGGTCTATAACATCCTAACCGCGATCTATAACAATTGGTGTCAGGAGTGGGATTCGAACCTGGGACTAAATTTATTTAGCCCAAATTTTGGACACCAATTGTGTTAGTACAATAACAATTGGTGTCGGGGAGTGAGATCGACCCAGAGCGCGCTTCACGCGCTCAAAATTATAAAGTACGAAATTTGTTTTGTTTTAAAGGAAAAGCCTGAATTTTGAAATCGCGCCATGGCTGTCCAAGGCGACGGGATGCCGGTGGGAGAGATAGAGGGGTTGGAAGTAACCCAGGACTTCGGGGAAGAAAGGGAGGAGGAAAATGGCAATGTGGTTGCGGGAATATCAGGCGCGCAAAATGGCGCGCTCGCTCACGTGGTTGAAGGGTCCCAAAATAGCGGCGCCGCGGAGGGCGAGCCTGCGGTGGCGGCTGGGGACGCTGGGCAAACCGGGTTTGACCTCAGATTATTCTTGACCCAACTGAATGCAAAAATGGATAGGATGGGGGGCCAAATGGGGGTAATGGGAAACCAAATGGGGGTAATGGGGAACCGGATGGATGCTCAGGGTGAGCGATTGGAGGGCCAAATGGGGGTAATGAGGGACGAAGCAAGGGGTACCGTTGAGGGGTTAGACAATAATTTTAAGGGGTTAGACATAATTTTAAGGAGTTAGACAAGAAATTTGAGGGGTTAGACAATGGGATAAAAGAGGTGAGAAATGGGTTAATGGGGGTAGAAAATAGAATGGCTGCCCAGGAGAATCAGATAGAGGGAGTGAAAAATGGGTTAATGGGGTTAGAAAATAGGATGGAGGACAAATTGCGGGAAATAGGGGAACAATCCGCCCGGGAAATCGAACAGATGGGGAACCAGATGGAGGAAATACGACGAGGGGTGAGTGAGGAGGTCTCGGGGCTACGCGAGGAGGTAAAGCGAGGCGAAAAGCGTATAGAGAAAGAAGTGAGGAATAATACGGCTAAGTTACAAGGGGGAATAGAAGATCTGACGGAGGAGGTGGAGCAGCTGACAGAGGGACAAACTAAGTTAGTGGAGCAGGTTCAAAGGAACACTGCAGTACTCGGAGGGTTAAAGGCGACACAAAAAGAAATTAAAAACGAATTAATAGCGACGCAGAGGCAATGTCAGATGGTACGGGAGGAACTGACAATGAGGGTGGAGGAGGTGACAGAGATAATGGAGACAAAGGACCGGGAGGTAAGGATGCACCTAGAGACGGTCACGGTAGCCTTAGAGGACGAGCTTGAGGAGACGCACGGAGAAATAAAAGAGGTTAAACAAAAATTAGAGGAAGTGGGAGAAGAGGTGAGTGAAATTAAAAAGAGACGGAGGGAAACTAAGAGGGAGATAAAGGAGGAAGTCATGGAATATGTACAAGGTCTGTGTTCAAATCATGATGCGGTGCTCACTGACCAAATAAAAAGTTTGCAGGTGGCAGAGGAGGTGCGACGAGGTACGGAGGTGAGTGGCAATGTACATGATGTGAGGGGAGATTCAGTCGGCTTGGGGGGTGGTGTAGACCCGGGTGTTCGTGAAAGGCCGTTGGTGAGGTGTGCGACAGGTCTGGTGTGCGAAAAAAGAGGTGTGCGCGAATGTCCGACCATGGGGTGTGTGAGGAAAAAGTGCACGCCGAGGAGTGAGTGTGCCGTCAGGAGTGAGCCGGTCGTAGCGCGTGTGCGAGGGAGCACAGGGAAGCGCGGTGTGGTGAGTGTTACGGAGGAAGTAACGAAAAAGTGTGCGCGAGAGGATGCGCGAGAAAGGTGTGTAACGGACGGGTGCATGGGGAAAGCGCATGCTGTCAAGAGTAAGGGTGAGTGCGCGACCGAGAGTGGAGGTGAGAGTAGTGAGAGTGAAACGGAGCGTGAGTTGGTTGTGGCAGGTGAGCGAGGATGTACACCTGGAATAGAAGGATGTACACCTGGAATAGAAGGATGCACACCTGGAATGGTAGAGCGTGAGTGGGAATGCACGCTGGAATTGGTAGTGAGGCACGTGGTTGGGTGTGCGGGTGAGAGCACACCTGTGATTGTCACAAAGGAGGTGACCGAGAAAGGGGCGCGAAGAGGTGTGTTGGTGAGGTGTGCGAGCGACGAATGTGTGCCAAGGTGTTCGGTGGTCAGGTGTGTGACCAAGTCGGTGAGCGGAATGAGTGTACCGAGGTGTGTAAGAAGAGGTACGACGAGGAGCATGGAAACGGCTGCATGTATGAGCAAGAAAGGGGTAGCGTATGCATGTAAGCGTCCAGGTGAAGCATCGACGGTAACCGGTTTAGCGGTTAGAGCGACTTATAGCCGAATCGGGCCCTCGGTGCGTGCCGGGCTTCGCGTGCCGCGAGAACCAGCGGGGATCCTAGCCACGGCGGGTTCGAAAGGACCGCCGTGCGCGATCCACGCTGTGCCTCGCTTGGAGCGGCCGCGTCCGGGCTCCACTAGGCGGAGCGGGCGGCTCGATAGGAAGGGTCGTCATGGCGACCACTTTCTATTGAGACGTGCCGGTAGGTCGAGATCGGGACATTGGATGGCTCCACGCCGAGGTGGTGCATGGGATCTCGGCCCGGGTAAGCCTCCATCCCTGCCCCGAATGCGGGACGTATCCAGCCGCTGGCACAAAAGAACCCGCGTTCATTGCTCGGCTGTACGAAGCCGGGCTGTAGATGTGAATTGGCGCACCGAGAGGACCTAATAAGTAGACGGGTGATGGTGATAGTGATAGTAGTGATTTGATACAAAATTTAGAAAAGTGAATAGAATTGGCAGTAAATAGAAAATTTTTGACTTGTGGAATCTGGACGAGCGAAATTGGTAGTGAGAGACCCCCGATGTGGTGGGATGGCAAATCCACCATCCCTCACAGGTGGGGGCAAAGGAGCAATAGATTATGGGGTGTATGGCAGTGAAAACTAGCCCGGGTGGGTTAGGTTATATTGATAGGGCTCTAGAAGATGACATTAGGTGACGATAAGGGTAGTTAGTGACTGATACCTGTAGTGGGGACGCAGGTAGCTTAGTGTGGATTATAATGACGTGGGAGCGCAATAGTTTAAAGGGACGACTGGGAAGCGCAAGTTTCAGAGGGGAGTAGTTAGCTGAGATGATGCCGTGTGTGTGAGGATTGAACAGGTGAGAATGGAACAGGTGTGATTGCACAGGTGTGCAACTGAACAGGTGAATGGAGCAGTGTATGAGGGAGTAGTGGTGATTGTGTGTTGTGTTGACCAACTGGTCCAGGAAGAGGAGGAGGGTGCAGGTGGCACCAGGTAGGATTGCACAGGTGTGCAACGACAGGTGAATGAAAGACAGGTGTCTGGAATAAATGGTATGGAGTATTGGAATGGATGGTCGTGGAGTGAGTAGGGTGGAAATTGTGGAGTGGAGTGGATGGTGCGAAGGTGTGAATGGGGGAAGAGTGGACCCCCATCACGGATACCCGGGGCGGGTAGTGTAAGAGTTAGGTAGAGGGTACAGGTAAATTGTGGTTGGATATTGGCATCTGTGGTGCGGTTGGAAGAATGATGTTTGGATGGGTGCATTAGTGTTGTGGAAATGGCTGGGCGTGTAGCCTGTTAGTGTGTGTAGTTGGTTTGGGCACTCCACCACTGTAAGGATGTCGGCCAGGTGAGGCCGCAGGTGGGCTCTGGGAGCCGGTAGTAGTTGTTGTGGATGGGGCCCGAGGATCCGGAGGACGGACCCGGGTAGCCCAGTGCCAGAGGGCACCATGGGGTGACAGAGCCAGGAGAGGGGCTGCCCCCAGTTAGATAGGTTAGGGTGAGGAGCTAGGTAAGCTCGGGTGGCAACTACAGTGGTGGAGGTGTGCAGGTGGGTAGACCTGTTGGGAGAGCTACACGTCGCGGCCCAGAAATTGTGCGAGGGCACCGGGAGATGAATCGGGGGAGTGAGACCCCAAATTGAAAAGCACCACAGTTTGGCCAATGGGAATTGGTTTTTAGAACCCATAGTGTAAGAGGGCCAATGGTTTGGCCGGAGAAAGACCCCGGGTAGTGTAAAGTGTGTTAAAGTCATTTAGAGGATAGTTAGGATGAAGGATCTCCTCGCACCATCTGCACCCACTCACCGGAGGTGACAGGTAACTCCACACCATGCCATGTTTTATTATTTTTTATTGTGCAAATGTTTGGAATGTGAGACGCATCATGACGTGGGTGTGACATTGTGCTTTGATGTTCCATCTCTGCCTCCTTAGGAGGATTGATGATGAATTGATGATGACAAATTTTTGAAGTAGAGGGATTGTGGTGACGAATTTGATATAGGGGAAATATGGGGAAGACGTGACAGTAGTGACGAATTGGTAATGTGTAGGTTTTGTACATATGGGGTAAGGGCAAGGGTGGGCTAGGTAACAGGGGGGTGACGTACGGTAGGGACGAGCTTTCTCACTTCGCCCTCCGTACGCATTTCGCCTTGCATTGCCTTTTTGATGTGTACCCTTGAGACCTTACCCCTCGCTCATCTGTCTTGTCCCCCCTTTTTGTCTCCCACATGAGGACCTGAGCGCCGTTGGGCGCCGAGGGGAGCGTGCGTGGGTCGGCCATTGTGCGCCCGAAATTCCCAGAACCAGCTGTCTGCATCGATGCACCACATTATGGACCACATGTCAGTGGCCGAGCACCACTTATGGACCCCATGGGTTGGGGCAAGGCCCCTCTGCTGGAACCGGCCATGAGGGCCCGAAATCTTGCTGGCGGACCTTGGCCACAGGGCACCGATGCCCCACAGGTGAACCACACGTAGTCGGCCCTGTGGGCCATAAATAAAGATAAATAAAATGGACACGTTTGGGCAAGCTTTATTGCAAATAGGCCGCCAGTAAGCAAAGCAAATGAAAATGACAACAACTGGAAGAAATAATGATAAACAGCAGAGGGAGCCGAAGAGCAAGAGACACCTGCAGGGTTGGGTTTGTTGGTTTTATTTTATTCATTGAACAATGGTGACTGCACCGATTGGTGCTTGGGTGTGTATTGGTGCGTGTTTGGGTGCTTTAATGGTGCATTGATGCAGAGCAGACTGTCCTCCCCCCAGAAAGAACAATTACAGGTCCTGGGTTAGTTTTGTAAATAAAAGCAGAGTCATTGTAAATAATGCTCCCCACCGTCAGTGTATAGTTTGAAGACCATTCCGCAATTCGGTTAACTGTGGGCGAAAGTCTGTTAGGCAGGGTGCAATGGAGCAGCGGGACACATTTATTTATGTTTAAACTGTCGCACTCAGGGTCAGGTTAAAAATAGAGGGAACTACACCTACGTGTCACGCTAAAGCTAAAAATTGTAGGCCCGGGACGTGCCTAAGAGGAGGAGAGTGCAGTGTTGTGGATATGAGGACTGTATATATATTTTTTTTATTGTGTGCTGTATGATTCTTATTATTGTTGTTGTGCTGTGCCTCCTGCCTCCGGAGCTGTGTAAGATCAAAAGGGCGTCCCATAGTCCACAAGCATACACGTCAGCCAATCATAGGATATTCATGTTCGATAGTTATATCTTATTCTGTGTTTTAGGATAAGGCTGTGTCTCCCATTAATTGAAGTACTCCATTGCACCAGTGAAAGAGAATAGATCCCCTTCCATTCCCATCCCCAAAAATCCCCATTTCCTTCACATCCCCCTTTCGTGATTGCCGACCCTCGATTGCCATATTACATCCCCTCTCGTCATTGCTGAGCCCTCGATTCCCAATCACCTCCCCTCCAATAACCGCCATTGACCACGAGGCTCGAGTCAGGGAAGAAAGGCGTGTCTCCACCTCGTCAGAGGAGGGGAGGGGCGCGCCCGCCCGTCGTCGTCCGGGGCGGAGCCCGAGGGTCGTGCGACCAGCCAGGGCCGAGGTGAGCGCCCCGATGGGCGTGTCCAAAGCGCCGGGGGCGTGATCGCTGGGGGCGCTATAAAAGGGCGCAACCGGAAGGAAGAAAAAGAAGAAGTAAGGGAGATGCACTCTGGGTTGGTCGGAGAAAGAGAGAGAGAGGAGGAGTTGGTTGCACCGAGAGAGAAAGAGAGAGAGAAGAGTTGGTCTGAGTCGGGTGCCAAAAAGGAGGGTCAGTGGTCACAGTTGGTTGCGGTGGTGAGAAGTCGGTGGTGAGAAGCGAGTAAGACAAGGCCTGGCAAGGCAACTGCAGGCCGCCGCAGCAGCGACACCCGGCAACCGCAAAAGGGGGCAGGAACGGCGGCTGCTGAATGCGCCGGTTGTGCGGCGGGACCCCCCCTTGGACCTCTCCCTCTCCCTCCAGCCATCCACATCCTGCGATTCCTGCAATTCCCCGTGTGAGTCGTCTTTGTTTGTTCTGTCCTGGGTAATAAGTTAAGTCTGTAGATAAGCTAAATTTGCACTGTGTCACCTGCGTCTTGTACTTGTAAATAAACGGAATTGCTTTTTGTTGCTTGTGTGTAAATAGTAGAAATAAATTCAGTAGTAATATTTCAAACCTTTTTTTTGTCTCCGTTTTCCTCTTGCATTGCGTCGCTTTTGTCTTTTCCCTCATTGAGCAGCTAGGGTGCGATACAACCAACGTTCGGGTGGAATCGGGTGAGTTTTGTTAGGTCGCGGTTTTAAACCACCGCTCGGTCTATAACATCCTAACCGCGATCTATAACAATATATATATATATACATATATATATATATATATATACATATATATATATATACATATATATACATATACATATATATATATATACATATATATATATATACATATATATACATATACATATATATATATATACATATATATATATATACATATATATATATATATACATATATATATATATACATATATATATATATACATATATATATATATATACATATATACATATATACATATATACATATATACATATATATATATATATATATATATATATATATATATATATATATATATATATATATATATATATATATTGTTGCGGATATGAGGACTGTATATTTTTTTTATTGTGTGAATTATTATTATTGTTTATTCTGCGCCCCCTGCCTCCGGAGCTGTGTAAAGGTCAAAGGGCATCCCATAATTAGTCCACAAGCATACACGTCAGCCAATAATAGAATACCCCTGTTCGATAGTTATATCTTATTCTGTGTTTTAGGGTAAGGCTGTGTCTCCCATTAATTGAAGTACTCCATTGCACCAGTGAAAGAGATAGATTCCCTTCATTCCCATTCCCAAAACCTCCATTCCCCCTTTTCGTCGTTTGGCAATTACCTCCCCTCCAATAACCGCCATTGACCACGAGGCAGGGTCGGAGAAGAAAGGCATGTCTCCACCTCGTCATAGACGGGAGGAGTGAGCCAGCCCCACTCGACCAACCATGAGCCAGGGGTTTGGCTAGAGAGGGCGGAGGAAGAGCGATCGGGGAGGTTCGCAAAGGTTGAGGGGCTGGGCCTATATAACCCACAGCGCGACGCTCCCCAAGCAGTCGAGCTTTGAAGAAGAAAAAGAGGCGCTGAGAGGAGGGAATGAGCAGGCGTGACCGCAGCTAAAATCCGCAGCGCGACGCTCCCAAAAGAGAAGCTGAGACAAGCTTTGAGAGATGAGCTTTTACCGGCAGACAAAAGGGAGCCCAAGCCGTTGAGAAGAGAGAGGGTCCAAGAAGCAGAGCTGAGTTGTGTGGTTTTGGTCGTCAGTGGTTGCGTTGTGGTGGTCAGTGGTTGCGTTCGTTGCATTGAGTTGTCGGTGGTGAGGAGTGATTGGACCAAGAGAACATAGAGAACATCCAAGGAGAGGACATCCCAGAAAGCACAAAGCCTGTTGTAATCCTGGAAAAGCAGCAGCGGCCACAGCAGCAACAACACCCAACAGCCGCTTGGGGCCTGGACGGCGGTTTTGAGCAGGGCCGCAAAGGAACGGCGGCTGCTAAACGCGCCGATCGTGCTGCACAATACAACTCCAAGCCATCCTCTCCTTCCAGCCAACTCCTGTCATCATTCCCCGTGTGAGTCTGTCTTTTGTTTGTTCTGTCCCTGGGTTAATTAAGACTGTAGGTAAGCTAGCGTTGCACTGTGTACCTAATCTCGTCTGTAAATAAACGTGACTGCTTTCTTTTTGCTTATGTGTAAATAATAAATCCCATTACTCTTCTGTCCGTCTTCTCGTCTTATTCCTTTTCCTCTTTGCATTCGGTCGTTTTAGAGTTTTCCAGATTGGGCAGCTGCGGTGCGATACGGCCAAAGTTGGGGTGAATCGGGTGAGTTGGGGAAGAATCGGGGAAACTGTTAGTGTTAGGTCGCGGTAATACACCACCGCTCGGTCAATATAACATCTTAACCGCGATCAGTAACAATTGGTGTCGAGGAGTGGGATACGAGGCCCGAAGCGCGCTTAACGCGCTCAAAATTAAGAGCTGCTGAAAAATTGTGTTTTAAAGAAATAAAACCCGAGTTTTGAAATCGCGCCATGGCTGGTCAAGGTGATCGGATGCCGGTGGGTGAGCTAGAGATAGACGGGGTGGAATCGACCCAGGACCTCGGGGAAATGTATGTGGAGGAAGGAGAGGAGGAGAACATTGGCGATGTGGTTGAGGGGGTATCAGGCGCACAAAATGGCGCTCTCGCGCACGTGGTTGAGGGGGCCACGGCCGCGGAACCAATGAGCGCGGTCCAAATGCAAGCCTTCATGGCCCAATTCATGGTGGAAATGCAGAAAAAAAACGACTGTATGGAACAAATGGAAAGCAGAATGATGGGGGCAATGAGGGACGAAGCGAGGGCTCAGAGTGAGCAATTGGGGGTAATGAGGGACGAAGCGAGGGGTACCGGTGAGGGATTAGACAAGAAACTTGAGGAGACGCACCGGGAAATAAAAGAGGTGAAGCAAAAATTAGAGGAAGTGGAAGAAGAGGTGAGTGAAATTAAGAAGAGACGGACAGAAACTAAGAGGGAGATAAAGGAGGAAGTCATGGAATATGTACAAGGTCTGTGTTCAAATCATGATGAGGTGCTCACTAACCAAATAAAGAGTTTGCAGGTGGCAAAAGAGGTGCGACGACGAGGTACGGAGGTGAGTGGCAATGTATATGATGTGAGGGGAGATTCAGTCGGCTTGGGGGGTGGTGTAGACCCGGGTGTTCGTGAGGGACCAATGGTAAGATGTATGACTGGTCCGGAGTGGATGGACAGGGGAGGTGTGCAAGGAGGTTTGGCTATGGGGAGTGAGGGGGGTGCTGGTGAGCAAGGATGTGGGGGTATGGCATGGGTAGCGGGTTGCGGAGGGGCGACCCAGGCATCGACACCAGGAGGGGTAGTGTTTGGAGGGACGGGGGACGCGCGGGAGCCCCCCGGGAATAGCGTACTGTGGGAGCCCGAACGGGTTGGTCCCGCGTTGATCCCGCAAGGAGTGACGCGCGGGGTCCGACCTTCGGGCGCCCACAAGGTCCCACTCGCGCCGTATGACGGCAAGAGTGATTTGAGGGTGTACCTGGCGCAGTTTGAGTACGTGTGTAAAGGCAACGGTTGGAATCCGGACGAAGGTGGAGTACACCTGGTGGGGGCACTGCGCGGTGCGGTGGCGGAGGTGCTGACGGCTTTACCACCGGGTGCTCTCACCCTGTCAGCTCTCCGTGCGGCATTAATTAATCGGTTCGGCATTGAACAGCAAAGCGAGCTTGTTAAAGCTCAACTTGCGCAGCGAAAACGCAAGCCCCAGGAGACCATCGGGGAACTTGCTCACGATATTCGCCGCGCGGTCGGGATTGCACACGCGGACATGGCAGCGAGTTCCCAGGAAAGCCTGGCTCTGGATCACTTTATTCAGGCCCTTCCGGATCTGGAGCTCGGGCAACAGCTCGCCATGTGGCGCCCGCAAACCATGAGTCAGGCGGCCGACGCTGCAGCCCGTTGGGAAGCAGCGAGGCCCCTGGCCCGGGGAGGAGAGCGCCACGCAGTGGCGGTGCGTCAGATGGGGCCCGTGATGGGGGCCCTGACCTGGAGAGCATGGTCCGGAGGTTAGTGGATCGGCGCCTGGCGGGACCTGGACCATGGCAGGCGGCACCAGCGGTGGCACCCGGTAGTCCCCGACAGAGTACCCCAATTCGGACATACAGGGGGGGGAATTTGGAATACCGGAGGCAAGCACCTTACCAGGTGAGGTGCTATAATTGTGCTCGGATGGGTCACCGTGCATGGGAGTGTCGAGCTCCGCGCCGGGACGTCTCCCGCCAACCGATGCCCTCAACTCCGCCCCGTATAGATCGGCCTAGCCGACCTCAGACACCCCCCTGCCAGGGCCCGGGAAACTAGAACGTGCCGGGCATGCAGGGCGGTGTTCGGCAGTAGGGGATGGAGAGAAGCCCTCGTTGACGCGACAGGTCATTCATTGTGGCCAAATTGGAACCGGTAGTTTGACAATTCGGTGCAAAATTGCCGGCGTGGGGGTAGACGCCGTGGTGGACACGGGAGCCAGCGCCACGATCATCAGCCCCGTGGTCCTTAATTCGAGTGCAGACGACTGGGGTAAAATCCAGCGTCTGGAAAATCATAGTTTGCAGTTGGCTACCGGGGCAACGGCTCCGATCATAGGGCGTGGTTTTGTGACCCTCAAGTTGGGATCGGTAAAGCAAGAGATAGAGGTTTGGGTGGCGGAGGTGTGCGACCCGTGCTTAATAGGGTTGGATTTGTTGACTGCCAGCGGTTGTAAAATCGACTTGAGTCGGGGGATCCTGCGATGGGGAGTGGAAGAGCTACCATTGGAGGGAGTGAGCACGGCCGAGAGGGTGGAGCTGGAGGCTCCTGAGGCCGTGACCATCCCTCCGGGGGCCGAGGCCATCGTGCCGGCCCGATGGTCAGCTCGCCCGACATGGCAGGAATCCTGCGGCCTGGTCGAACCGGTGGCAGCGCTATCCATACCTGGTTTAATCGTGGGCCGTACCCTTGTAAAAACGGACGGGCCGGTGGTGGCCGTCCGAGTAATTAATATTAGCACAGAACCACGCACTATAGTGAGGGGCACGAAGGTAGCTGGCTGCACCCCAGTTAGAGAAGTCGCGTCAGTGAGGGGCGAGAACGTCCAGCCGAGCCGGCCCCAGGGGGAGCCTTCAATAAGTTCTAGGAATTGGCCCGATCCCATTTGCGAGATGGTAAATCGTAGTAGTGTAGAGTTGGGAGGTACCCAGAGGGAGGCCTTACACAAACTGGTTGGGTCCCATTTGGACCTCTTCTCCTTGTCCACCGAGGATATTGGACGTACGGGCCTGGTGAAACATCAGATCCACACCGGTGAGGCCCGGCCTATTCGTCAGGCCGCCCGACGGCTCCCTTGGAGCAAGAGGGCGGAAGCTGACGAGCAGGTTGAAAAAATGCTCGACGCAGGTGTGATCGAGCCCTCGGGAAGTCCTTGGATGTCACCTGTTGTGCTGGTCAAAAAGAAGGATGGGACCACGCGGTTCTGCGTGGACTATCGCCAGCTAAACAACGTGACACTCAAGGACTCATATCCCCTGCCAAGGATTGATGACACCCTCGATGCCGTTGCGGGCTCAAATTGGTTCTCAACTTTGGACCTCAAGAGTGGGTATTGGCAGGTGGAGATGGATAGGGCAGGGAAGGAGAAAACGGCATTTTCCACAGGTAAGGGACTGTATCAGTTTACTGTGATGCCGTTTGGTTTGTGTAACGCCCCCGCCACCTTTGAAAGATTGATGGAACATGTACTAGGTGGCATGCCATGGCAATCATGCCTGGTGTACCTGGATGACGTCCTAGTACATGCCAAAACGTTCCCCCAGGCAGTAGCTAATTTGGACCAGGTGTTCGGGTGCCTCAGACAGGCAGGGTTGAAGCTGAACCCGAGTAAGTGCACTTTGTTTGCAAGAGAGGTGGCCTATCTAGGTCACGTGATCGGCCGCGAGGGGGTAAAAACGGACCCAGACAAAATTAAAGCGGTAGAGGAGTGGCCCGCACCACGTACCATCAAGGAGGTGCGGGGATTTTTGGGACTCTGCTCCTACTACCGGCGCTTTGTGGCGAAATTTGCGGAGTTGGCCCGTCCCCTCCACCGGCTTACGGAGAAGGGGACGCGATTTAATTGGACACGGGAGTGCCACGAGACCTTCCAAAAATTGAAGGGGTGTCTAACATCCGCACCCCTTCTAGCTTACCCCACTAGCAACGGGGCATTTACCCTGGACACGGATGCGAGCCAGGAAGGATTGGGCGCAGTTTTGTCTCAGACACAGGAGGGCGTGGAGAGAGTGATTGGTTACTATAGTCGGGCCTTAAGTAGGCCCGAGCGAAATTATTGTGTCACTCGCAAAGAGTTATTGGCTATGCTGGCTGCCATGAACCATTTCCACCCGTACCTGTACGGGCGGAAATTTTTGGTTAGAACTGACCATTCCTCCTTGCAATGGCTCCTTCGGTTCAAGGAACCGGAGGGCCAAATTGCAAGGTGGTTGGAAAAGTTGCAGCAATACGATTTTGATGTGGCCCATAGGGCCGGGAAGGCCCATGGTAATGCGGACGCACTCTCTCGGCGTCCTTGTCTGGGGGAAAACTGTAAATGTTGTGCGAGACACGAAGAGAGGGAGCAATTGGGCGATTCCGCCCCGATTCTCGTCGTCCGGGCAACCCGGGTGAGAGGGCCAATTTTGCCACTAACCGCGGACGAGGAATTTGGAGAGTTGGCTTGGAGCACGGCCCAGCAGGAGGATCCTGTTCTGGGGCCGGTGTTCCAATGGGTCAAATTGGGGCAAAGACCAAAGGGGGAAGAGGTCACCCCCCTCGGGGCGCAAACAAAGGCGTATTGGGCTCAGTGGCAGACCCTGGAATTGAAAGGCAACATCTTGTATCGCAAGTGGGTGGAGGTTCCCTCTGATAGAACTTCCTGGCTGGTGATAGTCCCTGACAAATTCAAGAACGTCATATTGCAACAGGTGCATGGTACCCGCTCCGGCGGCCATTTGGGCAGGACAAAGACAATATCTCGGGTCCGCCGGAGGTTCTATTGGGTGAATATGGGGCGCGACATACAGGACTGGTGTCGGAGATGCGACGCCTGTTCTGCCAAAAAGGGACCAGCAGGGAAAAAAGGGGATGAGGGCCCCCCTCCAATTACATCAGGTGGGGGCCCCCCTTGAGCGGGTGGCTATGGATATTCTAGGACCGCTGCCCCGCACCCGCCAAGGTAATAAGTATATCCTCGTTGTAATGGACTATTTCACCAAGTGGCCGGAGGCCTATGCCCTCCCCAACCAAGAAGCAGGGGTGGTAGCACAGGCCTTCGTAGAAGGATTTGTATGTCGGCACGGGATTCCACAGGAGCTGCACACCGATCAGGGTCGAAATTTTGAAAGTCAATTGCTAAAAGATGTGTGCAGACTCCTGTCAATTCGGAAAACCAGGACCACGCCCTTGCGGCCACAATCTGACGGGATGGTGGAAAGGTTCAATCGAACATTGATCCAACAACTGGCATTGTTCACCACCACCCGTCAGGATGACTGGGACAAACATCTCCCGTACCTGTTGATGGCCTACCGAACTAGCCAGCACGGGGCCACCGCATGCAGTCCAGCGTTGCTTATGTATGGGCGGGAGTTACGGGCTCCCGCCGACTTGCTATGCGGTCCCGTGCCAGACACCACGGTCCCGTGCCAGACACCTCAGGAGTTTCACGCGCTCGAAATTATAACGGCGAAATTTGATTGTGTTTTACAAAAAAAAAAAAAAAAAAACCCGAATTTTGAAAGTCGCGCTATGGCGGATCAAGACGGCGGGATGCCGGTGGGAGAGATAGACGGGGTAGAATCGACCCAGGACCCCAGGGAAGAAGTGGGAAAAGTGGTGGAGGAGAGTAAAGAAGGTGTGGTTGAGGGGGTATCAGGTGCACAAAATGGCGCTCTCGTGCACGTGGTTACAGCGGCACCAAATTTTGCCGCGCCCGTGACCGTACCACTACCAGCGGGCTTTGATGTGGGGGACTTCATGGCGCAATTCACCGAGATGCTGAGAATAGAGGGGGAGAGATTGAGTAATAAAATGGATGCTCGGAGTGAGCAAATTGAAGCAACAATAAACGGAATGAGGGCCGATAGGGAGGAAAGGGAGCAGAGGGAGCAGAGGGACAGAGACCGCAAGTTGGGCGAAGGGGTCCCAGGGGTGCACGAGGAGGTAAAGCGGGTCGAAAAGCGCTGGTTGAGCGAAGCGGAGGAAAGCACGGGTACAATGACGGGGGTAGAAATCGCGACACGGGGTTTGGAAAAGCCGGCGACCGATGAGGTAGAGGGTGTTTTATTAAAACCAACGGTCGTCGAGGTGAACAAAGAAATTATGGGTATAGTTGAAATTGGAGAGACCGGGGACTTAAAGTTAAAAGAGCAACAATCGGAGGAAGGAATGGAAATTGCTCAAAGTCTAAATGCACATCCTGATGCTGTACTCGCTAATCCAAATGGAAGTTTGCAGGCTTTGGTGCAGGGAGGAAGAAGAACCCCGAAGGTGAGACGTGCTGTATATTGTGCGGGTAGATTTTGTAAGAGGATGTTTAGCGACAAAAGAATTTTCGCGCGCTTGGGATCGAGGAAGCATCCGGGCGTTGGTGAAGGGTCCCGTGTGAGTGGAAATGGCACGCGTGGGAGGAAAAAGTGTGCGTCGGCGAATGGGTGTGTTTTTGTGAGGGTGAAAGGGGTAGCGTATGCTTGTAAGCATGCAAGTAAAGCATCGACGGTAACCAGGTTAGCGGTTAGGGCGACGGATAGCCGATGCGAGCGCTCGGTGCGAGGGGTGCTTTGTTGGGTGCGAGGCCCGGCGCGGGTCGATGCTGCGTCGCTTCTCTTCGAAGCGTCGTTGCCGATTCGGGCTTGGCCCCGCCCCGCACGGTCGAGTCCGGGCTTTGTCGGGTGAGGCGACCGGTCCGGTTCGAGGGCGAGTGGGAGGAAGCGGAACGGTGCCCCCTCGTGGGGACGGGGTTCCGACCGAGGGAGATTGAGCCATCGGGCCCGGGACCGCAAGGTGCCGCGCCGAGATGGTGCGTGGAGCCTCGGTCCAACCAAACCACCTCCCTTGAACCGAAAGCCGGACGGATTCAACCTGCAGGCGACCAAACCACCCGAATTCATTGCTCGGCTTTACGAACCGAGTTTAATGATGTCACGGCGCACCAAGAGAATCTAATAAGTAGACGGGTGATGAGGATAGTGTTTTGGCCCCAAAATTAGAAAAAAACAAAATTTGATGATTGGCAAAGGATTGGCAGTAGTGATTGGCAGATGCTGAGTAGTGATTGGCAAATTTTTGATTTGTTGAAATTTGATGTGCCAAATTGGTAGTGGGAGATGCCCGATGTGGTGGGATGGCAACTCTGTCATCCCTCACAAAAGGGGGGCAAATGCGCTATAGCTTATGGGGTGTATGGCAGTGAAAACTAGCCCGGGTGGGTTAGGATATTGTGTGTAGGGCCCTAGAAGATGACATTAGGTAACGTTAAGGTTTAGCTAGTGACTGATACCTGTAGTGGGGACGCAGGTAGATTAGAGTGGATGATAATGACGAGGGAGCGCAATAGTTTAAAGGGACGACTGGGAAGCGCAAGTTTCAGAGGGGAGTAGTTAGATGAGATGATGCTGTGTGAGAGCTGGACAGGTGTGTGGAGCAGTGGGTGAGTAGTGAGTGTTGTGGATCAGCGCGAATGCGCTTGGGGAGAGAAGGGTGCAGGTAGCACCAGGTGTGAGAGCACAGGTGTGCAAGTACAGGTGTGTGGAATACATGGAGCAGAGAATGAGTGGTGTGGAGAGAGTTGGAGTAGGTGGTACGGAGTGGTGTGCATGGTGCGAAGGTGTGGATGGGGGAAGAGTGGACCCCTTTCACGAGTACCCGGGGCGGGTAGTGTAAGTGTTAGGTAGAGGGTATAGGTAAATTGTGGTTGGACATTGGCATTTGTGGTGCGGTTGCAGAATGGTATTGTGGATGGGTGCATTAGTGTTGTGGAAATGGCTGGGCGTGTAGCCTGTTAGTGTGTGTAGTTGGTTGGGCACTCCACCACTGTAAGGATGTCGGCCAGGTGAGGCCGCAGGTGGGCTCTGGGAGCCGTTAGTGTCAGTGGGGCCTGAGGATCCGGAGGACGGACCCGGGTAGCCCAGTGCCAGAGAGGGCACCGAGTGGGGAGAGCGCCAGAGGGCCTTCCCCAGGTAGTTAGGTTAGGGTAAGGAGCAGGTAAGCTCGGAGGCAACTGCAGTGGTGGAGGTGTGCAGGTGGGTAGACCTGCTGGGAGAGCTACACGTCGCGGCCCAGAAATTGTGCGAGGGCACCAGGAGATGAATCGGGGGAGTGAGACCCCAAATTGAAAAGCACCACAGGTTGGTCAATGGGAATTGGTTTTTAGAACCCATAGAGTAAGTTGGCCAATGGATTGGCAGGGAAAGACCCCGGGTAGTGTAAAGTGTGTTAATGTCATTTAGAGGATAGTTAGGATTGAAGTCTCCTCGCACCATCTACATGCACTCACCTGAGATGACGTACCTCCACACCATGCCATGTTTTGTTATTTTATTGTGCAGATGTTTGGAATGTGAGACGCATCATGACGTGGGTGTGACATTGTGTTTTGTTGTTCCATCTCTTCCTCCTTATGAGGATTGATGATGAATTTGGTGATGGCAAATTTTGGATAGAGGGATTGTGGAGACGAATTTGGTATAGGGGAAATATGGGGAAGACGTGACAGTAGTGACGAATTTGTAAATGTGTAGATTTTTGTACATATGGGGTAAGGGCAAGGGTAGGGTAGGTGACAGGGGGGTGACGTACGGTAGGGACGAGCTTTCTCACTTCGCCCTCCGTACGCATTTCGCCTTGCATTGCCTTATTGATGTGTACCCTTGTGACCTTACCCCTCGCTCATTGTCTTTCCCCTTTTGTCTCCCACATGACCTGTGCGCCATTGGGTGCCGAGGGGAGCGTGCGTGAGTCGGCCATTGTGCGCCCGGCACTCTCAGAACCAGCTGTCTGCATTGATGCACCACATTATGGACCACATGCCTGTGGCCGAGCACCACTGATGGACCCCATGGGTTGGGGCATGGCCCCTCTGCTGGAACCGGCCATGAGGGCCCGAAATCTTGCTGGCGGACCTTGGCCACAGGGCACCGATGCCCCACAGGTGAACCACACGTAGTCGGCCCTGTGGGCCATAAATAAAGAAAATAAAAAGGACACATGGGGCACACTTTATTGCAAATAGGCCGCCAGTAGGAAAATGAAAGAAAGACAACAACTGGAAGACAATAATAATAACCAGCAGAGGGAGCCGAAGAGCAAGAGACACCTGCAGGGTTTGGGGTTGTTGTTTTTATTTTCATGAACAATGGTGACTGCACCGATTGGTGCTTGAGGGTGCTTTGGTGCGTTTTTTGGGTGCTTTAATGGTGCATTGATGCAGAGCAGACTGTCTCCCCCCCCCCAGAAAGAACAATCACAGGTCCTGGGTTAGTCTTGTAAATAAAGTAGCGTCAATTGTAAATAATGCTCCCTACCGGCTGTATGTTTAGTTTGAGAATTCTTTCCGCGATTCGGTTATCCTGTGGGTGTGTTTCTGTGAGGAGAAGGGTGCAACGTCGCAGGGGGACATATTTACTCATTTGTGAACATCTGTAAAACTGTCGCACTCAGGGTAGAGTTAATAGTAGAGGGAACTACATCTGAGTGCCACACTAAAGTACGTAAAGATTTATCGGGTCGGGACGCTCCGAGGTAGAGAAGGGTGCTATGTTGCGGATATGGGATTTGGCCTCCATCCATATCCGCTTGTAAATATTCCCCTATTTCCCCAATACTCCCCAACTATCCCCAATCCCCCATTCCCTAGTCCCATTGTCTGTAAACAACACTCTGTAGAACCGACCTTCCCCTTTTTCCCCCATTAAATGTCGTGCCCAGGTTCACCGCATCTCACGTAGACAACTATAGGACATCTTGCTAGTTATTCTTAGTCTATGTCAGTTATGACTCGTTTCCATTAATTCTGACTCTTCGTTGCACCAGAATGTGATTGTATGGCACCAGTAGTGAGTTTAGGACCTCCCAATACCTCCCCACAACCTCATCTCCGCATCCTCCCATCATCTCATGGAACTACAACAACAACAACAACTACAACCACAGCGGGGGCGGCGCGGCGGCGGTGCGGGGAGTGGGCGTCCTCACTCCGGCTTGGTTAGCCGCCATTGCCCATGAGCTCCGACGGGGTTACCACGCAGGGGCTGACTGTCAGCTCCTCGTCAAGGGCGGAGCCCGGTAACCCCCCCCCCCGCACCCAATAAGAAGCGGCGGGCCGATTCCATCTGGGGCGGAGCTAACGAGCCGAGGGCGTGTCACTCCCCGCTGGATATACGCAGCCTGACCGGAGGTGACGTCAGATGCGCCCCCAGCTTGGAGAAAGAACGTCACCTCCAAGCGCTGGATACCTCCCGCCTCTTTGGACCGGACCGGGTCGATTCTGCCCCTGAGCCAAGGTGCACCTTGAGCCATCGACTACCTGCCCTCCTCTGCCATCAATCCCTGTGTGAGTCAGTCTTGTCCCGTTTATCTGTGGTCTGTCGGGGCTAAGATAAGACCGTATTTAAGTGCCCACCTTACTGTGCTGTACCTCTTGTCGGTGTAATCTAAAACGTTCTGCATACAAATATTATAACCTCCTCCGGAGGTCTTGAGAACTGTACCCCTGGTGTCGTGTCATTTAACCCAGCCGTTGTGTCCTTTCCTTCATTGATCTAGCGTAGCGCGATTCGGCCAACGTTCGAGTGGAATCGGGTAAACTGTGCAGACGCGGTCATACCAAACCGCTCGGTAAACTAACATCCAAAACCGCGTCTGCGCGTCTGCGCGTCTGCGCGTCTGTGCGCGCGCGTCTGTGCAAAACCGCGTCAAACCAAAACCGAGTGGGGTGACAGAGCCAGGAGGGGTCTTCCCCAGTTAGTTAGGTTAGGGTGAGGAGCTAGGTAAGCTCGGGTGGCAACTACAGTGGTGGAGGTGTGCAGGTGGGTAGAACTGCTGGGAGAGCTACACGTCACAGCCCAGAAAGTGTGCAAGGGCACCGGGAGAATCGGGGGAGTGAGACCCCAAATTGAGAAGCACCACAGTTTGGTCAATGGGAATTTGGTTTTTAGAACCCATAGTGTAAGTTGGCCAATGGATTGGCGGGGAGAGACCCCGGGTAGTGTAAAGTGTGTTAAAATCATTTAGAGGATAGTTAGGATGAAGGATCTCCTCGCACCATCTGCATCCACTCACCTGAGATGAGGTAACTCCACACCATGCCATGTTTTATTATTTTTCATTAATGCAAATGTTTTGGATTGTGAGACGCATCATGACGTGGGTGTGACATTGTGCGTAATTCCATCTCTCCCTCCTTATGAGGATTGATGACGAATTGGGTGATGGCAAATTTTGGATAGTGGGGGAGTGAAGACGAATTTGGTATAAGGGAAATAAGGGGAAGACGTGACGGTAGCGACGGATTGGTAATGTGTAGATTTTTGTACATATGGGGTAAGGGCAAGGGTAGTGTAGGTGACAGGGGGGTGACGTACGGTAGGGACGAGCTTTCTCATTTCGCTCTCCGTACGCATTTCGCCTTGCATTGCCTTATTGACGTGTACCCTTGTGACCTTACCCCTCGCTCATTTCTCTTGTCCCCCTTTTGTCTCCCACATGACCTGTGCGCCATGGGGCGCCGAGGGGAGCGTGCGTGAGTCGGCCATTGTGCGCCCGGAACTCTCAGAACCAGCTGTCTGCATCGATGCACCACATTATGGACCACATGTCTGTGGCCGAGCACCACTTATGGACCCCATGGGTTGGGGCATGGCCCCTCTGCTGGAACCGGCCATGAGGGCCCGAAATCTTGCTGGCGGACCTTGGCTACAGGGCACCGATGCCCCACAGGTGAACCACACGTAGTCGGCCCTGTGGGCCATAAATAAAATAAATAAAATGGACACGTTGGGCACACTTTATTGCAAATAGGCCGCCAGTAAGAAAATGAGAGAGAAGGACAACAACTGGAAGAACAAATAATAATCACCAGCAGAGGGAGCCGAAGAGCAAGAGATCACCTGCAGGGTTAGGGATTGTTGATTTATTTTTTATTCTTGAACAGTGATGACTGCACCGATTGGTGCTTGGGTGTGTATTTGTGCGTTTTGGGGTGCTTTAATGGTGCATTGATGCAGAGCAGACTGTCTCCCCCCCAGAAAGAACAATTACAGGTCCTGGGTTAGTTTTGTAAATAAAAATAGCGTCATTGTAAATAATGCTTCCCACCGTCAGTGTATAGTTTGAAGACAATTCCGCAATTCGGTTAACTGTGGGCGTAAGTCTGTTAGGCAGGGAGCAATGGAGCAGCGGGACACATTTATTTATGTTTTAAAACTGTCGCACTCAGGGTCAGGTTAAAAGTAGAGGGAACTACACCTACGTGTCACACTAAATAAAAAGTTGTAGGCCCGGGACGTGCCTAAGAGGAGGAGGGTGCAGTGTTGTGGATATGAGGACTGTATATTTTTTTTATTGTGTGAATTATTATTATTGTTTATTCTGCGCCTCCTGCCTCCGGAGCTGTGTAAAGGTCAAAGGGCATCCCATAATTAGTCCACAAGCATACACGTCAGCCAATAATAGAATACCCCTGTTCGATAGTTATATCTTATTCTGTGTTTTAGGGTAAGGCTGTCTCCCATTAATTGAAGTACTCCATTGCACCAGTGAAAGAGATAGATTCCCTTCATTCCCATTCCCAAAACCTCCATTCCCCCTTTTCGTCGTTTGGCAATTACCTCCCCTCCAATAACCGCCATTGACCACGAGGCAGGGTCGGAGAAGAAAGGCGTGTCTCCACCTCGTCATAGAGGGGAGGAGTGAGCCAGCCCCACTCGACCAACCATGAGCCAGGGGTTTGGCTAGAGAGGGTGGAGGAAGAGCGATCGGGGAGGTTCGCAAAGGTTGAGGGGCGGGGCCTATATAACCCACAGCGCGACGCTCCCCAAGCAGTCGAGCTTTGAAGAAGAAAGAGAGGCGCTGAGAGGAGGGAATGAGCAGGCGTGACCGCAGCTAAAATCGGCAGCGCGACGCTCCCAAAAGAGAAGCTGAGACAAGCTTTGAGAGATGAGCTTTTACTGGCAGACAAAAGGGAGCCCAAGCCGTTGAGAAGAGAGAGGGTCCAAGAAGCAGAGCTGAGTTGTGTGGTTTTGGTCGTCAGTGGTTGCGTTGTGGTGGTCAGTGGTTGCGTTGGTTGCGTTGAGTTGTCGGTGGTGAGGAGTGATTGGACCAAGAGAACACAGAGAACATCCAAGGAGAGGACATCCCAGAAAGCACAAAGCCTGTTGTAATCCTGGAAAAGCAGCGGCGGCCACAGCAGCAACAACACCCAACAGCCGCTTGGGGCCTGGACGGCGGTTTTGAGCAGGGCCGCGAAGGAACGGCGGCTGCTAAACGCGCCGATCGTGCTGCACAATACAACTCCAAGCCATCCTCTCCTTCCAGCCAACTCCTGCCATCATTCCCCGTGTGAGTCTGTCTTTTGTTTGTTCTGTCCCTGGGTTAATTAAGACTGTAGGTAAGCTAGCGTTGCACTGTGTACCTAATCTCGTCTGTAAATAAACGTGACTGCTTTCTTTTTGCTTATGTGTAAATAATAAATCCCATTACTCTTCTGTCCGTCTTCTCGTCTTATTCCTTTTCCTCTTTGCATTCGGTCGTTTTAGAGTTTTCCAGATTGGGCAGCTGCGGTGCGATACGGCCAAAGTTGGGGTGAATCGGGTGAGTTGGGGAAGAATCGGGGGAACTGTTAGTGTTAGGTCGCGGTAATACACCACCGCTCGGTCAATATAACATCTTAACCGCGATCAGTAACAATATATATATATATATATATATATATATATATATATATATATATATATATATATATATATATATATATTATATTATATATATATTATAATAGCCGTAGATGATTCTGTCTGTCTGTCTGTCTATCTGTTGGGTGTCTGTCCGGGGTGTGGCTTACTCGGTTTGCAGAGTAGCTCCACCCATTCTGGGAGTGGCTATAAACAAATATCCACCATTTTATTAACTCGCATAGCTTTGAGTCCTGTTTTGTAGGCCCGTGGTGTCTTGCTCTCCCCCAGTTTTATTTCAAATCAAATTCGATAAATCATTTCATTTTTCACAGTCGCTAACATAGTTTTAGACTCGGTTGAAAAAAAACGGGAAGAAAATCCGATGAAAGTTGCCGTTTATAGAACGAAATGAATTCTCAAAGGCCTGTAACTTCAAGGCCATTGAGTCTCTCTCACGCCTTTATCTCCAATCTAACTCACCATATGATTTCATTTTTATCGATGGTTTTACTTTTAGACTCGGTGTCAGCAATAATTGAGAACAATCCACACACGCGGGAAAATGCAGAGATATATTTTTTAAAATCGCGTCATGGTGTATCATACACCGCCAACATGACACCGCCGGCAATGTGTCGATATATATTAAAAATTCGCTTTTGCTTTTCCGTTATGATATATTACTATTTCGTTTGATGATAGTCGTCACAAAAACGTCAACAATGATGCCGACATATATTTCTTCGTTTTTATTTCATTCAACATATTAGCCGGAAGTAAAATATGTTTCAGGAAATTACCGAGAGATATTTCTTCGTTTTTTTTATTAGTTATGTGCGCATACACTTTAAATAGGTTTATTTGAAATCTTTAATTTTCCACAAACATTCCACACACGCGGGAAAATGCAGAGATATATTTTTTAAAATCGCGTCATGGTGTATCATACACCGCCCAACATGACACCGACGGCAATGTGTCGATATCTATTTTAAATTCGATATATCATTTCATTTTTCACAGTCGCTAACATAGTTTTAGACTCGGTTGAAAAAAAACGAGAAGAAAATCCGATGAAAGTTGCCGTTTATAGAACGAAATGAATTCTCAAATGCCTGTAACTTCAAGGCCATTGAGTCTCTCTCACGCCTTTATCTCCAATCTAACTCACCATATGATTTCATTTTTATCGATGGTTTTGGACTCGGTGTCAGCAATAATTGAGAACATTCCACACACGCGGGAAAATGCAGAGATATATTTTTAAAAATCGCGTCATGGTGTATCATACATTCATACACCGCCCAACATGACACCGACGGCAACGTGTCGATATATATTAAAAATTCGCTTTTGCTTTTCCGTTAAGATATATTACTTTTTCGTTTGATGACAGTCGTCACAAAAACGTCAACAATGATGCCGACATATATTTCTTCGTTTTTATTTAATTCAACATTATTAGCCGGAAGTAAAATATGTTTCAGGAAATTACCGAGAGATATTTCTTCGTTTTTTTAAATTAGTTATGTGCGAATACACTTTAAATAGGTTTATTTGAAATCTTTAATTTTCCACAATATAATTTACTTGCCATTTATCATTTGATGATTACGAGACAAATTCCTCTTGAGGATCGTGACAATTCATGCGCTGCGTGGAAACTTCTATTTCCAAAATGAATGAGACGATCGATGAAGAACGCAGACTTGAACAGGATGCAGCAAGAAAACGAATGAGACGGGCGAACGAGTCCATCGACGAACGTCAATGCAAACTTGCGGGGGTCACCCGTGGGAATCCCACGGGCATGGATGTGTGTGACATTTCGACATATTGAGTTAGATGCTGCACATTCATTTTTACAAAATGGTTACTGGCAAGTCATCAGATCCAGAAATGGTGTAAAAACCACCGTTTAGAGGCCATTTTTCCCCGCAAAGCGGGGGTTGGCCTTTTCGGGGACCGTGGTAGTTGTTGTTTTTTTGTCCCCTTTTTGAAGCAATGTTTTACGGCCGGATGCCCTTCCTGACGCCAACCCTTTTTGCCGCCTTCAACGACAAACAGGGAATTACCAGTGAACTGGTACTCAATTAGCCGACCTCGGAAGGATGACAGGCTGAGTCAACCCCCCTGGCATTAATTCGGCGATCGACCGGCACCCTAGCCGCTAGCCCAACACCAGAAATGGTGTCATGAACACAATTTATTTACGCACAAGCACAAAAGCAAGACGGGCCGATTTCCGATTCCGACGGCCGACGGGCGAGACGGGCCGATTTCCGATTCCGACGGGCCGATTTGGAGCAAGAAAAAGAACGAGACGGGAGAAAAAGGAGAGAAACGAGACGGGGAAAGCCGATTGGAGAGGCGAGTGAGGCGCGATTGGAGAGGAGTGTGAGGCGCGATTGGAGAGGAGTGTGAGGCACGATTGGAGAGGAGTGTGAGGCGTGATTGGAGAGGAGTGTGAGGCACGATTGGAGAGGAGTGATTGGAGGGGAGTGTGAGGCACGATTGGAGAGGAGTGTGAGGCACGATTGGAGAGGAGTGTGAGGCGCGATTGGAGAGGAGTGTGAGGCGCGATTGGAGAGGAGTGTGAGGCGCGATTGGAGAGGCGTGTGAAGGATTGCAGAGGAGAGGAGTGTGAGGGATTGGAGAGGTGAGGGATTGGAAAGGAGAGGGATGTGAGGGTTTGGAGAGGAGAGGAGTGCTAGGTGGAGAGAGGAGAGTGTCAGGTGGAGACAGGAG
This sequence comes from Myxine glutinosa, assembly GCF_964187855.1. Lineage (NCBI taxonomy): Eukaryota > Metazoa > Chordata > Myxini > Myxiniformes > Myxinidae > Myxine > Myxine glutinosa. Next base: position 123,879,411 of record NC_136265.1, on the reverse strand, counting down.
AGTGTCAGGTGGAGACAGGAGAGTGTCAGGTGGAGAGGAGTGAGGGGTCACATATTATGTGAAATAACTAAATTCACACCATTTCTGGATCTGATGACTTGCCAGTAACCATTTTGTAAAAATGAATGTGCAGCATATAACTCAATATGTCGAAATGTCACACACATCCATGCCCGTGGGATTCCCACGGGTGACCCCGCTAGTATATATATATATATATATATATATATATATATATACATATACTAGCAGAAGTACCCGGCATTGCCGGGCGGGGGAGGGGAGGGGGAAGGGGAGGGGAGGGGAGGGGGGGGAGGGGAGGGGAGGGGAGGGGGGGGGAGGGGAGGAAGGGGGGGGGGGGGAGAAGAGGGGGGGAGAGGAGAAGAGGGGGACGGGGAGGGGGTGGGGGAGGGGGAGGGGGAGGGGGGAGGGGAGGGGAGGGGGAGGGGGGAGGTGAGGAGAGGGGGGAGGGGGAGGGGGGAGGGGGAGGGGGAGGGCGGGAGTGGGAGGGGGGATGGAGGGGGAAGCGGAGGGGAGGGGAGGGGGATGGGGGGAGGGTGAGGGGGATGGGGGGAGGGGGAGGGGAGGGGGATGGGGGGAGGGGGAGGGGAGGGGGGTGGGGGGAGGGGTAGGGGGAGGGGGAGGGGGAGGGGAGGGGGATGGGGGGAGGGGGAGGGGAGGGGGATGGGGGGAGGGGGAGGGGAGGGGGATGGGGGGAGGGGAGGGGGATGGGGGAGGGGAGGGGGATGGGGGGAGGGGGAGGGTGGGGGAGGGGTGGGGGAGGGGTGGGGGGAGGGGGAGGGGTGGGGGAGGGGGAGGGGAGGGGGAGGGGAGGGGGATGGGGGGAGGGGGAGGGGAGGGGGAGGGGTGGGGGAGGGGTGGGGGGAGGGGTGGGGGGAGGGGGAGGGGTGGGGGGAGGGGGAGGGGTGGGGGAGGGGGAGGGGTGGGGGGAGGGGGAGGGGTGGGGGAGGGGTAGGGGGAGGGGGGAGGGGGGGAGGGGGAGGGGAGGGGGAATAGGAGGGGAGAGGAGGGGAGGGGAGGGGGAAGAGGAGGGGAGGGGGGGAGGGGGAAGAGGAGGGGAGGGGAGGGGGAAGAGGAGGGGAGGGGAGGGGGAAGAGGAGGGGAGGGGAGGGGGAAGAGGAGGGGAGGAGAGGGGGGAGGGGAGGAGAGGGGGGAGGGGAGAAGAGGGGGGGAAGTAACTGGCATTGCCGGTGGGGGAGGGGAGGAGAGGGGGAAGAGGAGGGGAGGGGAACGGGGGGGATGGGAGGAGAGGGGGAGGGGAGAAGAGGGGGGGGACGTACCCGGCATTCCATGTATAAACGTGAGGGAGGAGAGGGGTGAGGGGAGGGGGGAGGAGAGGGGGAGGGGGAGGGGGAGGGGAGGAGAGGGGGGGAGGGGGAGGGATGGGAGAGGAGAGGGGTGGGAGGGGGAGAGGAGAGGGGTGGGGAGGGGAGGAGGAGGGGGAGGGGGAGGGCACGTGAATCGTCGAATCAGCGCGCTGCTCTGCCACCGATTCAAATTCCGTGTATTGATGCAATTTAGCCTTAATCTGCACCAAAGTGGTCATTAAATATCCTAATAATCAATCAATAAATCAATAAAGTTATGTATAATGGCAATGCATGTGACATAATAGGGTGCATGGATGATACAGATACAGTCACATGAAAAAGTAAGTACACCCCATGTGAAGTTTTGACTTTTTCAACATATTTCAACATACAGCCATTTGATCTTCATTTCAACAAAATTGATAGATAAAGGTGATATAATATAACAATTTTTTTTAATTTTTTTTTCTGTATACTGAATCGAGGCTCGTGAAAGAGCTGACATTTACTTCACAAACAAATCAACCAGACAAACAAAATATATAAAAAGAGGGAGCGGAAGACAAGAGAAGGGGAAGCACACAAACACTTGAGAGCACACAACATTTAAGAGCAGGGAGATGTGTGGAAGGGAGAGGGCTTGGGGGGAGGAGGCGTGGGAAGGGGGGGGGGGTAGGAGAAGTATAAAACACAAGGACACCAAGGACTTCCAGGACAGAAGTTGGTATTTCAAAAAGTGGAATTGGGGTGAAATTAGCGGGGGTAGAAAAGATCAAGGTTTTGGATGGGGGAAGATAAGAGATGGTGGTGAACAGCTGTTTTAAAGACCTGGAGGGTGGAGTGGGATCGAAGAGAGTGAGGGAGTTTGTTTCAGAGGTGGGAGAAAAGAGGATTGAAGGAGTGAAGGTGAGCAGAGAGTCTTGATTTTGGCAGTTTAACCATAAGAGGGTTGCAGGCAGATCTTGTGCGACCTGTAGGAATATTTGCGGGACAGAGCCCAGAGAGAGCTGGGGGGGGGGGGGCAAGGCCAGAGAGGAGTCGGTAGAAGACGGAAAGACCACCAACCTGCCTGTGGTGAGTGAGTGGGAGGCCCTTGGAGTTAGCATCATCGCGGGAGATTCCAATGATTCTGAATGCTTTGGTTTCAACAGCGTGAAGACGAGCCAGGTGTTGAGGCAGGAGCACCAGCCCAGAGGGGAGAGCAGTATTCCATTGAACTGCGGATGAAAGCCTTGTATGTGGTGAGGAGCTCAGGTGTGCCAAGGAAGGACTTCGTACGACGGAGGATGCCCAATCGGTGACTGGCTTTGGAGGCCAGATTTGAAATGTGGTTTTCGCAGGAAAGATCATGGCAGATAGTGAGACCCAAAAGCTTGAGTGACAGAACTTCTTGGAGAGGATTATTCAGAAAGTGGATGGGAGGGTTGTCCAGTCGGTCTTTTCAGAGAGACATCGTAAGAGTGTGAGATTTGTCAGGATTGAAAGACATGTTCCACTTGTTTGCCCAGTCTGTGATTTTGTCCAGGTCTGCAGAGAGTGAGGAGGCTGCAGACTGCCGATCTGAGGGATGAAGAATGGAGCGACAGAGAGTAGAGTCATCAGCAAAGAGATAGAGAGGCTTTTCCAGAGAGTCAGAGAGATCATTGATGAAGACCAGAAAAAGCACAGGGCCCAGAACCCTGCCTTGGGGAACTCCAGCCTGAACAGGAAGAGGAGATGAGAGAAACCCATTCAGGGCCACACGTTGACTACGACTAGAGAGGAAGTCCGCCATCCATGCGTGGAGATTTCCATGGATACCAAAAGAGGAGAGTTTGGTGAGCAGAGTGGGGTGCCAGACCGTATCGAAGGCACGTGATATGTCAAGGGAGACAGCTCTAATTTCCTGTTTGGCATTGAGGACCTCCATCCATTGTTGAGAATGCAGAAGCAGCATGTCCAGAGTAGAGTGACCAGGTCTGAAACCAAAATGATGATCAAAGATCAAGCCATTGGAGAAAAGGAATGATTTCATATCTGAAGCAATGATGGATTCCATGACTTTGCTGATAAATGGGAGAAGGCTGATTGGTCTGTAGTTGCTGGGATCTGTTTTTGCACCTTTTTTGTGCAAAGCGGTGATGTTGGCAGATTTCCAAGCAGATGGCAGATGACCTTGAGCAAAAGAGAGGGTGAAGAGAACAGAGAGAGAGTGAGTGAAAGAGCGGAAGAACAGGATTTTAGGACCCGTGGGCTGATGCCGTCAGGTCCAGTTGCAGAATCAGAGTCGAGGGTTGACAGAAACTTTTCCACCTTGTCAGGAGGAAAGGACACAGAGTCCAGGAGCAGCTGGGTATGACTGGGTATGGTGGGTACAGAGAGGGATGGGTTTGGGACACAAGATTTAGAGGCAAACACAGAGTTGAGGCATTCAGCTTTTTCACGTGCGGAGTCAGCCGTGTGGCCGTTTGAGGTGAGGGAGGGGATGGAGGGGGAACAAACACCAGAAACAGATTTGACTAGATGCCACCAGGATTTGGAAGAAGGAGACAGATAAGAGAGTTCTGTCCTGAGAACGGAGAGATATTGTTTCCTGCCTCTCTTGAGGGTGGACACACACTTGTTTCGGGCTTTGTGGAAGGAAATGAGATTTCCTTCCGTTGGATTTGCTTTCCAGGAGACGAAAGCAAGTTGTTTCTCGGCAATAGCCTCACCACAAGATTACATGTACCATGGACGGGAGGAAGGGTATGACAACTGAAGACGAGATGGGATAAATCTGTGCATGAGAGAGAGCAATTTACTTTGGAAGAATTCCCAGGATGAGTTGATGTCAGAGGCAGTGGAGATGGGAGACCAGTCCAGATGATTGATGGCTGCTTGCAGCCCGTGCCAGTCAGCCTGAGTGGAATGCCAGACTCGTCGGCGCTGAGGAGGCTCTCTGAGAATGGTCAGAGAGATGTCCTCTTTAACAAGCACATGATCACATGAGCCGATTGGAGCAGAAGAAGAGCAGCAGACATTCTCAGGGAAGTTAGTCATAACCAAGTCCAGAAGAGAAGATGCTCCGTTGACTGAGATCCGGGTCGGGAAATTGACAGATTGTGTCAGTCCCAGTGAGTCACAGAAGTCCTTTGCTGAAGAGCCATGGCTGGTGAGAGAGGTACCCACACCCAGCCAACGGGCATGGTGACAATTGAAATCACCACATATGAGGAAGAGAGAGTTGGGATGGGTAGATAGAAGTTGGTCCATATTATCAGACAGCGAGATGTAGATGGAGTATGAAACATTTACATTTTGTAGTCCATTGTATAATTTAAATAAACATAAATGCAAATTTCGCATGTTGAAAAAGTAAGTGCATCCTTGGCTCTAATAGGTGGTATTGCCCCCTTTGGCAGAAACAATCTCAAGTAGGCGTTTCTTATATCTCTCTACCAGTCTCTGACATTGACTGGGAGAAATTTTTGCCCACTCCTCCATGCAGAATTCTTTCAGCTGTGTGATGTTTGAGAAGTTTCTTGCATGCACAGCTCGTTTCAAATCCCCCCACAAGATCTCGATGGGATTTAGATCCGGGCTTTGACTTGGCCATTCGAGAACCCTCCATTTCTTTCTTTTCAGCCATTCCTTGGTGGATTTACGGGTATGTTTCGGGTCATTGTCATGTTGCAAGGTCCACCTTCGGTTGAGCTTCAACTTTCCGACAGATGGCCTCACATTATCCTCAAGCACCCTCTGGTACAATGAAGAATTCATAGTGGATTCTATGATGGTGAGCAGCCCAGGCCCTGATGCAGCAAAGCTGCCCCAAACCATAATATTTCCACCACCATGCTTTACAGTTGGTATCAGGTTCTTGTGGTCAAATGCTGTCTTTGGTTTTCGCCAAACTTGTCTTGTGGTATTGGGGCAAAATAGCTCTCCCTTTGACTCATCTGTCCAGAGCACATTGTTCCAGAAGTGCTGGTCTTTGCCTAGGTGTTCATTGGCAAACTTTAGTCTTGCCCTGATGTTCTTTCTGGACAGCAAAGGTTTCCTCCTGGCACACCTCCCATGTAGATCAAATTTGTGCAGCCTCTTTCTAATGGTCGACTCGTGCACTTTGACATCAACAGTGGCAAGAGCTACCTGTCGGTCCCGGGATGACTTTTGGGGTTCTTCGAGACTTCTTTCAGCATCTTGCGGTCTGCTCTCGGGGTGAACTTGCTGGGGCGGCCTGACCTGAACAAGTTGGCAGTTGTTTGGAATCTTCTCCACTTGTAGATGATCTTCCGGACAGTCGAATGATTGATGTCAAATTGTTTGGAGATCTTTTTAAATCCCTTCCAGACTCGTAGGCATCTATAACCTTCTTCCTGAAGGCCTCCGAGAGCTCTTTTGATCTAGGCATGGTTACGCTGCACACTTCAACAACAAAGAGCAAACCAAACTAAATGTCTGAGGTTTAAATTAGACAAGGTTCCTGCAAGATCCTCTCTAACGCTGTTCTAATCGTTTGCCTCCAGCACGTCCATTTTGAGGGGAGTTTAAGCTGGCTGTCCTGTCTTTAAAAAGGCATTTGTGAATATCAAAGATCTCTAATATGCACCACCATTGTGTTTCACTACCCTGGAAACATTTTAAATTTCTGCCCAAACTAAAGCTCGTTAGGCAGTGACAAACTACCGAGACTACACACTGCCTCATGCTGTTTCAGGCTCTTGGAAAGTGTTGCAGAGGATGAAATAAAACATGTAACTGGAGATGTTCCTGTCTCAGCTCGTGGGTGGAAGATGCCACCTTTGGGGGTTCACGGTACGGCTTTAATTATAGTGGTTGTAGTTGCTTTATAATGTGAGAAAAATACAGATTACATTGTGTGTGTACATGTGTGTATGTGTCGGTGCGTGTCGGTGTGTGCATACATGTGTGTACGTGTGTGAGTGTGTGTTTGTGCATAAATGTGTGTGTGCATATGTGTATGTGCATGTGTACATTGTGTGTGTGCGTACGTGTACGTGTGTGTGCATGTGTGTGTGTGTGCATATGTGCATGTGTATGTGTACATTGTGTGTGTGCATATGTGCATGTGTATGTGCATGTGTGTGTGTGCATATGTGTATGTGCATGTGTACATTGTGTGTGTGCATATGTGTACGTGTGTGTGTGTGTGTGTGCGCACATATGTGTATGTGTACATTGTGTGTGTGCATATGTGTACGTGTGTGTGCATGTGTGTGTGTGCATATGTGTATGTGTATGTGTACATTGTGTGTGTGTATGTGTACGTGTGTGTGCATGTGTGTGCGTGCATATGTGTATGTGTATGTGCATGTGTATGTGTATGTGCATGTGTGTGTGCATATATGTATGTGCATGTGCACATTGTGTGTGTGTGCATATGTGTACGTGTGTGTGCATGTGTATGTGTGCGTATGTGTATGTGTATGTGTACATTGTGTGTGTGCATATCTGTACGTGTGTGTGCATGTGTGTGTGTGCATATGTGTATGTGTATGTGTACATTGTGTGTGTGTGCATATGTGTATGTGTATGTGCATGTGTGTGTGTGCATATGTTTACGTGCATGTGTACATTGTGTGTGTGTGTGTGCATATGTGTATGTGTATGTGCATGTGCATGTGTGTGTGTGCATATGTGTATGTGCATGTGTACATTATGTGTGTGTGCATATGTGTATGTGTATGTATGTGTCTGCATATGTGTATGTGTATTAGGGTTGTCCACAGATATATGTAATATTTAATACTATTAAACATCCATGCTCCACAAGGCTGCCCTTGTTCCTATGTTTATATAGATCATATGAACCAAATATGAGGTAAATTGGAACTTATTTAGAGGTTGCTCAAAAAATAACATTTTTAATTTATCCTGTTTTTTTCAGATGGCAGAAACTCGCAGCTCTTCCACAGTTTGGTTGCTGGGCAAGTCTGAAAAGGAAATAATATGTGGGGGACAACCAACCAAAGGACACACATTGCAGAAAATGGTGTACCATCACATACACGAACACCATACAGTTCGTGAAAGTGCCAAACTTAGTGTACAAGCTGTGTGTGCATACTGGGAGAAAGCACGAATTCCAGTGCAGAGAGTAGATTCCTGTGAGCGCCAACTTTTGAAGTTGTATGATTCCTGTAGTGAAATTATACCAAGGTGAACCCAGGGGGGTGCTCGCCACGAAAAGGGGCCGTCTATAAGACCCAGGACACGCGGGGCGTGCGGACACTTCGGCGGGACTCACTGTGACATTATCCAGTAGTTGAATGGTATGTACGCCCCAAACGCTGCGCTGCATTAACCATTGTTATATCGAAGCTACCTTTGCTGTGCTTGAATGCTCTGATTTAATGCCTATTGTTTGCATGTATTGTAACAGGAAATATTGCCGATCTAAATGATATTAAAGCCTACACAGAGGAAAGTCGTGTCTGCGCTTGATTTTCACGACATTTAATATCATTTATTTCGCCATGGCTGACCACAAGATGATCGTGGTTCCGATTCTCGGTGCCGACCCTCTGGCTGAAGGATCTGCATCGGAGTTTGCTCACTGGCTCAACACGCTGCAGAACTACTTCGCTGCTCACGAGACGGAGCCAACCGCTGAGATACGGCTGTCCGTCTTACAGTCCAAGGTCCATCACACTGTGTACAAGACCATTTCTCGATTTGAGACGTATGATACGGCCCTGGACGAGCTGAAGCGCCTTTACATAAAGAAACGGAGCGCTGTGCACGGCCGGCATCAACTCTCTCAGCGACGGCAGCAACCGTCTGAATCGATCGATCGCTATGCGCAGGAGTTGCGCTATTTATTGGCAGATTGTGTGCAGGACGTCCGGACTCATGAGCAAGTTCAGGACGATTTGCTCCGAGATGCATTCATATCCGGAATTAGTTCTGGAGTCTTGCGGCTGCGTCTCTTGGAGGTCGCGGAGCTGACATTTACAGAGGCACTACGGCTGGCGCGCGTTTATGCAGATGCTCGACAACAATTGACCGCCTATGATAACCCACGAGTCGTGGCGGGGGCCTCGCAACTCGCGCGACCCGAGAGGGCCATCGCCGAGGATACGGAGGAGGACCCGACCACCACGACGGCCGAGTCCCTGGGTGCTCCGGAAGCGGACTCCGCATCCGGCCTCACTGCAGCTGCCGCTGCCCGGCCACGGCTTGCCCGGTATGCGAAATGTTATTTTTGTGGCAATCGGCAGCATCCCCGGACTGAATGCCCGGCCCGAGAGGCAACTTGTCACCTCTGCTCCACTAAAGGCCATTTTGCAAAAGTCTGCAGAAAGGCCGCCCGGGGCACGCATTCCCGAGCGACCTTGAATGTGCTCATCGCTGAACCAATGGATCGAGCACCGGACGGGGCGCCTTGCACAGCTTTGATGAGCCGCTCTCCTCCTCGCGGGCCTCTGGCTTCTCGCCCGACCTTGGTGAGATACGTCGGGCCGCCGAAACAAATGGCGCAAACGCGACCGGTCACAAAGCATCTAACCTTGACTGGCTTGCAAACGCCACCTTCAAACAAGCGACATGCACCCACTTTGGAATTGCCTCTCGAGGTGCGGCCAACGCAGCACGTGACTCGAGCGCCATCTGATGACAGCTTTTGCGAATTACATGCTTCCCTTCTGGCATGTCCAGCTGCTGATGGCAGAATTCATTCTCACGTGGCTCGAGCGCCATCTGGCGGTAGCTCTTGCGAATTACATGCACCCGCTTTGGCATATGACTCTGCAGATGGCAGTGAACTTTCTCCCGTGGCTCGAGCGCCGTCTGGAGGCTGCTCTCACGACTACTCCACACCCACTCTGGCAAATGAAACTACCGAAGAGCCAACTGACTTCAATGCTCCTGCTGAGGCCCGAAGGATTGCAGCCGGCGTGGGATCCACCCGCGAGGCGCGATCTTCTCGCCCGGCCGGAACTATACCTGCCGGGTCTGCCGGCCTAGCGCAGGCCTTCATTCCGCTCACGGTCGCGGGCGTTGTTGCGCAAGCTTTAATTGATACGGGATCCACGGATAGTTTTATTGATCAGCGTCTCGTGCATCAACATGGGTGGCCGGTTCTCGGGACAACCCGCCGGATCTTCATGGCATCTCAGGGACTTCGGTTGAGCACAAAAGGGGCGTGTCGATTGAAACTTGTGATAAATGGACGCACGTTCCCGGACGTGTATCTCATGGTATTACCGGCCTTATGCGCTGACGTTCTGTTAGGACTTGATTTCCTTAAGCGGCATGGTCGTTTAGAGATGGACTTCGGAGGGCCGGACACGCTCGCTGTGTGTGCCCTCGCTCAAATGGACATGGAGCCACTCTCACTGTTCCCCAACCTGACCACTGATTGTACCCCTGTGGCCATCAAATCGCGGCGCTACTCTCGCGCGGACGCGCAATTCATTGCGGAAGAAACGGCCCTGCTCTTGAAGGACGGTATCATAGAACACAGTAGGTCTCCGTGGAGGGCCCAAGTCTTAGTGGTGCGGAGTGAGGCTCACCGCAGGCGAATGGTAATCGACTATTCGCAAACGATTAATCGCTTTACACAGCTGGATGCCTACCCATTACCGGGGATGGACGCCCTGGTACGCCAGGTGGCCCTGTATTCCGTTTATAGCACTCTCGATCTACGTAGTGCGTATCATCAAGTCCCCATCTCTAGGGCTGATCGCGTCTTTACGGCCTTTGAATCGGGTCAGCGGTTGTACCAGTTCACGAGACTTCCTTTTGGGGTAACGAACGGCGTCGCTTGTTTTCAGAGAGCTATGGATGACCTCGTTGCGAAGGAGCATTTGACGGATGTCTTTGTCTATCTGGACAATCTTACGGTTTGTGGGTACGACCAGGCGCATCACGACGCTAATCTAAAACGCTTCCTCGAGGTTGCGCGGAAATATCGCTTAACCATGAATGAGGCGAAGTGTCAATACTCTCTACGCACGGTAGACCTTCTGGGGTACACCGTGACCCATGGCTCCGTCTCTCCAGATAAGGAGCGTCTGCGCCCTTTGCTCGATATGGCTCCGCCTAGCGATCGGGCTTCGCTGAAACGCGCTCTAGGGCTGTTCGCCCACTACTCGAAGTGGGTGCAAAATTTCTCTGCTAAGCTCCGCCCCCTCGTGGCCTGCGACACTTTCCCCATGGGCCCGGCCGCCCTGGCGGCCTTCGAGGGCCTTAAAGTCGACATTGCTGGCGCCGCTGTCGCAACGATTGACGAGAGTGCCTCTTTCGTTTTGGAGAGTGATGCCTCGGACCATGCGATAGCGGCAACCCTCTCCCAAGGAGGCCGCCCTGTGGCTTTCTTCTCGTGGACTCTCACCTCCGCCGAGCGGAGGCATTCGTCCGTCGAAAAGGAAGCGTACGCGATCGTCGAATCTATTCGGCGATGGCGGCCGTATCTGCTTGGGCGGAGTTTCCAAATTATCACGGACCAACAGAGTGTTGCGTTTATGTACGACACCTTACATGCTCAGCGCATTAAGAATGAGAAAATCACCCGCTGGCGTATCGAACTCGCCGACTTCTGCTACACCATCAAATACCGCCCGGGGAAGGATAACCTGGTCGCTGACGCCTTATCGAGGCCGGCCACTTGCGCGGGGGTCGTAACTTTGGAGGGGCTGCGCACTTTGCACAGCACTATGTGTCATCCCGGGGTAACGCGCTTCGCGCATTTTGTGCGCGCGGGCAATCTGCCGTACTCGATGGAGGACATCCGCCGCATCTGCCGTGATTGCGCGGTCTGTGCGGAACTCAAACCGCGTTTTTATAGCCCTCCCCTGGGGACACTCGTTAGGGCTACTAGACCGTGGGAGCGCTTGGCGATGGACTTCAAAGGGCCGCTGCCAATGTCGAGCAACTCTCGCTATCTGCTCACTATCGTCGATGAGTATTCCCGATTCCCCTTTGCTTACACGTGCGGGGATATGTCGGCTGCCATGGTTATTCGGTGCCTTCAGAATTTGTTTTCTATGTTCGGATATCCGGCCTACGTGCATACCGATCGGGGTGCGGTGTTCCTGTCCCAGGAAGTGAGGGGCTACTTGCTCCAAAATAATGTCGCTTCGAGCTACACCACCCCGTACCGGCCCCAAGCTAACGGACAGATCGAACGCTTTAATGGGATTATATGGCGGGCCGTCATGCTAAGCCTTCGGACCCTCGGCCGAGGCCTCGATAAATGGGCGTGGTCGCTGCCTGCCGCTCTAAACTCGATCCGGGCTCTCCTATGTACTGCCACCAACCAGACTCCTCACGAACGACTGTTCCACCACCCTAGAAGCTCCGGCAGTATCCAGTCTTTACCCAGCTGGCTCGCTGAACCGGGGCCCGCCTATCTCAAACGAGCGGTTCGCACTAGCAAGTACGACCCCCTTGTTGACAAGGTGCAGGTCCTCCAGGCTAATCCCGAGCATGCCCGCGTGTTAACGGCGGATGGCCGCGAGTCTACTGTCTCCGTTCGCCATCTCGCCCCATGTGGGGACGACGACAGGGATATCGACGAACCCGTCTACGAGTCTATGGACTCTATCGATGCTTCCCCTATGGAACTACCACTGTTACTCCCGTCGTCCCCCGCTCCCGTGCCCGAAGGCGCAGGGGCGCCCCCTCCGACTCCGACCTCCGGCGGCTATTCCGACGCGGGGGACTCCGGGCTTGGGGACGCCGTGCCCGGTAGATTCCGAACACGAACTGGCAGGGAGGTTCGCCGCCCCGACCGCTACGGGTGGTCCGACTGACGTGGATTGACGTGACCCTTTCATTTATTGCTGATGCTTGCCTGCGAACTGCCGAGCGGTAGTCTTGTTTTAACGACGGGGAGAATGTAGTGAAATTATACCAAGGTGAACCCAGGGGGGTGCTCGCCACGAAAAGGGGCCGTCTATAAGACCCAGGACACGCGGGGCGTGCGGACACTTCGGCGGGACTCACTGTGACATTATCCAGTAGTTGAATGGTATGTACGCCCCAAACGCTGCGCTGCATTAACCATTGTTATATCGAAGCTACCTTTGCTGTGCTTGAATGCTCTGATTTAATGCCTATTGTTTGCATGTATTGTTACAGGAAATATTGCCGATCTAAATGATATTAAAGCCTACACAGAGGAAAGTCGCTGAGATGCCATGAAGAAAAATAGAACCAAGACATTCGAAAACTATAGAGTGAAGGAGCAGATGTTCAAAGATGATCTTCAATCTCTCACCAAATGATGCGCTTGAGAAAATGACGAATGAAGAAGACAAAGCATTCCTTCTCATGCAGCGTGAGGATCCCTCAAGTTCACGTATGGGATCTGTGGACAACACTCTGGCAGTGAAGGAGAACAGAAAGCGTATCAGGCTTGAGAATGAAGATAAAAGAAAGAAGAAACATGCTGCTGAGACTCTAACAGCAATGCAATCTGTTCCATCAACATCGGCTGTGGTTGATGATGATGATGGATTTTCCGATAAATGATTTATTGTCAAATTAATACATGAATGTTTAATCGACTGTTTTGTTTCTAATCTTAATTTGACGATATGAATGAACATTGAACAATGAACAATTGAACATACATGTACATTGCACAATGGTACATTGTACATAATTATTTATTAGTTTACAAACAAACAACAACAATAACAATAATAAATAATTTGAGTAATTGAAAATAGATAACTATCAATGAATTGATATGTGATGCTAAAAATTCTGTATCTTATTATTCATTAAAATTTGTCAACATTTTGAGCATCCTCTAAATATTGTCCAATCAAGCTCAAATTTTCACCACAAACTACGTTCCTCAATAGGAAAAATCCAATCTTCACATTTTTAGACCACCCTAATATGTATGTGTGCATTGTGTGTGTGCGTGCATATGTGTATGTGTTTGTGCATGTGTGTGTGCATATGTGTATGTGCATGTGTGTGTGCTATGTGTATGTGCATGTGTACATTGTGTGTATGCATACATGTTTGTGCGAACATGTGTTGTGCATGTGTTGGTGTGTTTTGTGCATTTGTACATGTACGTGCTGGTATGCGTGTTTGCAACCACACTTTATCCCACATCTAAATCCCCAGAATCCTCTTGCCATATCCTCCATCTTCCTCCTCCTTGGCAGCATTCCACAGTAAAATGGGCAAAAGGAAGGATGCACAGCTTTGCTCCTGAACTCTGATAAAGATAAACTCACAGCTTAACAGAGAAAAAACAACAATAGTGAAACAAAAGAAGTCCAAAGTTGTTGTGGAGGAAAGCCGAATGGTTGTTGATAGTTTTATAAAAGGGAAGTTTCACGACCTCAAATGGCGTCGGGGCAACTTTGATTATATGGACCACAATGTGAGCATTAAAATTGATGGAAAGCTTTTCCTACAGTCAACATGGCGGTGAAACCCGGCGCATTCACGTATGTGGATGAAATGGAGGTTTGTTGAAATATAAAATACATCAACTTGATTTATATGTTAGAGCAAAGCTAACATCCGGATCGGGGCATTGCAGAGGGAGAGGACCGGATGGCACAGACAAACCAGGAAGATTGAGGAAAGAGATGATTCAATTAAATAGAGATGTTCATCAAACATTACGTACCAAATTATTAAAGGAATCCAATTCCAAAAACCATGACAGATCCCATATTGGAATGACAGTGGACCAGGTATGTTTAATTTAATTGTGTATTTGTAGATTATCCGAAGTGCTCTTCATTGTTCGTTGGTATTACTGGGCTATGAGATGTGGACACTTGTATTACCATCGTGCTTTAGAAGAGTTATATGTTCGTGATAATTGGATATTGAGAGAAATGTGTGCTGGAGGAGCAATGATGGCTGTATTTGGGGCCTAGCTCAGCTACTGTAGTTCCTAGAATAGTAGGCCACAAATCTTTGTCTGGAGATCATATGCACAACTTGTACATGGAGACGCTATCATTCTCAATTGCAAGAAGAGAGTACATGTCAGGTGGGCTTTTAGAATTTTTTGCTACATTTTTGGCATAAATGTTATTTTAAATCGTTATACCACAAGGTAGCAAAAAAGGGTTGGTGCCATTTTTTTTTCTATCACTCCTAAGGCGGCCATCTTGGATTTCAGGATGACGGCCACGATTTTACGTTTTTAATCTGAAAACGTTTTTGTTTTTTTACATCGAAGGAAACATGATCCTTTTCTTGGTCGACGTCACCAATGGATGTCCAATGTGTCACTTTTCAGATGACTCGACTCTGCACAGGACATTTCTTCAACACCCTCCACTGGGAAAGGTTTGGCAGCATCCATCCTGCTCTGCTAATGTTGAAAAATATGGAACTGGTAATCTACCTGTAACATGCTTTCTAATGCAGGAATGTTGCACAGTCACTTCCTTCCTTCCTTAATGACCATCTGACAAAATCCACAGTTTATTTCTTTGTTCAGCCTCTGAGAGGTACCGTCAGTCTCTGGAGCTCCCAGGCCTCACCATTATCCATAAACCGGCCTGAGCAGGTAATATCTCCAAGCTGGTTTCAAGGCCGACTCTCACCTTGGAATTCTCCAAACCGCAAATCCCATCTTCAGCTGTGCTCAACTTATAATGTCCAAGACCTTAATACAAAGTACTATCAAAGTACCCGATGAGCTGCTGTCGTCTTTTTCCATCTTGTCGCCACTTTTTCTTCTTCTTCTTCTTCTTCTTCTTCATTTGTATGGGCACAAGGCTGTGGGGTACATTCATTGGTTGAGGGTGCAGCGGTGCAGCTGCGGCAATGATTTATGCACGTTAGGGCAAGAATTTGTAATTTGTTCAGGTTGCTGACAATAGCTCACCTCCTCTTCACAAAGGACACCGTGCGATCTAATTTAACATCCACAGACAAATGCTGGCAGGTGGGAAGCTTGTTTAACATCTACCTGAGGGAGGGCACACACATTGATGAACCACTCTACCTGTGAAACACCGGGATGACATTGCATAACTGGGTTGGGATTTAAACCAAGGCTAGACAGCTTAGAAGCGAGTGTGCGTACCTCTCGGCCATCTTGCTTCCACTTGTATGAGTTGTACCTCACCTGCATTCATTTATCCCCATCTTCTCTCACATGAAGAACCATCTTTTCAAGTCCTTTGGCTCATGCTCTCAAGTCTGCTGCCATTTCTACCTCTAAACTTTTCTATACCTGCTGAGACTCCGTCCCCTTTTCACCTGAAACTCATTTCCTTCTGCTTTTGGTGCTTCGATGTTTCTCTTTGACCCCACTTTCTGTCTGTTGACCATCTACCATCTCTCCTCTGCTCCTCGACATTGTCAAGGTTACTGTCTGTTTCCGTCAGCTGACAGTTCCAATGATAGGTTTTATCAACTGTAGGTTGACAAAGATTTTTTGTTGTATACATAGTCGAAGCTCGTGGTAGAGCTCGTACACTGAACAGATCAGGATGTAAAAGGACAAAGGGAACGGTAGAGATAGACAGGGGGACATCAACAGCAGAGGTGAAGGACAAGATAAACGGAGGAGACTTGGACAAACAATGGGTCTGGCGGAGGAATGGGGGACAGAAAAAGACACATGCGGTGAATAAGATGGACACAGAAGGAAAACTGGAAAGTTGGAACGAGGAGGGATTGTGGTGGGGCTTGGGTGTCAATAAGGGTAGAGTAGAAGAGATGGTGATGAACAGCTGCCGAGAAGACTTTTAGGGAAGAATGAGATTGAAGAGACTAAGGAAGTTGTTATTACCCTCGCCAGAGGAGAGGATGTTGCACTTGAATCCGTTTGTTTTTTTGTTTGTTTGTCCGCACAGAATAAATATGATTTTGTCTGCACCCGTTGGTTTGATTCACAGGAAATTTGCACCACAGGTGCACCTCTTCCTGCCTCATTTTAGTGATAATTACGACGTCATAGTTCACGTGGTATGGGCACCATCTTGGAAAAACCGAAAAACTTTGCACCTCGATATCTCTGAAAGCGCTGAATAGAAAAAAAATAGACATGGCTCTTTGTAAAGAACTCTGCACGGGAACAACATATGTTAATGATGACGTCGTCGGTCACGTGGTTGGGCCGCCATGTTTGTTTTACCGCAAAAGCATTAAAATCACTAAAACACTTCGTGGCGAGGGGCGAGAGGCTATCTCTGATTGCTTTTTCTTGTTGTTGTTGTTGTGGTTGTTGTTGTTGTTGTTGTTGTTGTTGTTGTTGTTGGTGCTGTGTGGTTCCCGACAATTCTCTCGAACAAGCCCGTGCCACGGAGACAACCGATCGATCTCACAGAAGTGACCCAGAGATCCCCCACATCCAGGATGGTGTACCTCCACGTTTACGAAGTCAGGGCTACGACAGAGTTACAGAGAGATAAAGAAGAGAGACAGGAGGGAAAGGGCCTGTCCATGGGGTTGATCGGCACTCTGACTGTGACCGCGCTGTCGTGACGAATCTGGGCAGCAGGGAAGAATGGGGAAGATTTGGCCTCCGATTTGTGTTGGGGGGTGGGGGGGGGGCACAACCACCGTGAAGAGGCATCCCCGATAGTTATAGACTAAGGAAGTTGGTTACACGGGTGGGAAAAAGAGGAATAAATGAGTGGAGATGAGCAGTGATCCTTAATTGAGGTAATTTCACTAAAAGGGGTTGATGGTGGACCGTGTGTGCGCCCTTCAGACACCTGGGGTAGGGACAAAGCACGGAAAGAGCAGAGAGTGCAAGACCAGAAAAGAGGAAGTAGAAGACAGAGAGACCACCAACCTGTCTGCGATGGGAAGGTGATTGGCCCATCGACTCAGCTTCATCGTGGGAGATTCCAATGCTAATCACCACGAGAAGAAAGGTGAACCTGATGTTTCGGATGCTGCACTTCATCGAAGGAAGCTCTTGTTTATAGACGTCTAACACAGGTTGCTGCTCCTCCTTCCGAGCATCTGGATTCCCGTTTTGAAGAATTAGCCGATACTGAATTGATGGAACACGTGCAAGTTCCCAAATTAGCCATTTTGACTGGAATATGAATAAAACGTCACTCCATGTCCAAGACGTATATCAAATATCAATGACACCATGTTGTTCAAACTCCCAGTAAAATCGGTCACAATGAAGAATAAAAAAAACTACGTTTTGTACAACTTTTGTTGAGCGCATAACGAGCATTCAGACAATGTATTGACAAGGGAGTATGTTGTCACTCTGAAAAGTGACTGAATAATAAGCGTTAAGCGAAAGTAAATGACCAAATAATAAGTGAATGAATAATAAGTGACTAAATAATAAGTGACTGAATAATAAGTGACTGAATAATAAGCGTTAAGCGAAAGCAAGTGACTGAATAATAAGTGATTGAATAATAAGTGTCAAGTGAAAGCAAGTGACTGAATAATAAGTGATTGAATAATAAGTGGCTGAATAATAAGCGTTAAGCGAAAGTAAGTGACTGAATAATAAGTGTTTGAATAATAAGTGGCTGAATAATAAATGGCTGAATAATAAGCGTTAAGCGAAAGTAAGTGACTGAATAATAAGTGATTGAATAATAAGTGACTGAATAATAAGCGTTAAGCGAAAGTAAGTTACTGAATAATAAGTGATTGAATAATAAGTGGCTGAATAATAAGCGTTAAGCGAAAGCAAGTGACTGAATAATAAGTGATTGAATAATAAGTGGCTGAATAATAAGCGTTAAGTGAAAGCAAGTGACTGAATAATAAGTGATTGAATAATAAGTGACTGAATAATAAGCGTTAAGCGAAAGCAAGTGACTGAATAATAAGTGATTGAATAATAAGTGACTGAATAATAAGCGTTAAGCGAAAGCAAGTGACTGAATAATAAGTGATTGAATAATAAGTGGCTGAATAATAAGCGTTAAGCGAAAGCAAGTGACTGAATAATAAGTGATTGAATAATAAGTGGCTGAATAATAAGCGTTAAGCGAAAGTAAGTGACTGAATAATAAGTGATTGAATAATAAGTGACTGAATAATAAGCGTTAAGCGAAAGTAAGTGACTGAATAATAAGTGATTGAATAATAAGTGGCTGAATAATAAGTGTCAAGTGAAAGTAAGTGACTGAATAATAAGTGACTGAATAATAAGCATTAAGCAAAAGTAAGTGACTGAATAATAAGTGATTGAATAATAAGTGGCTGAATAATAAGTGTCAAGTGAAAGTAAGTGACTGAATAATAAGTGACTGAATAATAAGCATTAAGCAAAAGTAAGTGACTGAATAATAAGTGACTGAATAATAAGCGTTAAGCCAAACTAAGTGACTGAATAATAAGTGACTGAATAATAAGTGACTGAATAATAAGCGTTAAGCCAAACTAAGTGACTGAATAATAAGTGTCAAGTGAAAGTAAGTGACTGAATAATAAGTGACTGAATAATAAGTGTCAAGTGAAAGTAAGTGACTGAATAATAAGTGACTGAATAATAAGCATTAAGCAAAAGTAAGTGACTGAATAATAAGTGACTGAATAATAAGCGTTAAGCCAAACTAAGTGACTGAATAATAAGTGACTGAATAATAAGTGACTGAATAATAAGTGACTGAATAATGAGCAGTAAGCGAAAGTAAGTGACTGAATAATAAGTGACTGAATAATGAGCATTAAGCGAAAGTAAGTGACTGAATTATAAGTGACTGAATAATAAGTGACTAAATAATAAGTGACTGAATAATAAGTGACTGAATAATAAGCGTTAAGCGAAAGCAAGTGACTGAATAATAAGTGATTGAATAATAAGTGACTGAATAATAAGTGTCAAGTGAAAGTAAGTGACTGAATAATAAGTGACTGAATAATAAGCATTAAGCAAAACTAAGTGACTGAATAATAAGTGACTGAATAATAAGCGTTAAGCCAAACTAAGTGACTGAATAATAAGTGACTGAATAATAAGTGACTGAATAATAAGTGACTGAATAATAAGTGACTGAATAATGAGCGGTAAGCAAAAGTAAGTGACTGAATAATAAATGACTGAATAATGAGCGGTAAGCGAAAGTAAGTGACTGAATAATAAGTGACTGAATAATAAGTGACTGAATAATAAGTGACTGACTAATAAGTGACTGAATAATAAGTGACTGACTAATAAGTGACTGAATAATCAGCGTTAAGCAAAAGTAAGTCACTAATAAGTGACTGAATAATAAGTGACTGACTAATAAGTGACTGAATAATCAGCGTTAAGCAAAAGTAAGTCACTAATAAGTGACTGAATAATAAGTGACTGAATAATAAGAGACTGAATAATAAATGACTGAATAATAAGTGACTGAATAATAAGTGACTGAATAATCAGCGTTAAGCAAAAGTAAGTCACTAATAAGTGACTGAATAATAAGTGACTGAATAATAAGAGACTGAATAATAAATGACTGAATAATAAGTGACTGAATAATAAGTGACAGAATAATAAGAGACTGAATAATAAGAGATTGAATAATAAGAGACTGAATAATAAGAGATTGAATAATAAGAGATTGAATAATAAGAGACTGAATAATAAGAGATTGAATAATAAGAGACTGAATAATAAGAGATTGAATAATAAGAGACTGAATAATAAGAGATTGAATAATAAGAGACTGAATAATAAGAGATTGAATAATAAGAGACTGAATAATAAGAGATTGAATAATAAGAGACTGAATAATAAGAGATTGAATAATAAGAGACTGAATAATAAATGACTGAATAATAAGTGACTGAATAATAAGTGACAGAATAATAAGAGACTGAATAATAAGAGATTGAATAATAAGAGACTGAATAATAAATGACTGAATAATAAGCGAAAGACTAACAGCTCGGTCCGTGTACATGGCGATGATTATAGGTGAACGATTCTGGTGTCTGAGTTTGTCAAGAGACAAATGGACAAAGCAGACCGGGGGCGATGAGAGGCAAATGTTGTGATCTACAAAACTTGGACCCAAAAACATATGGACTACCATCCTTCCTGAAGATATTCTCATCTCATCATGAAGACATTTCATTGCACAACGACATAGGTTGATCAAAGTTGGATTAATGATCCGATCTCCAATTTCAGACTCACAATTCCTTGAGCCCAACGAGGCCGCCATGACAGTTGTAGGTCAAGAAGAGACAGATATAATGAGGAGAAGCTAATTCTTGATTCGCAAAATGGATTTCAAATCGTCCCATGGCACTGCAGATCAAAGGCCAACTTTTCTGGAAACCATCATGGGATTTTCAATATCCACATTCCATATGTGACCGGAAATGGATGGGGGCAACCGGCTCGACTCTTCCTGCAAGCACCATATAAAAGATGGAGATGAAGGCTCCTTATAGGAAAGGGCATGCATCGGACTATAGTTTTAGGCTGATGCAATTCCATCGGGAATGGCATCCAGACGTAAGGCCAACAACGCCGGGATATCATCCTGCCAGCTCCGGATGAAAAATATTCTGTAATAGACAAATGACATGGCAGATAAGAAACATGGATGTTGAACCATGAAAACAAGGAGATGAATGTTGTTGTTTTGACACGATCAATTCCGATGGAAATTGTTTTGACATGTTTGACCACCCAAATTATTGAAAATCGGGTCCAAGGCTGTCCTTGGGAAAGAGTGAGCGCTTCATCTAGTAGTTAAAAGAGTGCAGCCCTCGGCATTGGAGTACCAGGACTGAAATCGATAAAAAAAACTTGCAAGGCCTTGATGGATGGACAATTTGAGATTATTTGCCAACTTGAAGTAAATCTTCCAAACACAATATATCGCTGGGTGTCCGTTCGGATTTATGGTTCTGTAGACTGTTCTGCTAACCGAAAGCATCTCATGCATACGCATCCGGTGGACCTCTGCGGAGTGATCTTGCTCACTAAATCAAGAATGATGGAGAGCGAGGAGAAAGAGCAACAGACTCACAATGGGGTCAGTGGGGCAGCAGGTGGACACACAACAAGAGAGGGGGTGAGGACGGAGCAGGAGAGCAAACCTGCAAGTAAGAGGATAGGGTTAATGGGGGATAATGCATCGTCATTTGGGATATAAGATGACATGACATGGTGGTACTGCCTGAAACCCTGGAAGGGAGAGTGACATTGAACAGTATCTGTAAGGTGGTGCCAGAGAGAGGAAGAAAAAGGAACAAACTGGGATGTGTAATCACGGGCTTTAGGGGTTTAACCAGGAAGTGGTTACTGGAAGAATGTGCATGCCCGAGAAGACCTGCAGAGGGTTAAGACTGAGAGAGAAAGACTGGTAGACAGATGGTAATTAAAGAAAGGAGAGAGACCACCAAAACCAACATGTCAGCGATATGCAATACTTTATTGATTAAAGCTACTTTATGGGTAATATATAATGTATATTTTTATACAGATCGAACCCCCTAACTTGATGAGTCAGCAGGACACAGATCGAGTCCCATCACAGCAGTTGTTGCACGACCCGTTAGTAAACAAGTGTCGCCTGTCACACGAGCATATTGTCCCTGCCCTGCTGATCACCAGTCAGGAGGTTTGCAGTCAGGATTATTAAATTAAACCAAAGAAGCACAATGACCCTATGGCAGGACGCTGACTTCATTTGCATAAATTATGCCAAAACATCTAGATCGACATCTCTGCTGTCGTTTGTTCGTGACCATAGGGCTTTATTGTCTGTCTGCATAGACGCGAGTGCATCTAACTAGAACGTCACTCTGTAGAGAGCATACCTCTGCGAGGCTGAACAGTTTACGTTTTGTATCCCACTGAGTTTACGTTTTGTATCCCAGTGTTAGATCTGGATTAGGACTTCAACAAAATCTAATCGGCTTGTTCATGTGGTCCAAGAGCTAGGGTACCTTTTGTGCAGCGTCTGAGGCCAAAAGGTTTGATCAACTTTTCTAAACCAAAATTTCATGCACATTCCAAAAATCCATTTCTTATGTGCGGCAAATGCTGCGGTTTGGGTGAAAAATGCGTTTTTTTGTTGTTATTTTTCTATATTTTGGCGAAATCTGAAAATTATGCTTTAATTCTAGATATCAATTTTACTCTCTGGTATATGGTGATGTAAGGTATCAAAATAAAGCTACTGACCTGGAGATCACTCAAGAACACAAATAATATGAAATTAAAATATAGTTGCCATGGTTACAGCCATTTAAGTGGCTCTGAAGTCCAAAAATATCAATTTCACGCTGTAATACATTGTACATTTTAATGTGGAATCAGAGGCCAAATGGTTTTTAAATCATTTCTAAATCATAATTTTATGTAAAATCTGAATATAAATGTATTACAAGCTAGACATGAAGCCTTTTGGGTGAAAATCACATTTTTGTTGGTTATGTTTATTACACAGAAAACTCTGAAATTGGGTTTTAATTCTAAATACCATTTTATCATCCGCTTTATCCATTTTATTATCAACCACTTTCGCAATTGTGTTAGTGTTACAAAACCTCTTTTCACACTTGTGTTAGTGTTGCAAATCCACTTTTCGCACTTGTGTTAGTGTTGCAAAACCACTTTTCGCACTTGCGCTAGTGTTGAAAACCACAAGTCGCAATTGGGTTTGTGTTGCAAAACCACTTATCGCACTTGTGCTCATGTTGAAAACCACTTTCCACACTTGTGTCAGTTTTGCAAAACCACTTTTCACACTTGTGCTATTGTTGCAAAAACCACTTTCCGCACTTGTCATAGCATTGAAAACCACTTTCCGCACTCGTGCTAATGTTGAAAACCACTTTTCGCAATTGGGCTAGTGTTGCAAAACCACTTGTCGCACTTGTACTCGTGTTGAAAACTACTTATCACACTTGTGTTAGTGTTGCAAAACCAATTTCCACACTTGTGCTTGTATTGAAACCCACTTTCCACACTCGTGCTGGTGTTGCAGAACCACTTTCGCACTTTTGTAAGTGTAGCAAAACCACTTTTTGCACTTGCGCTAGTGTTGAAAACCACAACTCGCATTTGCCTTAGTGTTGCAAAAACCAATTTCCACACTTCTGCTGCCGTTGTAAACCACTTTCCGCACTCGTACTTTTGTTGAAAACCACTTTTCGCAATTGAGTTAGTGATGCAAAACCACTTATCGCACTTGTGCTCATGTTGAAAACCACTTTCCACACTTGTGTTGGTGTTGCAAACCACTTTCCGCACTCGTGCTACTGTTGTAAACCATTATTCACATTTGTGTTAGTGTTGCAAAAACCAATTTCCTGACTGATGCTGGTGCTGAAAACCACTTTCAGCACTCGTGCTTGTGTTGAAAACCACTTCCCGCACTTGTACTGGCGTTGAAAACCACTTATCGCACTTGTGTTAGTGTTGCAAAAACCAATTTCCACACTTACGATGGCGTTGAAAAGCACCTTCCGCACTCGTGCTGGTGTTGAAAACGACTTTTCGCAATTGGGTTGATGTTGCAAAACCACTTGTCGCACTTGTGTTATTGATGCAAAAACCACTTTCCGCGCTCGTGCTGGTGTTAAAAACCACTTGTCACACTTGCGTTAGTGTTGCAAAACCACTTTTTGCACTTGTGTTATTGTCGCAAAAACCACTTTCCACGCTCGTGCTGGTGTTGAAAACCACTTATCGCACGTGTGTTAGTGTTGCAAAACCACTTTCACACTTTTGTTCGTGTTGCAAAATAAATTTCACACTTGTATTAGTGTTGCAAAACCACTTTTCGCACTTGTGTTAGTGTTGCAAAACCACCTTTCGCACTTGTGCTGGCATTGAAAACCACTCTCCGCACATCAGCCAGTGTTGCAAAACCACTTTCCACACTTGCGCTCATGTTGAAAACCACGTTCTGCAGTTGTGCCTGTGTTGCAAAAACCACTTTCCGCACTTGTGCTATTGTTGAAAACAACTTTTTGCACTTTGGTTTGTGTTGAAAACAACTTTTCGCACTTTGGTTAGTGTTGAAAACCACTTTTTGCAATTGTGTTAGTGTTGAAAATCACGTTTCGCACTTGTGTTAGTGTTGCAAAACCACTTTTCGCACTTGCGCCAGTTTTGAAAACCACAATTCGCATTTGTCTTAGTGTTGCAAAACCAATTTCCACACTTGTGCTGGCGTTGAAAACCACTTTCCGCACTCGTGCTCATGTCGAAAACCACTTTTCGCAATTGGGTTAGTGTTGCAAAACCACTTGTCGCACTTGTACTCGTGTTGAAAACCACTTTCCACACTTGTGTTAGTGTTGCAAAACCAATTTCCACACTTGTGCTTGTATTGAAACCCACTTTCCGCACTCGTGCTCGTGTTGCAATTCCACTTTCTGCACTTGTGCTGGCGTTGAAAACCAGTTTTTGCACTTCTGCTAGTCTTGAAAACCACTTTTCGCGCTCCTGTTAGTGTTCAAAACGACTTTTTGCACTTGTATGAGGTATGGATAAAGCACAGATGTGATGGGTATTGATAAAGCACAGACGTGATGGGGTATGGATAAAGCACAGATGTGATGGGTATTGATAAAGCACAGACGTGATGGGGTATTGATAAAGCACAGACGTGATGGGGTATTGGTAAAGCACAGACGTGATGGGGTATTGACAAAGCATAGACGTGATGGGGTATTGATAAGCACAGACGTGATGGGGTATTGATAAAGCATAGCTGTGATGAGGTATGGATAAAGCATAGACGTGATGGGGTATTGATAAAGCACAGATGTGATGGGGTATTGATAAAGCATAGACGTGATGGGGTATTGATAAAGCATAGACGTGATGGGGTATGGATAAAGCATAGACGTGATAGGGTATTGATAAAGCACAGACGTGATGGGGTATTGATAAAGCATAGACATGATGAGGTTTTGATAAAGCATAGACATGATGAGGTATTGATAAAGCACAGACGTGATGGGGTATTGATAAAGCATAGACGTGATGGGGTATTGATAAAGCACAGACGTGATGAAGTATTGATAAAGCACAGATGTGATGGGGGTATTGATAAAGCACAGATGTGATGGGTTATTGACAAAGCACAAAAGTGATGGGGTATTGATAAAGCACAGACGTGATGGGGTATTGATAAAGCACAGATGTGATGGGGTATTGATAAAGCACAGACGTGATGGGGTATTGATAAAGTACAGACGTGATGGGGTATTGATAAAGCACAGATGTGATGGGGGTATTGATAAAGCATAGAAGTGATGGGGGCATTGATAAAGCACAAGTGATGGGGTATTGATAAAGCACAGATGTGATGGGTTATTGATAAAGCACAGACGTGATGGGGTATGGATAAAGCACAGATGTGATGGGTATTGATAAAGCACAGACGTGATGGGGTATTGATAAAGCACAGACGTGATGGGGTATTGGTAAAGCACAGACGTGATGGGGTATTGACAAAGCATAGACGTGATGGGGTATTGATAAAGCACAGACGTGATGGGGTATTGATAAAGCATAGCTGTGATGAGGTATGGATAAAGCATAGACGTGATGGGGTATTGATAAAGCACAGATGTGATGGGGTATTGATAAAGCATAGACGTGATGGGGTATTGATAAAGCATAGACGTGATGGGGTATGGATAAAGCATAGACGTGATAGGGTATTGATAAAGCACAGACGTGATGGGGTATTGATAAAGCATAGACATGATGAGGTTTTGATAAAGCATAGACATGATGAGGTATTGATAAAGCACAGACGTGATGGGGTATTGATAAAGCATAGACGTGATGGGGTATTGATAAAGCACAGACGTGATGAAGTATTGATAAAGCACAGATGTGATGGGGGTATTGATAAAGCACAGATGTGATGGGTTATTGACAAAGCACAAAAGTGATGGGGTATTGATAAAGCACAGACGTGATGGGGTATTGATAAAGCACAGATGTGATGGGGTATTGATAAAGCACAGACGTGGTGGGGTATTGATAAAGTACAGACGTGATGGGGTATTGATAAAGCACAGATGTGATGGGGGTATTGATAAAGCATAGAAGTGATGGGGGCATTGATAAAGCACAAGTGATGGGGTATTGATAAAGCACTGATGTGATGGGTTATTGATAAAGCACAGAAGTGATGGGGTATTGATAAAGCACAGAAGTGTTGGGGAATTGATAAAGTACAGAATTGATGGGGTATTTATAAAGCACAGATGTGATGGGGTATGGATAAAGCACAGATGTGATGGGGTATGGATAAAGCACAGATGTGATGGGGTATGGATAAAGCACAGAAGTGATGGGGTATTGATAAAGTACAAAAGTGATGGGTATTGATAAAGCACAGATGTGATGGGTATTGATAAAGCACAGAAATGATGGGGTATTGATAAAGTACAAAAGTGATGGGTATTGATAAAGCACAGATGTGATGGGTATTTATAAAGCACAGAAGTGATGGGGTATTGATAAAGCACAGAAGTGATGGGGTATTGATGAAGCACAGAAGTGATGGGGTATTGATAAAGTACAGAAATGATGGGTTATTGATAAAGCACAGATGTGATGGGGTATTGATAAAGCATAGACGTGATGGGGTATTGATAAAGCATAGACGTGATGGGGTATTGATAAAGCACAGAAGTGATGGGGGTATTGATAAATCACAGATGTGATGGGGTATTGGTAAAGCACAGAAGTGATGGGGTATTGATAAAGCATGGACATGATGGGGTATTGATAAAGCACAGATGTGATGGGGTATTGATAAAGCACAGACGTGATGGGGTATTGTTAAAGCACAGATGTGATGGGGTATTGATAAAGCACAGATGTGATGGGGTATTGATAAAGCATAGATGTGATGGGGTATTGATAAAGCACAGATGTGATGGGGTATTGATAAAGCACAGATGTGATGGGGTATTGATAAAGCACAGAAGTGATGGGGTATTGTTAAAGCACAGATGTGATGGGGTATTGATAAAGCACAGATGTGATGGGGTATTGATAAAGCACAGAAGTGATGGGGTATTGATAAAGCATGGACATGATGGGGTATTGATAAAGCACAGATGTGATGGGGGTATTGATAAAGCACAGAAGTTATGGGGTATTGTTAAAGCATGGACATGATGGGCTATTGATAAAGCACAGATGTGATGGGGTATTGTTAAAGCACAGATGTGATGGGGTATTGTTAAAGCACAGATGTGATGGGGGTATTGATAAAGCACAGAAGTGATGGGGTATTGATAAAGCATGGACATGATGGGGTATTGATAAAGCACAGATGTGATGGGGTATTGATAAAGCACAGAAGTTATGGGGTATTGTTAAAGCACAGATGTGATGGGGTATTGATAAAGCACAGAAGTGATGGGGTATTGATAAAGCACTGAAGTGATGGGGTATTGATAAAGCACAGAAGTGATGGGGGTATTGATAAATCACAGATGTGATGGGGTATTGATAATGCACAGAGGTGATGGGGGTATTGATGAAGCACAGAAGTGATGGGGTATTGATGAAGCACAGAAATGATGGGGTATTGATAAAGCATAGACGTGATGGGGTATTGATAAAGCACAGAAGTGATGGGGGTATTGATAAATCACAGATGTGATGGGGTATTGATAAAGCACAGAAGTGATGGGGTATTGATAAAGCATGGTCATGATGGGATATTGATAAAGCACAGATGTGATGGGGTATTGATAAAGCACAGACGTGATGGGGTATTGTTAAAGCACAGATGTGATGGGGTATTGATAAAGCACAGATGTGATGGGGTATTGATAAAGCACAGATGTGATGGGGTATTGATAAAGCACAGATGTGATGGGGTATTGATAAATCACAGATGTGATGGGGTATTGATAAAGCACAGAAGTGATGGGGTATTGATAAAGCACAGATGTGATGGGGTATTGATAAAGCACAGAAGTGATGGGGTATTGATAAAGCATGGACATGATGGGGTATTGATAAAGCACAGATGTGATGGGGTATTGTTAAAGCACAGATGTGATGGGGTATTGATAAAACACAGAAGTGATGGGGTATTGATAAAGCACAGAAGTTATGGGGTATTGTTAAAGCACAGATGTGATGGGGTATTGATAAAGCACAGAAGTGATGGGGTATTGATAAAGCACTGAAGTGATGGGGTATTGATAAAGCACAGAAGTGATGGGGGTATTGATAAATCACAGATGTGATGGGGTATTGATAAAGCACAGAAGTGATGGGGTATTGATAAAACACAGAAGTGATGGGGTATTGATAAAGCACAGAAGTGATGGGGTATTGATAAAGCACAGAAGTGATGGGGTATTGATAAAACACAGAAGTGATGGGGTATTGATAAAACACAGAAGTGATGGGGTATTGATAAAGCACAGAAGTGATGGGGTATTGATAAAGCACAGAAGTGATGGGGGTATTGATAAAGCACAGATGTGATGGGGTATTGATAAAGCACAGAAGTGATGGGGGTATTGATAAAACACAGAAGTGATGGGGATATTGATAAAGCACAGAAGTGATGGGGTATTGATAAAGCACAGAAGTGGTGGGGGTATTGATAAAGCACAGAAGTGATGGGATATTGATAAAACACAGAAGTGATGGGGTATTGATAAAGCACAGAAGTGATGGGGTATTGATAAAGCACAGAAGTGATGGGGTATTGATAAAGCACAGAAGTGATGGGGGTATTGATAAAGCACAGAAGTGATGGGGTATTGATAAAACACAGAAGTGATGGGGTATTGATAAAGCACAGAAGTGATGGGGTATTGATAAATCACAGAAGTGATGGGGGTATTGATAAAGCACAGAAGTGATGGGGTATTGATAAAGCACAGAAGTGATGGGGTATTGATAAAGCACAGAAGTGATGGGGTATTGATAAAGCACTGAAGTGATGGGGTATTGATAAAGCACAGAAGTGATGGGGGTATTGATAAATCACAGATGTGATGGGGTATTGATAAAGCACAGAAGTGATGGGGTATTGATAAAACACAGAAGTGATGGGGTATTGATAAAGCACAGAAGTGATTGGGTATTGATAAAGCACAGAAGTGATGGGGTATTGATAAAGCACAGAAGTGATGGGGTATTGATAAAGCACAGAAGTGATGGGGTATTGATAAAGCACAGAAGTGATGGGGTATTGATAAAGCACAGATGTGATGGGGTATTGATAAAGCACAGATGTGATGGGGTATTGATAAAGCACAGAAGTGATGGGGTATGGATAAAGCACAGATGTGATGGGTATTGATAAAGCACAGATGTTATGGGTATTGATAAAGCACAGAAGTGATGGGGTATTGATAAAGCACAGAAGTGATGGGGTATTGATAAAGCACAGAAGTGTTGGGGTATGATAAAGCACAGATGTGATGGGGTATGGATAAAGCACAGAAGTGATGGGGTATGGATAAAGCACAGATGTGATGGGTATTGATAAAGCACAGATGTGATGGGTATTGATAAAGCACAGATGTGATGGGTATTGATAAAGCACAGATGTGATGGGGTATTGATAAAGCACAGAAGTGATGGGGTATTGATAAAGCACAGAAGTGATGGGGTATTGATAAGGCACAGAAGTGTTGGGGTATGATAAAGCACAGATGTGATGGGGGTATTGAAAAAGCACAGAAGTGATGGGGTATTGATAAAGCACAGAAGTGATGGGGTATGATAAAGCACAGAAGTGATGGGGTATTGATAAAGCACAGAAGTGTTGGGGTATGATAAAGCACAGAAGTGATGGGGTATTGATAAAGCACAGAAGTGTTGGGGTATGATAAAGCACAGATGTGATGGGGGTATTGAAAAAGCACAGAAGTGATGGGGTATTGATAAAGCACAGAAGTGATGGGGTATGATAAAGCACAGAAGTGATGGGGTATTGATAAAGCACAGAAGTGTTGGGGTATGATAAAGCACAGATGTGATGGGGTATTGAAAAAGCACAGAAGTGATGGGGTATTGATAAAGCACAGAAGTGATGGGGTATGATAAAGCACAGAAGTGATGGGGTATTGATAAAGCACAGAAGTGTTGGGGTATGATAAAGCACAGATGTGATGGGGTATGGATAAAGCACAGACGTGATGGGCCAAATGGCCTCCTCATGTGTCCAAGTTCCTTGAAAATGTCCCTGCAACGTTCGTATCAGGTCGAACAACCCCACATATATCCCCCGACGGACCCCTATCCTCCCCCATTTTCCTCCTGCGATTCGAGAGATCGACACAGGGATAAACACAAAGAGAAGCCAATTTGTAAATAAGTGAGGCAGAAATGGCGCTCTTTCATTCCGCCAGGTACGAGGTCCGCAGACACCTGCAGAGCGTGGACCATATAACGCGCTTCGCTTATCTCGTCTGACATGGAATTCGGTTAAATGTGCTAAATATTTATCCCTCTGACCCAAGGTCGTCCCCGGTGAGATCTCAGAGATTGATGGATTATCTCTCAGCGACGCAACAACCCCATGCGACCATTTTATCTCTGCAAAGCGTTTCGTCCATCATGGAGTCTCTCACCTGTGCAAGAAGCACATCCATCAACGTCGTGTGTTCTTCACTTTCTTGTCTTTGTTTATTTATTCGCGTTAATCAAACAATCACATGATCCCTTGGTCTTCAAAATCAGAGCAATGCCGGTGCTCTGCACGATGGTCTGCTTAGCTCATGGAATGAGTAACTACATTTGGACATTGGAGGTGGGATTGGAGGTGGGATTGGAGGTGGGATTGGAGGTGGAATTGGAGGTGGAATTGGAGGTGGAATTGGAGGTGGAATTGGAGGTGGGATTGGAGGTGGGATTGGAGGTGGGATTGGAGGTGGGATTGGAGGTGGGATTGGAGGTGGGATTGGAGGTGGAATTGGAGGTGGAATTGGAGGTGGGATTGGAGGTGGGATTGGAGGTGGGATTGGAGGTGGGATTGGAGGTGAGATTGGAGGTGGGATTGGAGGTTGGATTGGAGGTGGAATTGGAGGTGGGATTGGAGGTGGGATTGGAGGTGGGATTGGAGGTGGGATTGGAGGTGGGATTGGAGGTGGAATTGGAGGTGGGATTGGAGGTGGGATTGGAGGTGGGATTGGAGGTGGAATTGGAGGTGGAATTGGAGGTGGGATTGGAGGTGGGATTGGAGGTACATTACAAATGGTCAATGTTTAATTCTAAAAAGGTCATGCACTATAGGAAGTGAGGATTGATCTCGAGTTTTTAAGACCATCAGCTTGTATCTTTTTTCTGGGAGTTTCATTGCGGACTTAATTGGGAGGAAGGATGGGTCGTTTTTCTGGCTGCAAATCTGGAAGTGCTTCCTGTTCGAGCTTTCCCAGAAATTCCTGGCAAAACAATCATGTCGCATGTTCGGTGATTGCTGATCAATTTTATCCTTGCACCAAGACCCCGTAGGATCGCAGAAAGGGCTGTCCATGACAATGCCCGTTTATACTAAAACACCAAAGCTGTGGATGTAAGTCAATCAGACATTGCCCTATAACTGCACACACCCCGTGAGACAACAAAATGTCTGCACTGTCTCTCAGACAAAATTACTGGTTGGTTACCTTTACTATCCGAAGGATGCTGCTCACATGCAACATGTGGACATCCTGACAAATCCATAGATTATGTAGAGTATCCGCATCCTAATATTCACCAAAATCGAATCGATTCTTTAATGGCAAACACCCAACATGTCCACTAAGTCTCGTCCGAATCCGTTCATAACTTTTGAGATATTGTGCTCACAGACAAACAGACAAACAGGACTGGAAACATAACCTCCATCCACATTCGGTGGCAGAGGTAATAATAGATTAATGCTGTGTGTCTGTCTGTCTGGTAATAAATTAATGTTGTGTGTCTGTCTGTGTGTCTGCATGTTGTCTGTCTGTCTGGTAATAACAGATTAATGCTGGGTGTCTGTCTGGTAATAGATTAATGCTGTGTCTGTCTGTTGTCTGTCTGTCTGGTAATTACAGATTCATGCTGCATGTCTGTCTGTCTGGTAATACAGACTTGGCATTTAATATGGAATATTTTTTTTTCTTGACTTGGGTTTACTTTCTTAACTCAGTATATCAATCTAGTGAGTTTCTTTTACACTTTGGTGATTTATTTGTTAAAAGAACCATGTCACTGATTGTCTGTCGCAGCAAGAAGTCAACAACAGGATTATATCACAGGTGGCGTGGCAAAATGTACGGACAGGTGCATTTGATGATTGGCTTCACAGTGGAGTATACAAGGGTTGTTGCGTTCTGTATTAGTGGAAAACAACTGCTGCACGTCTCCAAAAGTTATTGCCGCTTCCTCTGGAGATGGTCCGTCAACTCGACAATGCTGTTTGTCATGGAGTGGTGGCTTCACGAAATTACGGCATGAAACAGCGTGCTATTGCTCGGCAGTATGGCATCACTCAAGGTCAGGTGTCAAAGATCCTGAAACGAAATGCTCAGAGGGGTGTCCCTCCTCCAATACCGAGGCCAGGACATCCCCGCAGAACCACAAGGAGGGATGATCACCAGCTGCACCGGTTAGTCCGCAATGGCCATACCAAGTCAGCAAATCGGCTTAGGGATGAATGGCAGCAATTGACAAATGTGCCTGTATCCAGAAGGCTAGTCAACCAACGACTGGTTCAAGCAGGCTATCATGCCAGGCGTCCCCTGAGAAAGCCATGCCTGGCCAGACAACACCGCCAGCGCCGATTGCAGTGGGCCAGAGAGCACAGTCAATGGCAGCCAAGACACTGGAATCACGTGATCTTCAGTGACAAGTCTAGATTTCTGGTCTATCATCAAGATGGCCGCGTCCGAGTGTGCAGACAAATGCATGAAGCCTACAACAAAGATTGTATAGTGCCAAGAGTCCAAGCTGGAGGTGGTGGGGTGACCGTTTGGGCTGCTTTTCATGCAGGGGGCAAAACTGACCTGGTTGTTCTGAATGGAAACCTGAACCAGTTCAAGTACAGAGCCATTCTGGAAGAAACATTGCTTCCATTTTCTCGTGCAGCCTTTCGAGGAAACTTTGTCTTCCAAGATGACAATGCATGGCCTCATCGTGCTCGCATGATCCAACACTTTCTTGCTGACCGTGGTGTAGAGCATATGGAGTGGCCTGCCATGTCCCCGGATATGAATCCGATAGAGAACTTGTGGGCAGAATTAACGCGTCAAATCGACCACTTGGACCAGCAGCCGACCTCTGTGCATGAATTGCAGCAGGCTATTGTCACTGCATGGCAAGCGATTCCTGTCCAAACCTTGGCAAATCTCGTGAACAGCATGCCTCAACGTGTACATGCTCTCCTGAATGCTCGTGGGGGTTACATGAAGTACTGAACTGTAATTTTACTGTCCGTAATCCCAGTCGTACTTTAACTTTTGTTGTTGTTAAAAAAAAAATTGGCTAATGTTCAAAATAAAGAGATACTTCTGGAAAACGTACAGAAGTTTAACACAGTACTGTCCATGAATTGAGTTCGATATCAGTTTACATCACTTTCAAGGATCAATTTATTTGTTTCGAAATGTCAAATGTGGTTTTTGTTTCTTTTAAAGGTCACATTAACAAAATCTAGAATAATTTCAACATAATTCCAATGAACTTTTGGTTCTAAGACATCTTGAAAAGTAAGTTCACCCCCACAAAAAAAATATTCCATATTAAATGCCAAGTCTGTAGATTAATGCACTATAGGAAGTGATGTGATGGGGTATTGATGGACCCTGGGGTGGACCCTGGGGTCTGGGGGGAGGGGGAGGGGGAGGGGGAGCGGGAGGGGTAGGGGCGAGGGGGGAGGCGGAGGGGGAGGGGGGAAGGGGAGCGGGTAGGGTGGAGGGGGAAGGGGAGGGGGAAGGGTAGGGGGAGGGTCGGGGGAAGGGTAGGGGGAGGGGGAGGGGGGAAGGGTAGGGGGAGGGGAGGGGAGAAAGGGAGAGGGAGGGGAGGGGAGGGGAGGGGGAGGAGAGGGTGGACCCTGGACCCTGGGGAGGAGAGGGAGAGGAGATGGGGGAGGGGGAGGAGAGGGGGGAGGGGAGGGGAGAGGGAGAGGAGGGAAGGGGAGGGTAGGTGGAAGGGGGGAGGGGAGGAGGAAGGGGAAGGGAGGGGGAAGGGGAGGGGAGGGGAGAAGGAAGGGTAGGGGAGGGGGAAGGGGAGGGGAGGGGAGGGGGAAGGGGAGGGAAGGGGAGGGGGAAGGGGAGGGAAGGGGAGGGGGAAGGGTAGGGGGAGGGGGGAGGGGAGGGGAGGATGGAGGGGGGAGGGGGAGGGAGAGGGGGGAGGGGAGGGGAGGAAGGGGAGGGCCAGTCAACAATGACGTTGCCGTTCTCATGGAAGGAGAGCAGCACAACAATCGCAACATCGTCCTGCATCTTCACAACAACAGCACGAAGCGGATTTTGGAGACTCACCGATCCTGTGATGCCCTCCAGTACCGGCGTTGCCGGGCGGGGGAAGGGAGACCCGTACATTCCCAACCCGTACATTCGCCCTCTCGACTCAAGCTCACTCGGACAAAAGCCTCGCACAAATTACACCGTGAAGGCCCAATGGCCATGTCAATGCCACAAATCAAGTACGTGAGCGAGTCTGGCACACTGAATTGAAAATATATAGAACGCTCATATTCCGTGAAAAGTGCAGCCGCCGTGTCGCCATCTTGGTTAGCACGACTCGACTAACTCGCTTCGCGGATCTCGTTTGTTTTGAACGTGTCCCAGATTTTAAAAGCCAGACAACTGTTAAAATGCCATTTTGTGCGGCAATAAACTGCTCCAATCGGTTAAGGAAGGGTTGTGGAAAGACGTTTCACAGCTGTTTCAAAGACGTTTAATTCATATCGCACAAAATCGACACAAAACACGATCGCACAAAAGGTGAAAAAACGCAATCGCTTTTCGCTCTGAATTACGTGCAAATGTGTGACGGAAATCACCATCGCCCAGCATCGAGTGCCAACCAAGATGGCGCCCGGTAGCCACATCTCCACCTGTGTGGTGTGAATGGCAATGGTCATTCTATATATTTTCCGTTCAGTGGTCTGGCAGCGAGGATGGAACATCACGTGATCGCTCTGAGCGAATCAGCGAGCTGCTCTGGCACCGGCTGAGATTCCGTGTATAATGTTCCTGGCTGAAATGCGCTGAGGTAAATATGAATAAAAAAATATGGATCTCGTCAAATATTTTTCGGTAGGCCATGTCCTTCCCAGGCTCAATGGCCATGTCCGTGCCAAATATCAAGCACGTGAGCCTCTCCGTTTAGGAGTCTATCGGTAACATACACATACACATACACACGCTGTGTTTTATTTATTTAGATGTTCGAGAAAAAAATTATTTAAATCGAATGCGCTCATTAAGCAGCTTTAGCACTCAAGCAAGCACTCCATTCAAAACCGTTGATAAGGAACGACTGGCTTGGCAAGCGCTACCTAGCTACTTGGTAACTGAACCAAGTAGTGCTGGTGAGAAGGAACCTCCATGAAGACTGGACCATTTGCTTCAGGCAGTTCAGGCAGAAATTAGCAATTTGTTCAGGGTGCTGGAGATAACTCACCGACGTTTCTCAAAGAATGCTGTGGGATCTTCACCATCCGCTAAATAATGTTAGCACGTGGAAGACCCAGTTTGTCGTCCACATAATTGGATGGCAGACACATCGCCCTTCCTGTGAAACAGCAAGACGTCAGTTTATAGCTGGGCCGGGATTCGAATCCAGGATAGACAGTTCAGACTCGAGGGTGCATCCTCTACGTCTAGGATATCCCACCAGCCCATACCAAAATGATATGATCCCTTTGGGAATATGGATCACAAGGCATTAGTGACCGTAGAAAAAGGTTTACCTTGATGAAATCTCATTTTGGGTCTGTAGTCAATGGTGGACCCTGGGGTCTGTAGTCAATGGTGGACCCTGCGGTCTGTAGTCAATGTTGGATCCTGGGTTCTGTAGTCAATGGTGGACCCTGGGGTCTGCAGTCAATGGTGGACCCTGGGGTCTGTAGTCAATGGTGGACCCTGGGGTCTGTAGTCAATGGTGGACCATGTAGATGATTGAACCTGAAAAATAACGGACATCTATCTAGTCCAGGCCTCGAGGTGAGGTTGTAATTGGGAAAGTCCTCAAGGATCTGCCATTTTATATTCGGTTATCCCTTACTTGGACATCGTCGATTGAGGATTCCAGAATCCCTAAAAGTGGATGAAGTGCGAATGTATTCCAGAAACGACGTGACAGCATCCTTCAAATGACATGTTCCTAGAATTCCAGGCATGTCCTGGAGTTCCAGTACAAGGTTAAAAGCCATTTCAGGTTCCCTTCACATGATGAAGTGTAGTTGATATTCCACGTGACCCACAGGCCGTTGTCACGATGTCGGTAGTTCCGCACAGATGAGAAGATTTCACGGAAATGTTGCTCCAAATCTATTTACAAACCGTCGTAACGTATTCATTCATTGGAGACCATTTTTATGAACGCGTCACTTCCCATCAGCGGGATGGGGTCGTGATGCTCGTGCTGCTCGAATTCACTCCCAGTGAGATGGGGATGAACGATGGAGAGAAACAATGGCAGCCGGTCATAGCACTAGTGGCCTAGTGCTGGTGGCCTAGTGCTAGTGGCGTAGTACTAGTGGCCTAGTGAGGGTGGCCTCGTGCTGGTGGCCTAGTGCTGGTGGCCTAGTGCTAGTGGCCTCGTGCTGGTGGCCTAGTGCTGGTGGCCTAGTGCTAGTGGCCTCGTGCTGGTGGCCTCGTGCTGGTGGTCTCGTGCTGGTGGCCTAGTGCTAGTGGCCTAGTGCTAGTGGCCTAGTGCTGGTGGCCTAGTGCTGGTGGCCTCGTGCTGGTGGCCTAGTGCTGGTGGCCTAGTGCTGGTGGCCTCGTGCTGGTGGCCTCGTGCTGGTGGCCTAGTGCTAGTGGCCTAGTGCTAGTGGCCTAGTGCTGGTGGCCCCGTGCTGGTGGCCTAGTGCTGGTGGCCTCGTGCTGGTGGCCTCGTGCTAGTGGCCTAGTGCTGGTGGCCTAGTGCTGGTGGCCTCGTGCTGGTGGCCTCGTGCTGGTGGCCTAGTGCTAGTGGCCTAGTGCTGGTGGCCTAGTCCTAGTGGCCTCGTGCTGGTGGCCTCGTGCTGGTGGTCTCGTGCTAGTGGCCTCGTGCTGGTGGCCTAGTGCTAGTGGCCTAGTGCTGGTGGCCTCGCGCTGGTGGCCTCGTGCTGGTGGCCTACTGCTGGTGCCTGGTGGCCTCGTGCTGGTGGCCTCGTGCTAGGGGCCTAGTGTTAGTGGCCTTGTGCTAGTGGCCTGGTGCTAGTGGCCTAGTGCTATTGGCCTAGTGCTGGTGGCCTAGTGCTAGTGGCCTAGTGCTAGTGGCCTTGTGCTAGTGGCCTGGTGCTATTGGCCTAGTGCTGGTGGCCTAGTGCTATTGGCCTAGTGCTAGTGGCCTAGTGGGTATACATGATGGAAGAGGCTCCAGGAGGAGGCTTTGGGGAAAAGAGGCATCGGGGATTTGAATGGTGAATTAATTAACGTCACGGAATCAAAGCATTTCCACAGTAATTTGTCTAAAACAACTTATTATTCATGAAATCTGATTTAATGGTAATAATAAGTGTTTATGTATGCTTTCTAGTGATATATAGGATGTACTTCGCAGCAGGCATTAATGCCATTCGTCATTGTGTACAATGAACCCCAATTCCGTTAATTTCTACCATGGAATTAAAATTCGAACGAAGGAGGCACACACAGGCTTTGTAATCCTGCAGCCAGGTGCAAGGCCGAGATATTTCCACTGGAGATGATATTTTAAACATCCTTCTCAACGATGTCAAAAAATACAAAAGGGCACAAAGGCGTGTGTAGGAGCCAGGAGGCAAAGCTATCTACATATTATGTAAAGATGAGAAAAGGGGGCGGGAGGTGAGGGGTGGGGGAGAAGAGGCGTGGACTGGTGCGCAGGGATGGCATTGGAGGAGTTTGCGGAGAGGGAGGAGTTTGCGGAGAGGGAGGAGTTTGCGGAGAGGAGGAGTTTGCAGAGGGGAGGAGTTTGCGGAGGGAATTTGCGAATGAGCAGTTTGGGGAGGGGGAGGAGTTTTCGGGTTTGGGGGTAGCGAGAGGATGGTGGGGGGTATTTTTCCTCATTTATTTATTTCGCTATCAATAAAACAGTTAGAAGATTAACCGAGATGAACGTATATCACCCTTGAATTATGGAATGACGTCATCCGTGTGCTGTGACGTCATCAGTGGCCATAACCGACAATGTTCAAATACATAATAAGTAAGTTGTCATCGTCTCGGTCTTTTACACCTTGAAAGTCTCCCCAAACAAGCTTCTGTTGGTCTTTATTTTTATTTTTTTTAATACAAGATCGAGGCTCGTGAAAGAGCTAAAATTAATCACACACACAAAAAAACGGACACATAAAACATATAATAAAGGGAGCGGGAGACGAGATGGGGAGAGAGGGGGAGGCACACAAACACAACATTTGAGAGCAGGGACATCGGGAGATCTGTGGGAGGGAGAGGGCTTGGGGGGAAGAGGCGTGGGAGGAGGCGTGGGGGGGGGGGGGGGGTCTATCAAGAATGTTTGAGGATTTCCATCATGATGGCAACATTAAAGGTCTCTTGGCGGGTCGACACCAGCAAATCAAAGTCGACCAACTTTGTCAAAGGTCTGGGTAATGAAGGAAGCACAACCATTGCAAATATTGTCAAGAGGAAAAAAAGAGAAAAATCACAGCTGTGCCGCTGATGGAATTCCTGGTCAGGATGCCGGCGATAACTCACCTCCTCTTGGTGAAGGGCACCGTGGCATTTTCAGCGTCCACCAACTAATACTAGCAGACGAGTCGACCGGCTTAACGTCCATCCGAAAGCACGGCAGTTTATAGGTGGATTGGGATTCGAACCCAGGTTAGACAGCTCAGAGGAGGATGTGCTTACCTGTGAGATCCAGGCTATCCTATTAGCCTCCACCTTTGACGAATCATGACGTACACCCAATATTAAACCCCTAAAGACATATGATAGATGCATTCGATGTCCATAGAAAGGGCGAACCGCATGATTGTGTCTTTATAAGTGTGAGTCGATGTCGTAAACGTTTTTTCACGACCAAAGAGTGCAGAACACACAAACAGTGAACACTTAGACAGCTGCTTTGTCTCTAATGTGATTGGAAGAAGAGCTTCGTCATCCAGGCAAAGTGCAAAAGCCATTGGACAAAACAAAATGATCACAACCATGTCGCTCACAAAATGTAAGATGCCATTCTGAGGACAGAGATAAACAGACAAGAGCTGTAGCCTGTAGGACAAACATGTCCGCACGTGGTTACAGACAGCAGCTGCAGGACAAACATGTCCGCACGTGGTTAGAGACAGCAGCTCAAGGAGATACATATCAGAGAAACAGAGAGCAACACTCTCAGAGAAAGACAGCAATACTCTCAGACAAACAGAGCAATAAAGAGAAATACTCAAGAGAAAAACAGCAATACATTCGGACAAACAGAGCAATACTCTCAGACAAACAGAGCAATACTCTCAGACAAACAGAGCAATTCTCTCAGACAAACAGAGCAATACTCTCAGACAAACAGAGCAATACTCTCAGACAAACAGAGCAATACTCAGACAAACAGAGCAATACTCTCAGCCAAACAGAGCAATACTCTCAGCCAAACAGAGCAATACTCTCAGCCAAACAGAGCAATACTCTCAGACAAACAGAGCAATACTCTCGGACAAACAGAGCAATGCTCTCAGACAAACAGAGCAATACTCTCAGACAAACAGAGCAATACTCTCAGACAAACAGAGCAATACTCTCAGACAAACAGAGCAACACTCTCAGCCAAACAGAGCAATACTCTCAGACAAACAGAGCAATACTCTCGGACAAACAGAGCAATGCTCTCAGACAAACAGAGCAATGCTCTCAGACAAACAGAGCAATGCTCTCAGACAAACAGAGCAATGCTCTCAGACAAACAGAGCAATGCTCTCAGCCAAACAAGAGCAATACTCTCAGACAAACAGAGCAACACTCTCAGACAAACAGAGCAATGCTCTCAGCCAAACAGAGCAATGCTCTCAGCCAAACAGAGCAATGCTCTGACAAACAGAGCAATACTCTCAGCCAAACAGAGCAATACTCTCAGACAAACAGAGCAGTACTCTCGGACAAACAGAGCAATGCTCTCAGACAAACAGAGCAATGCTCTCAGACAAACAGAGCAATGCTCTCAGACAAACAGAGCAATGCTCTCAGTCAAACAAGAGCAATACTCTCAGACAAACAGAGCAACACTCTAAGACAAACAGCGCAATGCTCTCCACCAAACAGAGCAATGCTCTCAGCCAAACAGAGCAATGCTCTCAGACAAACAGAGCAATACTCTCGGATAAACAGAGCAATGCTCTCAGACAGACAAGAGCAATACTCTCGGCCAAACAGAGCAATACTCTCGGACAAACAGAGCAATACTCTCGGACAAACAGAGCAATACTCTCGGACAAACAGAGCAATACTCTCGGACAAACAGAGCAATGCTCTCAGCCAAAAGGAGCAATGCTCTCAGACAAACCGAACAATGCTCTCAGACAAACAGAGCAATACTCTCAGCCAAACAGAGAAATACTCTCGGACAAACAGACCAATATTCTCAGCAAAACAGAGCAATACTCTCAGACAAACAGAGCAATACTCTCAGACAAACAGAGAAATACTCTCAGCCAAAGAGAGAAATACTCTGAGACAAACAGAGCAATACTCTCAGACAAACAGAGAAATACTCTCGGACAAACAGAGCAATACTCTGAGACAAACAGACCAATACTCTCAGCCAAACAGAGAAATACTCTCGGACAAACAGTCCAATACTCTCAGCCAAACAGACCAATACTCTCAGCCAAACAGAGAAATACTCTCAGCCAAACAGAGCAATACTCTCAGCCAAACAGAGCAATACTCTCAGACAAACAGAACAATGCTCTCAATCAAACAGAGCAATACTCTCAGCCAAACAGAGCAATACTCTCAGCCAAACAGAGCAATGCTCTCAATCAAATAGAGCAATGCTCTCAATCAAATAGAGCAATACTCTCAGCCAAATAGAGCAATGCTCTCAGACAAACAGAACAATGCTCTCAATCAAATAGAGCAATATTCTCAGCCAAACAGAACAATGCTCTCAGCCAAACAGAGCAATACTCTCAGACAAACAGAACAATGCTCTCAATCAAATAGAGCAATACTCTCAGCCAAACAGAGCAATACTCTCAGCGAAACAGAGCAATGCTCTCAGCCAAACAGAGCAATGCTCTCAGCCAAACAGAGCAATACTCTCAGCCAAACAGAGCAATGCTCTCAGCCAAACAGAGCAATACTCTCAGCCAAACAGAACAATGCTCTCAGCCAAACAGAGCAATACTCTCAGCCAAACAGAACAATGCTCTCAGCCAAACAGAGCAATACTCTCAGACAAACAGAACAATGCTCTCAATCAAATAGAGCAATACTCTCAGCCAAACAGAGCAATACTCTCAGCCAAACAGAGCAATGCTCTCAGCCAAACAGAGCATTACTCTCAGCCAAACATAGCAATGTTCTCAGACAAGCAGAGCAATACTCTCAGCCAAACAGAGCAATACTCTCAGCCAAACAGAACAATGCTCTCAGCCAAACAGAGCAATACTCTCAGACAAACAGAACAATACTCTCAATCAAATAGAGCAATACTCTCAGCCAAACAGAACAATGCTCTCAGCCAAACAGAACAATACTCTCAGACAAACAGAACAATGCTCTCAATCAAATAGAGCAATACTCTCAGCCAAACAGAACAATGCTCTCAGCCAAACAGAACAATACTCTCAGACAAACAGAACAATGCTCTCAATCAAATATAACAATACTCTCAGCCAAACAGAACAATGCTCTCAGCCAAACAGAACAATACTCTCAGCCAAACAGAACAATGCTCTCAGCCAAACAGAGCAATACTCTCAGCCAAACAGAACAATGCTCTCAGCCAAACAGAGCAATACTCTCAGACAAACAGAACAATGCTCTCAATCAAATAGAGCAATACTCTCAGCCAAACAGAGCAATACTCTCAGCCAAACAGAGCAATGCTCTCAGCCAAACAGAGCATTACTCTCAGCCAAACATAGCAATGTTCTCAGACAAGCAGAGCAATACTCTCAGCCAAACAGAGCAATACTCTCAGCCAAACAGAACAATGCTCTCAGCCAAACAGAGCAATACTCTCAGACAAACAGAACAATACTCTCAATCAAATAGAGCAATACTCTCAGCCAAACAGAACAATGCTCTCAGCCAAACAGAACAATACTCTCAGACAAACAGAACAATGCTCTCAATCAAATAGAGCAATACTCTCAGCCAAACAGAACAATATTCTCAGCCAAACAGAACAATACTCTCAGCCAAACAGAGCAATGCTCTCAGCCAAACAGAACAATATTCTCAGCCAAACAGAACAATGCTCTCAATCAAATAGAGCAATACTCTCAGCCAAACAGAACAATATTCTCAGCCAAACAGAACAATACTCTCAGACAAACAGAACAATGCTCTCAATCAAATAGAGCAATACTCTCAGCCAAACAGAGCAATGCTCTCAATCAAATAGAGCAATACTCTCAGCCAAACAGAACAATGCTCTCAGCCAAACAGAGCAATACTCTCAGCCAAACAGAACAATATTCTCAGCCAAACAGATCAATACTCTCAGACAAACAGAACAATACTCTCAATCAAATAGAGCAATACTCTCAGCCAAACAGAACAATGCTCTCAGCCAAACAGAGCAATACTCTCAGCCAAACAGAACAATGCTCTCAGCCAAACAGAGCAATACTCTCAGCCAAACAGAACAATGCTCTCAGCCAAATAGAGCAATACTCTCAGCCAAACAGAACAATATTCTCAGCCAAACAGAACAATATTCTCAGCCAAACAGAACAATACTCTCAGACAAACAGAACAATACTCTCAATCAAATAGAGCAATACTCTCAGCCAAACAGAACAATGCTCTCAGCCAAACAGAGCAATACTCTCAGCCAAACAGAACAATGCTCTCAGCCAAACAGAGCAATACTCTCAGACAAACAGAACAATGCTCTCAATCAAATAGAGCAATACTCTCAGCCAAACAGAACAATGCTCTCAGCCAAACAGAGCAATGCTCTCAGACAAACAAAACAATGCTCTCAATCAAATAGAGCAATACTCTCAGACAAACAGAACAATGCTCTCAGACAAACAGAACAATGCTCACAATCAAATAGAGCATTACTCTCAGCCAAACAGAGCAATGCTCTCAATCAAATAGAGCAATTCTCTCAGACAAACAGAACATTATCCTCAGACAAACAGAACAATGCTCTCAATCAAATCGAGCAATACTCTCAGACAAACAGAACAATACTCTCAGCCAAACAGAACAATACTCTCAGACAAACAGAACAATGCTCTCAATCAAATAGAGCAATACTCTCAGCCAAACAGAACAATATTCTCAGCCAAACAGAACAATACTCTCAGACAAACAGAACAATGCTCTTAATCAAATAGAGCAATACTCTCAGCCAAACAGAGCAATGCTCTCAATCAAATAGAGCAATACTCTCAGCCAAACAGAACAATATTCTCAGCCAAACAGAGCAATACTCTCAGACAAACAGAACAATGCTCTCAGCCAAACAGAGCAATACTCTCAGCCAAACAGAGCAATGCTCTCAATCAAATAGAGCAATGCTCTCAGCCAAACAGAACAATATTCTCAGCCAAACAGAACAATGCTCTCAATGAAATAGAGCAATACTCTCAGCCAAACAGAACAATACTCTCAGCCAAACAGAACAATACTCTCAGACAAACAGAGCAATGCTCTCAGACAAGCAGAGCAATGCTCTCAATCAAAAAGAGCAATTCTCTCAGACAAACAGAACAATACTCTCAGCCAAACAGAACAATACTCTCAGACAAACAGAACAATGCTCTCAATCAAATAGAGCAATACTCTCAGCCAAATAGAACAATATTCTCAGCCAAACAGAACAATACTCTCAGCCAAACAAAGCAATGCTCTCAGCCAAACAGAACAATACTCTCAGCCAAACAGAACAATACTCTCAGACAAACAGAGCAATGCTCTCAGACAAGCAGAGCAATGCTCTCAATCAAAAAGAGCAATTCTCTCAGACAAACAGAACAATACTCTCAGCCAAACAGAACAATACTCTCAGACAAACAGAACAATACTCTCAATCAAATAGAGCAATACTCTCAGCCAAACAGAACAATGCTCTCAGCCAAACAGAGCAATACTCTCAGCCAAACAGAACAATGCTCTCAGCCAAACAGAGCAATACTCTCAGACAAACAGAACAATGCTCTCAATCAAATAGAGCAATACTCTCAGCCAAACAGAACAATGCTCTCAGCCAAACAGAGCAATGCTCTCAGACAAACAAAACAATGCTCTCAATCAAATAGAGCAATACTCTCAGACAAACAGAGCAATGCTCTCAGACAAACAGAACAATGCTCACAATCAAATAGAGCATTACTCTCAGCCAAACAGAGCAATGCTCTCAATCAAATAGAGCAATTCTCTCAGCCAAACAGAACATTATCCTCAGACA
Organism: Myxine glutinosa; assembly: GCF_964187855.1. Classification (NCBI taxonomy): domain Eukaryota; kingdom Metazoa; phylum Chordata; class Myxini; order Myxiniformes; family Myxinidae; genus Myxine; species Myxine glutinosa. The sequence continues at coordinate 123,834,492 of NC_136265.1, read as the reverse complement.
AACAGAACAATGCTCTCAATCAAATCGAGCAATACTCTCAGACAAACAGAACAATACTCTCAGCCAAACAGAACAATACTCTCAGACAAACAGAACAATGCTCTCAATCAAATAGAGCAATACTCTCAGCCAAACAGAACAATATTCTCAGCCAAACAGAACAATACTCTCAGACAAACAGAACAATGCTCTTAATCAAAGAGAGCAATACTCTCAGCCAAACAGAGCAATGCTCTCAATCAAATAGAGCAATACTCTCAGCCAAACAGAACAATATTCTCAGCCAAACAGAGCAATACTCTCAGCCAAACAGAACAATGCTCTCAGCCAAACAGAGCAATACTCTCAGCCAAACAGAGCAATGCTCTAAATCAAATAGAGCAATGCTCTCAGCCAAACAGAACAATATTCTCAGCCAAACAGAACAATGCTCTCAATGAAATAGAGCAATACTCTCAGCCAAACAGAACAATACTCTCAGCCAAACAGAACAATACTCTCAGACAAACAGAGCAATGCTCTCAGACAAGCAGAGCAATGCTCTCAATCAAAAAGAGCAATTCTCTCAGACAAACAGAACAATACTCTCAGCCAAACAGAACAATACTCTCAGACAAACAGAACAATGCTCTCAATCAAATAGAGCAATACTCTCAGCCAAACAGAACAATATTCTCAGCCAAACAGAACAATACTCTCAGCCAAACAAAGCAATGCTCTCAGCCAAACAGAACAATACTCTCAGCCAAACAGAACAATACTCTCAGACAAACAGAGCAATGCTCTCAGACAAGCAGAGCAATGCTCTCAATCAAAAAGAGCAATTCTCTCAGACAAACAGAACAATACTCTCAGCCAAACAGAACAATACTCTCAGACAAACAGAACAATGCTCTCAATCAAATAGAGCAATACTCTCAGCCAAACAGAACAATATTCTCAGCCAAACAAAACAATACTCTCAGACAAACAGAACAATGCTCTCAATCAAATAGAGCAATACTCTCAGCCAAACAGAGCAATGCTCACAATCAAATAGAGCAATACTCTCAGACAAACAGAACAATGCTCTCAATCAAATAGAGCAATACTCTCAGCCAAACAGAACAATATTCTCAGCCAAACAGAACAATGCTCTCAATCAAATAGAGCAATACTCTCAGCCAAACAGAGCAATGCTCTCAATCAAAGAGAGCAATACTCTCAGCCAAACAGAACAATATTCTCAGCCAAACAGAGGAATACTCTCAGCCAAACAGAACAATATTCTCAGCCAAACAGAACAATACTCTCAGACAAACAGAACAATGCTCTCAATCAAATAGAGCAATACTCTCAGCCAAATAGAGCAATGCTCGCAATCAAATAGAGCAATACTCTCAGCCAAACAGAACAATATTCTCAGCCAAACAGAGCAATACTCTCAGCCAAACAGAACAATGCTCTCAGCCAAACAGAGCAATACTCTCAGCCAAACAGAGCAATGCTCTCAATCAAATAGAGCAATACTCACAGCCAAACAGAGCAATACTCTCAGCCAAACAGAACAATACTCTCAGACACACAGAACAATACTCTCGGACAAACAGAGCAATGCTCTCAGCCAAACAGAGCAATACTCTCAGCCAAACAGAGCAATACTCTCAGCTAAACAGAACAATGCTCTCAGCCAAACAGAGCAATACTCTCAGCCAAACAGAGCAATGCTCTCAATCAAATAGAGCAATGCTCTCAGCCAAACAGAACAATATTCTCAGCCAAACAGGACAATGCTCTCAATCAAATAGAGCAATACTCTCAGCCAAACAGAACAATATTCTCAGCCAAACAGAACAATACTCTCAGACAAACAGAACAATGCTCTCAATCAAATAGAGCAATACTCTCAGACAAACAGAGCAATACTCTCAGCCAAACAGAGCACTGCTCTCAATCAAATAGAGCAATTCTCTCAGGCAACTCGAGTAATTCCGTCTGACAAACGAAAAAATGTCATCCGACAAACATAACATTTATAGACATAAAAGTAAATGCAAATAACATTCTCCAAACAGCCGACTCACCCTCGCCCCTTGTAATTTATTTCTGTTTGAGCCTCGAGGTACCAGCACTGCCCTTTCTTGTACACTGTTGTGCATACCAACTACTTCATCACCAACTGATATGTTGTTTTTGTTTTTATCTCTTAACCTGAAAACAGAATTTCAATATGTGAGAAGTGGTTGAGGATGAGAGGTTCATCATAACCTAGAGACACTCTGCCTGACAGCCACATATTATATGTAGTTTTAGTTATATTTCATTTTATTTCATATTAAAAAAAATTGTATATAAAATACTAAGCATATAAAAGAAATACAAAATATATATCTATCAATAATATATTATATCTATCAATAATATATTGTATATATTATATGTATATGTAAAATTATATGTGAAATTTGTATATAAAAAGAGCACAGAAAGAGCATAGGGTACTGGGTCATGGGTACAAGACCAGAAAGGAGGAGGGAGATACAGAGACCATGGACCTGACTGCGATGATAAATTGTTCGGGCCATAGACTCAGCTTCATCCCAGGAGATTCCATTGCCAATGGTTTCACCATTTGGAGCCGGGCTCGGGCTGCAGTTTTGGTAGTTGTTCAGCACTCTTCCACCACATTTGTAGACAATTAGCTGTTGACAAATGCTATGAAAAATGTTTGAAATCAAGAAAAGAAGAAATTCTTTACAATGGATTCATCTATCTATAATTCCAGTAATCTCTGTGTGTATGTTTGTATGTTTGTATGTTTGTATGTTTGTATGTCTGTATGTCTGTGACCGCTGTTTCTCGACAACCACGGGTCCGATATACTTTAAACTTGCCAGGTATATTGCTGGGGACCCGAGGATGTGCCTTTTCAAGGTTTCATATTAATCGGAGAAGTAGTTACCGAGCTATGTCCAAAAAACGATTCAACCAATCAGAGAGCAGCGAGCTATCACGTGTGCCGAACGTGGCGAACAGACTCTGCCTCGGACGGCACATTTGAGAGCGTATTCATTTATTTCACGTTGGAAAACTATGTTGCCGTTAAACTATGTTTTAAAACTAATTAAAACTAATTTGCGATTCATTGTAACTGCGATTTGCGACCTTCCGGACAGTGAAGACTGCACTTCCGGCAGCCAATCACAGAACGCGTTGTTGCGTAGGCGTGGCCGATGTGAGAGCGAGGCAGCGAGCCGAGCCGAGCGCGTGCGCCATTACGGTTCGTAATTCGATTTCTTCCGGAGAAAATAATAATTTCTCGATTTCTTATGCGCATTATTTCTCCCAATTCAGTCAGAGCGAAGGGCGGAAGCGAAGAGCGTTGTTTTTTTTGTTTACGGGCGTACGGGCGTACGGGCGGGGTAGAGCGTACGGGTAGCGTTTTTTTTTTTTTTGGCAAGGAACGGGCACCCACGTACGGGCATGCCCTAGTTGAAAGACAAATCCAACAAGAATCGCAGACATTAACAAGTGGATTAAGTATATCTTTCCATTCTCCTCCTCCCTCCCACCCCCCCCCTCTCCCTAACCCCCAACCCCAACCACACCCCATCCACTCTAACCCCTGCAAAACCAAAAGGAAGAGCACCTGACCAAATTTCACCTGCTTTGGTCTGAAGGTGCTGGGACACACAGCCATTCTGGGGTAAGGTTTAGGTTTAAATCACTGTTCACTTCATTTTAAAACGTTTCAGTGCGACGGTAACAAAACATGTTTATCTTCTATCTTCTATATATATAAAGGAAAGTTTTTGTTTGTTTGTTTGTCTGCACGCGCTAATCTCCTGAACGGTGAAAGATAGGAGGAAACCTCTGAAACAAAAAATGTCGGGACGGGCCCCGGGAAGGTTTGAGGCTAGGTGGCGAGGCCGGTCGAGGCCCACCTCGGCCGGGCTAGGCCCATTTCACAATTAAAAGCTGAGCTGAATTATCGTAGTCAATCTTCTACGGCCGCGAATAAAAGCTGAATTATAGTAATAAATTCATTCAAAAAGAACTGAAAATGTCGGGACGGGCCCCGGGAAGGTTATAGGCTCGATGGGGAGGCCGGTCGATCCCACATCAGCCGAGCTGGGCCCATTTCACAATTAAAAGCTGAGCTGCATTATGGTAGTCAATCTTCTATGGCCGCGAGTAAAACCTGAATTACAGTAGTAAATTCATTCAAAAAGAACCCGGGCAACGCCGGGTGCATTCGGAAGAGAGATGTCTGTCTGTGTGTCTGTGTGTCGCCACTTTTCTGAGATGGCTGAACGGATCTTCGTCAAACTTTCAGAGGTTCATCAGTGATTGCCTGGGGGCAAAAAAAAAATTATGAAAAAAGAAGATGGTTTTTTTGGAGTAAAAAAATAAAATAAAATAAAAATTAATTGCTCGATAGTGCCTAAGCCTTTTTAAATTAATGAAGGGCAATTGTGCACTTGAATGAAGTGTGTACAAGTACACATTCCCATAAATAAATACAAACAATCACCAGACATTTGAACACAAATAAATCAAACAATTCCGGAAGTGTACGAAGTTGGTAGTACGGATTCTTCTTCTTCCTGATCGGCATCACACTTAACTCAGAAACGTGTTGGACTGAGCATTCACCCACCAGCATATATATGAACCCCCTTCCTCTCCAGCCTCCCCCTCCCCCATTCCCCCCACTCCCCATCCCCTCTCCCATCCCCCCACCTCCTCCCCCGCCCGGCAATGCCCGCTGCTTCTGCTTGTCTCCGATATAAGAGAGATGTGTGTGTGTCTGTGTGTCGCCATTTTTCACAGAGATGGCTGAACGGATCTTCGTCAAACTTCAAACTTTCAGCGGTTCATCAGTGAGTGTCTGGGAGTGTTTTAGGCAAAAAAAATAAAAAAAACGCTCGATAGTGCCTAAGCCTTTTAAAATTAATGACAGTTATATACAAGTACACATTCGCATAAATAAATACAAAACAAAAGAGAGTTGTCTCTTTCAGTGTAAACATGGTTGTTGTCTCTTTCAGTGTAAACATGGTTGTTGTCTCTTTCAGTGTAAACATGGTTGTCGTCTCTTTCAGTGTAAACAGAGTTATCTCTTTCAATGTAAACAGAGTTGTTGTCTCTTTCAGTATAAACAGAGTTGTTGTCTCTTTCAGTATAAACAGAGTTGTTGTCTCTTTCAGTATAAACAGAGTTGTTGTCTCTTTCAATGTAAACAGAGTTGTTGTCTCTTTCAGTATAAACAGAGTTGTTGTCTCTTTCAGTATAAACAGAGTTGTTGTCTCTTTCAGTATAAACAGAGTTGTTGTCTCTTTCAGTGTAAACAGAGTTGTTGTCTCTTTCAGTGTAAACAGAGTTGTTGTCTCTTTCAGTGTAAACATAGTTGTTGTCTCTTTCAGTGTAAGCCGAGTTGTCTCTTTCAGTGTAAGCCGAGTTGTCTCTTTCAGTGTAAGCCGAGTTGCTGTCTCTTTCTCTGTAAACAGAGTGGTCTCTTTCAGTGTAAACAGAGTTGTTGTCTCTTTCAGTATAAACAGAGTTGTTGTCTCTTTCAATGTAAACAGAGTTGTTGTCTCTTTCAGTATAAACAGAGTTGTTGTCTCTTTCAATGTAAACAGAGTTGTTGTCTCTTTCAGTATAAACAGAGTTGTTGTCTCTTTCAGTGTAAACAGAGTTGTCTCTTTCAGTGTTAACACAGTTGTTGTCTCTTTCAGTGTAAAAAGAGTTGTTGTCTCTTTCAGTGAAAACCGAGTTGTTGTCTCTTTCAGTGTAAACATAGTTGTTGTCTCTTTCAGTGTAAGCCGAGTTGTCTCTTTCAGTGTAAGCCGAGTTGCTGTCTCTTTCTCTGTAAACAGAGTGGTCTCTTTCAGTGTAAACAGAGTTGTTGTCTCTTTCAGTGTAAACAGGGCTGTTGTCTCTTTCAGTGTAAACAGAGTTGTTGTCTCTTTCAGTGTAAGCCGAGTTGCTGTCTCTTTCTCTGTAAACAGAGTGGTCTCTTTCAGTGTAAACAGAGTTGTTGTCCCTTTCAGTGTAAACAGAGTTGTTGTCTTTCAGTGTAAACAGAGATGTCTCTTTCAGTGTGAGCCGAGTTGTTGTCTCTTTCAGTGTAAACAGAGTTGTTGTCTCTTTCAGTGTAAACAGAATTGTTGTCTCTTTCAGTGTAAACAGAGTTGTCTCTTTCAGTGTAAGCCGAGTTGTTGTCTCTTTCAGTGTAAACAGAGTTGTCTCTTTCAGTGTAAACAGAGTTGTTGTCTCTTTCAGTGTAAACAGAGTTGTTGTCTCCTTCAGTGGAAGCCGAGTTGTTACCTTTTTCAGTGTAAGCCGAGTTGTTGTCTCTTTCAGTGTAAACAGAGTTGTTGTCTCCTTCAGTGGAAGCCGAGTTGTTACCTTTTTCAGTGTAAGCCGAGTTGTTGTCTCTTTCAGTGTAAACAGAGTTGTTGTCTCCTTCAGTGGAAGCCGAGTTGTTGTCTCTTTCAGTGTAAACAGAGTTGTTGTCTCTTTCAGTGTAAACAGAGTTGTTGTCTCTTTCAGTGGAAGCCGAGTTGTTACCTTTTTCAGTGCAAGCCTTTCTCTGCTTTCTCAACAATGGATGGAGGTCCTCAACACCAAACAGGAAATTAGAGCTGTCTCCCTTGACATTTCACGTGCCTTCGATACGGTCTGGCACCCTGCTCTGCTCACCAAACTCTCCTCCTTTGGTATCCATGGAAATCTCCACGCATGGCTGGCGGACTTCCTCTCTGGTCGTAGTCAACGTGTGGCCCTGAATGGGTTTCTCTCATCTCCTCTTCCTGTTCAGGCTGGAGTTCCCCAAGGTAGTGATCTGGGCCCTATGCTTTTTCTGGTCTTCATCAATGATCTCTCTGACTCTCTTGAAAATCCTCTCTATCTCTTTGCTGACGACTCTACTCTCTGTCGCTCCATTCCTCATCCCTCAGATCAGCAGTCTGCAGCCTCCTCACTCTCTGCAGACCTGGACAGAATCACAGACTGGTCAAACAAGTGGAACATGTCTTTCAATCCTGACAAATCTCACACTCTTACAATGTCTCTCCGAAAGGACCGACTGGACAACCTTCCCATCTACTTTCTCAACAATCCTCTCCAAGAAGTTCTGTCGCTCAAGCTTTTGGGTCTCACTATCTGCCATGATCTTTCTGGGGAAAACCACATTTCCAAGCTGGCCTCCAAAGCCAGTCGCCGACTGGGCATCCTCCGTCGTGCGAAGTCCTTCCTTGGCACACCTGAGCTCCTCACCACATACAAGGCTTTCATCCGCAGCTCAATGGAATACTGTTCCCCCCTCTGGGCTGGTGCTCCTGCCTCACACCTTGCTCGGCTTCACGCTGTTGAGGCCAAAGCTTTCAGAATCATTGGAATCTCCTGCGATGTAGTCAACACCGAGGGCCTTTCACTCACACCGCAGGCAGGTTGGTGGTCTTTCTGTCTTCTACCGACTCCTCTCCGGCCTTGCTCCCCCAGCTCTCTCTGTGCTCTGTCCCCCCAATATTCCTTCAGGTCGCACAAGATCTGCCTGCAACCCTCTTATGGTTAAACTGCCAAAGTCTAGGCTCTCTGCTCACCTTCACTCTTTCATTCCCCTTTTCTCCCGCCTCTGGAACAAACTCCCCCACTCCCTTCAATCCCACTCCTCCCTCCAGGTCTTTAAAACAGCTGTTCACCACCATCTCTTATCTTCCCCCATCGAAAACCTTGATCTTTTCTACCCCCGGTAATTCACCCCAGAGTCCTTGCAGTGTTCATACGTTTTATTCCTCTCCCACCTCCCCCCAAGTCCTCCCGATGTCCCTGCTCTCAAATGTTGTGTTTGTGTCCTTCCCCCTCTTCCCCCTCTCTTTTGTGTCCTTCCCCCTCTCTCCCCATCTTGTCTGCCGCTCCCCTTGTTTTTTGTGTTTTGTGTGTCGGCTTGTCTTTTTGTGTGATTAATGTTAGCTTTTTCACGAGCCTCGATCTTGTATACAAAAAAAAAAAAAAAAAAAGCCGAGTTGTTATCCCTTTCAGTGTAAGCCGCCCTCCATCACTCCATGGCTACATTTCAGCAACTCCACCAACTCGTTCAGCGAATCTGAGGTGAATCATCCATGCGTCTCCTGCGTCACTGTATACAACATGGCGGCTACGAGTGTGTACTTGCTATTCAGGCCTAACTAGGCCTCCGTAAATGCCGCACAATCGAGTAGCATGTGTCGTGCAGTGTCCTCAGCAGGATTCAAAGTTCATCTTATTCATGAGTAGGGAGCACGAAGGTGCATCCTGTGTTAGGACGAGCCCATTACAATTACAAGCATAACTTCTTTCACCCCCTTCCGGTCCCCTGCCATTGTCGACGCTCTGCTGAGCGAAACATCCGAGTGAAGCGAAATCGGCATTGTGGGTGTAAAAGCACCCGGGATGCGAATGGCTCGGCTTCCTGAGCTCAGAAATTCCAGTGAGGGGCGACGCTTGAACAGTAAGTACAGGTAACGGTTGAAATACTTTTGCTTTCATTCGTGGAAAAAGCTTTTCGCCAAATCACGTGACTCGCTTCGCCTAACCCTCAAGGTTTGTGATGCTCGTTTAGTACGAGGAGACATCAAGAGGTCCCCGATTGACATACGACCACCGCCAAATAAAGGCCAACATTTAAAGGTATGCTCATTTACCTCTGAGCCGAGTTGAAATCTGCCCAGATACAAACCAAGGTCCGGGTGCAGCACAGGCAGAGCGAGGCATCAATGCGCGTGGCATCCATCGGAGCACGAGTTGGTGGACGATAACAATAAAACATCAGTTGGCGGAGCCAGCAGGTGAGCACATTGTCGCAGTCTGGTGAGACCTGAGTGATCACAGAAGACACTTTCCCTTTGTCATGTATTCCATACCATACATGTGCATTACTCATCGACTCGTGCACGTCCTGCGTGTCACGTGATATTGACAGGGCCAGCTCCTGAGGAAGAAGCAAAACGAAGAAGAGGTTTGTGATGACAATGATTTCCTGCAGCAAGATGCGACTGAGGATGGCATGGAGCGGCACAATGAAAAGCTTGCGGCGATACGCGGAATGATGGAGTGGTTGAAATGGGGGGGGGGGGGGGCAACACCGAGTCACCAGTCCCGGCAGGTTAGTTCCTGATGACAATTTAAATCTGAATCAAATTGAATGTGCCCTTGTGTACCAGGTTGAGATGCTTTATGAAGCTGTCTTCACGCTTCGTCGAGGTCGAACGACATTTTAAGGAGGCTCTGCAGATGAGCGACGACGAGGGTGAGCTCACAAATAACCTTCTGATGAACACTATCGAGTTTGCAGGAAAACAGCATCGTCTGACTTTTCAGCAGGTGAATATTGCTCTTACGATTGTTACATAATATTGTTACGATTGGGTAATGGGGTAACCTCAGGGAGTAACGTACCTGCCCAATGCGAGTCCCGGGCTCAGCTGACAGTACCTGATATGGTCCCCTTGTCCAGGGTAACGTACCCCCACTACTTTGTGGGAAAAGCTACTTGAGGCTAAGGCTATGAGAGGACACTCAGATGTCAAACCACACCTGCAGGTCATCTGGGCACTGCTTCGTCGTGGGTAAATGTGCCCATGAAAGTCAGTGGTGGCACCAATTCAAGCATCACTGTGCAGCATCTGTAAACACCTGTGTCCACTTTGGACATCAAGGGCAGCCGTCATCATACCGACGACCTAGTCAGTCTGCTGCGCCTATGTGCATCAGGCCTTACGTTGCATTTACTGCACCTGCAGCCAACGATGCTCACAGGAACAGAGAGTGGATTGCACACACCTCTACCACTCGACTCGCTTATCTGTGCAGGTTTCCCCACACAAGAGAAGAGATTCTTCGACAGCAACGACTCACACCATCATCATCGTCGTTATGATCTCGCGGGCTCGCCAACATTCCGAGTGCGACGTGAATAATTCATTTTGTACCTTGAATTTGGACATATGGAATTTGCTTCACCTGTTTGTAGATCTGATCGCAGTGCGCGCTTGCTTTACGCTCTTTTAATTTTGCAAACAGGATTGCTCAGCAGGTTTGGCTCATTGTGATTCGATCATTGTGAGAAGGTCTTTTGAACCATCTTACTATAATTCACCAAATGTCCGTCCGTCTGTCTGTCTGTCCATCCGTTCGAAGGTACCGCAAAAACGGCTGAACCGATCGCAACGATATTTTGGGTGGGTACCGGTAATCCTGGGATCGCCTGGAGTAAAATAGGGTGTATTGTTTTCCAATTTCAGCTTTGGCCTCCAGCATTCTCAGGTTTGGACTCCCGCATAACGTTATTTTCCCAGGTGCCGCACAAATGGTTGCACCGATTGCTGCATGGCTGCACCGATCGGACTCGGTGACCTCGGACAAAGACCTTTTATAAGGACATGGGTTGAATCCCTGCTTGAGAGAATGCCAACCCCCTCCTCGCCATCACGGTCTTCTCTCCAACTCACAATCCCACGACATATGCGGAAAGGACGACCCAAAACCAATTATCTTATTTTTGATTCGTGTATAAACATCATTAAAAGTAAATAATGACCTCGGCCAAAGTTCAAACGACGTGAGTTTAATCTCCACATGAGAGAATTCCACATAGCTATTTGGGTGGTGTATAAGCTAACAGATCGCTGCCTCCATCGATCTTGCCAAGGCCGTAACACCTATCGGCTCAAAATCCTTTTAACTGTTGACTTGGTAGTTTTTACAATGAAGGAAACATTAACAATGTTGTTAAAAGTTTATTGTGTGATTAATTTGTGATTGGAGATATGTTGTTTGGAATGAAAAAAGAGATATCGAGTTCAAGTGAATGACGACATGCCATGATGGTTTCTACTTTCCAAACGTGAACTTCGCGGATCGCCATATGCAGATTCGCCACGGAACCACGATCGATGTTTCTATACGTGAACGTACCCGTTTGTTTGCGAACGGGTACGTTTTTCATGGAAGTCCTTCACGAACTTGTTGTCCATGTCTGATGTGTGACTGAGGGTGCTACAGGAATGTGGAATTTATTGGTTTCATGCTTTAGCATTCGCCGTATCTGCATTGCCTGTTTGCTTCTGGCCTCCCACCTGTGCATAGCATGGGTATCTCACCAGTTGGCATAAGATGAGTTTATTGGACATCAATAATACATAAGTACATCATTCCCGAGGAAAGTTTATTGTTGATCCCCTTTATTGTTGAATTGATCTTTGTCGGCGAGGTCACGTCTTTTTGAAGCTGTCCATGCGCTCACGCTTTCGAAGTTAAGTAATTTTTCACAATTGTGTTTTTGTCGAAACTGTATCTATCTTTCGGTGTGTGTAGCTATAGTGTGTCTTTAGTAAGATTCTCGGTGTTAGTTTTTCATACATATATACAAAATCGTCGAATAATTCGTGTCGCGTATTTTGAGGCCTAGTCGGCTACCGTGTCCGACCTTGAGGCTTTGTTTTTCTCTCAGTGGTCCGGCGATTGTGCTGCAATTACTTTCGTTCTCTGTTTTTGTCCCAGTCTTTCACCCATTACTTCCTTGTTTAAAATCTCAACTCAAAAAAAAAAAAACCCCAATTTTTTTTTTCCCTTCTCTGTTCTTATTCGTTGTTCTTATTCGTTTATTCGTTGTTCTTATTTGTTCGTTCCTTCTTCGATCACGTGTTTCACCCCCATTTCCATTTTCCACTTCCCCAGATAGTTGTCACTGCTCAATTTAAAAATGTTTAAACTTTCCCCTGAAGAACTGTATTCTGTCGTATATTATACCACCTTTTTCTTCTTCTTCGATAAAAGGATGCTTTCGACTTTCCCACCAAATCTATTCATTCCAAAAAAAAATTCCATCTCTTACAGTTCCTCTTTTCTACATTCCCGAAACTCTTCTGCACTCCACCCCCCCCCCCCCCCCCCTCCAGCGTCCTCAAACGTATTTTTGACTCAAAGGTCACAAGAAACTCATTTTGCAATAAATGTTCATTTCCCATCAATCGTACATTTTCTAAAATCCAATCTCACCCCTCCCCTCCAAATCTTCACAATCACCCCTTCCCTCCAAAACCTCCCCATCACCCTCTCCTCCAAATCTACCCCCTTGCCCCTCCCCTCCAAATCTTCCCCATCACCCATCCCTTTCAAATCTCCCCCCTTGCCCCTCCCCTCCAAATCTTCCCCATCACCGATCCCTTTCAAATCTCCACCCTTGCCCCTTCCCTCCTAAACTCCCCCCACACCCCTCCCTTCCGAGACTCTCCCTCGCTCCTCCCCTCCTAGACTCCCCTCTCACCCCTCCTCCTCAAAGCGTCCTCCCCGCTTCTTCCCCCTTCCAACTTTCACCTTCATCTCCCCCAACCTTCTGCCTCGCTCTTCCCCCTCCTCAAATAACACCTCACTGTGCCTCACCCAATCACCATCAAACCTTTTGTCCGCCCCATTCTTCCCTTTCTCCAAGCTATTCTGAAATCTCTGACACACCTTCAACATCTCTCCCTACCACTTCCTCCTCTTCCACATCTTACCCTACCCCTCCCCCCCCCTGTTCTGTATCCGATGCTCCCCCTTCCTCTTCATTAACGGTATGGACCTCAAACATCCAGGGCCTTCGCTCAAACTTGACTGGTCTCTCCATACAGGTTGCTTCTGACAAACCAGATGTGATCTGCTTAACAGAAACTTTCCTCCTTCATGATGTCTCTGATTCCTTGGTATCTCTCCCAGGTTACTTCCTCCTCCGGTATGATAGACCTGAGCTACGTCCTGGAGGTGGGGTTGCTATCTTTATAAAAAAAAACTCTTCCTCACTCGCCCTGCACTGTCCTCTCTCCACCTCACCCCCAGGAATACCTTTGGCTACGGCTTCCCGTTCGCTCCCACCTTTTGTTCATATGTGTGTTGTACCGTCCACCAAACAGTGATGACTCCATCTACATCTCGCTGTCTGATAAATATGGAACAACTTCTATCGACCGATCCAAACTCTCTCTTCCTCACATGTGGTGATTTCAATTGTCACCATGCCAGTTGGCTGGGTGTGGGTGCCTCTCTCACCAGCCATGGCTCCTCAGCAAAGGACTTCTGTGACTCACTGGGACTGCCACAATCTGTCAATTTCCCGACCCGTATCTCAGTCAACAGAGCATCTTCTCTTCTGGACTTGGTTATGACTAACTTCCCTGAAAATGTCTGCTGCTCTTCTTCTGCTCCAATCGGCTCATCTGATCATGTGCTTGTTAAAGAGGACATCTCTCTGACCATTCTCAGAGAGCCTCCTCAGCGTCGACGAGTCTGGCATTTCACTCAGGCCAACTGGCACTGTCTTCAAGCAGCCATCAATCATCTGGACTGGTCTCCCATCTCGACCGCCTCTGACATCAACTCATCCTGGGAATTCTTCCAAAGTAAATTGCTCTCTCTCATGCACAGATTTATCCCATCTCGTCTTCAGTTGTCATACCCTTCCTCCCGTCCATGGTACACGGAATGAGGAGGCTCATAGTGAGGCTGTTGCCCAGAAACAACTTGCCTTTGACTCCTGGAAAGCAAATCCAACGGAAGGATATCTCATTTCCTTTCACAAAGCCTGAAACAAGTGTGTGTCCACCCTCAGGAGAGCCAGGAAACAATATCTCTCCGTTCTCAAGACCAAACCCTCTTATCTGTCTCCCTCTTCCAAATCCTGGTGGCATCTGGTCAAATCCGTTTCTGGTGTTTGTTCCCCCTCCATCCCCTCCCTCACCTCAAACGGCTACACGGCTGACTCCGCACGTGAAAAAGCTGAATGCCTCAACTCTGTGTTTGCCTCTAAATCTTGTGTCCCAAACCCATCCGTCTCTGTACCCACCATACCCAGTCGTACCCAGCTGCTCCTGGACTCTGTGTCCTTTCCTCCTGACAAGGTGGAAAAGTTTCTGTCAACCCTCGACTCTGATTCTGCAACTGGCCCTAACAGCATCAGCCCACGAGTCCTAAAATCCTGTTCTTCCGCTCTTTCACTCCTTCTCTCTGTTCTCTTCACCCTCTCTTTTGCTCAAGGTCATCTTCCATCTGCTTGGAAATCAGCCAACATCACCGCTTTGCACATAAAAGGTGCAAAAACAGATCCCAGCAACTACAGACCAATCAGCCTTCTCCCAATTATCAGCAAAGTCATGGAATCGATCATTGCTTCGGATCTGAAATCTGGTCACTCTACTCTGGACATGCTGCTTCTGCTTTCTCAACAATGGATGGAGATCCTCAATGCCAAACAACAAATTAGAGCTGTCTCCCTTGACATATCACGTGCCTTCCATTCGGTCTGGCACCCCGCTCTGCTCACCAAACTCTCCTCCTTTGGTATACATGGAAATCTCCACGCATGGCTGGCGGACTTCCTCTCGAGTCGTAGTCAACGTGTGGCCCTGAATGGGTTTCTCTCATCTCCTCTTCCTGTTCAGGCTGGAGTTCCCCAAGGCAGTGTTCTGGGCCCTGTGCTTTTTCTGGTCTTCATCAATGATCTCTCTGACTCTCTTGAAAATCCTCTCTATCTCTTTCTGATGACTCTACTCTCTGTCGCTCCATTCCTCATCCCTCAGATCGGCAGTCTGCAGCCTCCTCACTCTCTGCATACCTGGACAAAATCACAGACTGGGCAAACAAGTGGAACATGTCTTTCAATCCTGACAAATCTCACACTCTTACGATGTCTCTCCGAAAAGACCGACTGGACAACCCTCCCATCCACTTTCTGAATAATCCTCTCCAAGAAGTTCTGTCACTCAAGCCTTTGGGTCTCCTTATCTGCCATGATCTTTCCTGGGAAAACCACCTTTCAAATCTGGCCTCCAAAGCCAGTCGCCGACTGGGCATCCTCCGTCGTGCGAAATCCTTCCTTGGCACACCTGAGCTCCTCACCACATACAAGGCTTTCATCCGCAGCTCAATGGAATACTGCTCTCCCCTCTGGGCTGGTGCTCCTGCCTCACACCTAGCTCGTCTTCACGCTGTTGAAACCAAAGCGTTCAGAATCATTAGAATCTCCCGCGATGAAGCTAAATCCGAGGGCCTTTCACTCACTCACCGCAGGCAGGTTGGTGGTCTTTCCGTCTTCTACCGACTCCTCTCCGGCCTTGCCCCCCCCCCCCCCAGCTCTATCTGGGCTCTGTCCCCCAAATATTCCAACAGGTCGCACAAGAATTGCCTGCAACCCTCTTATGGTTAACCTGCCAAAATCAAGACTCTCTGCTCACCTTCACTTCTTCATTCCTCTTTTCTCCCGCCTCTGGAACAAACTCCCTCACTCTCTTCAATCCCACTCCTCCCTCCACGTCTTTAAAACAGCTGTTCACCACCATCTCTTATCTTCCCCCAACCAAAACCTTGATCTTTTCTACCCCTGCTAATTTCACCCCAAATTTACTTTTTTGAAATACCAACTTCTGTCCTGGAAGTCCTTGGTGTCCTTGTGTTTTATACTTCTCCCACTCCCCCCCCCCCCTTCCCACGCCTCCTTCCCCAAAGCCCTCTCCCTCCCACACATCTCCCGATGTCCCTGCTCTCAAATGTTGTGTTTGTGTGCTTCCCCTTCTCTCCCCATCTTGTCTACCGCTCCCTCTTTTTATATATTTTGTTTGTCTGTTTGATTTGTTTGTGAAATAAATGTTAGCTCTTTCACGAGCCTCGATACTGTATACAAAAAAAAAAAAAAAAAAAAAAATTGGACACCTGTCACTGTGCGGACATCCCAGCTACCGACAGTCTTCTTCGCTAAATGAAAGTTTCACCTCAACACGATAAACCTCTTCAATGCCAGAAGAAACTTACAAATTTGGTACAATACCAATCTCAGACGGTAGATTCGGTAGGTAAAATGACAAATACTTGATCTACTGACGTGTTTATGTACTTTGGATGTGTTTTGCAGGTGAAGCACCTGAAGACAATTGTGCACTTCAATGGAGGGCAACGCAATCACTTTTTTTCCTTCTTTTTTTGAATACTGAATCGAGGCTCGTGAAAGAGCTAACAATCTATGATTTTGTCCAGGTCTGCAGAGAGTGAGGAGGCTGCAGACTGCCGATCTGAGGGATGAGGAATGGAGCGACAGAGAGTAGAGTCATCAGCAAAGAGATAGAGAGGATTTTTCAAGAGAGTCAGAGAGATCATTGATGAAGACCAGAAAAAGCACAGGGCCCAGAACACTGCCTTGGGGAACTCCAGCCTGAACAGGAAGAGGAGATGAGAGAAACCCATTCAGGGCCACACGTTGACTACGACTCGAGAGGAAGTCCGCCAGCCTTGCGTGGAGATTTCCATGGATACCAAAGGAGGAGAGTTTGGTGAGCAGAGCGGGGTGCCAGACCGTATCGAAGGCACGCGGTATGTCAAGGGAGACAGCTCTAATTTCCTGTTTGGCATTGAGGACCTCCATCCATTGTTGAGAAAGCAGAAGCAGCATGTCCAGAGTAGAGTGACCAGGTCGGGAACCAAATTGATGATCAGAGATCAAGCCGTTGGAGAAGAGGAAAGATTTCATATCTGAAGCAATGATGGATTCCATGACTTTGCTGATAATTGGGAGAAGGCTGATTGGTCTGTAGTTGCTGGGATCTGTTTTTGCACGTTTTTTGTGCAAAGTGGTGATGTTGGCAGATTTCCAAGCAGATGGCAGATGACCTTGAGCAAAAGAGAGGGTGAAGAGAACAGAGAGAGGGAGTGAAAGAGCGGAAGAACAGGATTTTAGGACCCGTGGGCTGATGCCGTCAGGACCAGTTGCAGAATCAGAGTCGAGGGTTGACAGAAACTTTTCCACCTTGTCAGGACTAAAGGACACAGAGTCCAGGAGCAGCTGGGTACGGTGGGTACAGAGAGGGATGGGTTTGGGACACAAGATTTAGAGGCAAACACAGAGTTGAGGCATTCAGCTTTTTCACGTGCGGAGTCAGCCGTGTAGCCTTTTGAGGTGAGGGAGGGGATGGAGGGGGAACAAACACCAGAAACAGATTTGACCAGACGCCACCAGGATTTGGAAGAGGGAGACAGATAAGAGAGTTCGTTCTTGAGAACGGAGAGATATTGTTTCCTGGCTCTCCTGAGGGTGGACACACACTTGTTTCGGGCTTTGTGAAAGGAAATGAGATTTCCATCCGTTGGATTTGCTTTCCAGGAGACGAAAGCAAGTTGTTTCTGGGCAACAGCCTCACCACAAGATTCCGTGTACCATGGACGGGAGGAAGGGTATGACAACTGAAGACGAGATGGGATAAATCTGTGCATGAGAGAGAGCAATTTACTTTGGAAGAATTCCCAGGATGAGTTGATGTCAGAGGCGGTAGAGATGGGAGACCAGTCCAGATGCTTGATGGCTGCTTGAAGACCGTGCCAGTTGGCGTGAGTGAAATGCCAGACTCGTGGACGCTGAGGAGGCTCTCTGAGAATTGTCAGAGAGATGTCCACTTTAACAGGCACATGATCAGATGAGCCGATTGGAGCAGAAGAAGAGCAGCAGACATTTTCAGGGAAGTTAGTCATAACCAAGTCCAGAAGAGAAGATGCTCCATTGACTGAGATCCGGGTCGGGAAATTGACAGATTGTGTCAGTCCCAGTGAGTCGCAGAAGTCCTTTGCTGAAGAGCCATGGCTGGTGAGAGAGGTACCCACACCCAGCCAGCTGACATGGTGACAATTGAAATCACCACATATGAGGAAGAGAGAGTTGGGATGGGTAGATAGAAGTTGGTCCATATTATCAGACAGCAAGATGTAGATGGAGTCATCACTGTTTGGTGGACGGTACAACACACATATGAACAAAAGGTGGGAGCGAAAGGGAAGCCGTAGCCAAAGTTATTCCTGGGGGTGAAGTGGAGAGAGGGCAGTGCAGGGCAAGTGAGGAAGAGAGTTTTTAATAAAAATAGCAACCCCACCTCCAGTACGAGGCTCAGGTCTATCATACCGGAGGAGGGAGTAACCTGGGAGAGATACCAAGGAATCAGAGACATTATGAAGGAGGAAAGTTTCTGTTAAACAGATCACGTCTGGTTTGTCAGAAGCAACCTGTATGGAGAGATCAGTCAAGTTTGAGTGAAGGCCCCGGATGTTTGAGGTCCATACCGTTCATGAAGAGGAAGCGGGAGCATCAGATACAGAACAGGGGGGGGGAGGGGTAGGGTAAGATGTGGAAGAGGAGTAAGAGGTAGGGAGAGCTGTTGAAGGCGTTTCAGAGATTTCAGAATAGCTTGGAGAAAGGGAAGAATGGGGCGGACAAAAGGTTTGATGGTGATTGGGTGAGGCACAGTGAGGTGTTATTTGAGGAGGGGGAAGAGCGAGGCAGAAGGTTGGGGGAGATGAAGGTGAAAGTTGGAAGGGGGAAGAAGCGGGGAGGACGCTTTGAGGAGGGGAGCGAGGCAGAAGGTTGGGGGAGATGAAGGTGAAAGTTGGAAGGGGGAAGAAGCGGGGAGGACGCTTTGAGGAGGGGAGTCTAGGAGGGGAGGATCGAGGGAGAGTCTCGGAGGGGAGGGGTGTGGGGGGAGTTTAGGAGGGAAGGGGTAAGGGGGGAGATTTGAAAGAGATGGGTGATGGAGAACATTTGGAGGGGAGGGGCAAGGGGGTAGATTTGGAGGGGAAGGGTGATGGAGAGTTTCGGGAATGTAGAAAAAAGGAACTGTAAGAGATGGAATTTTTCTTTGGAATGAATAGATTTCGTGTGCAAGTCGAAAGCATCCTTTTATAGAAGAAGAAGAAAAAGGTGTTACAATATACGACAGAATACAGTTCTTCAGGGGAAAGTTTAAACATTTTTAACAACGTGATCACGTGATCACGAACAAAGTGATCGAAGAACGAACGAACAAATAAGAACAACAAATAAACAAATAAGAACAGAGAAGGAAATATTTTTTTGGGTTTGTTTTTTTTTGAGTTGAGATTTTAAACAAGGAGGTATGGGGTGAAAGACTCGGACAAAAAACAGAGAACGAAAGTAATTGCAGCGCAATTGACGAACCGCTGAGAGAAAAACAAAGCCTGAAGGTCAGACACGGTAGCCTACTAGGCCTCAGAATACGCGACACGAATTAACCGACGATTTTGTACACATGTATGAAAAGCGCGAGCCTTTTCACAAGGGTCGACTTGGGTTGGAGACGGCACTTGGTGGGGTCTGGCTGAGAGACGAAGCTGCGCAGAGCTCTTTGATGAACTGCTTCGGAAAGCCCTTGTTGAACTTGCGAGAGAGAGAGAGAGAGCGCTTGCTCGATAAACGTATTACGTATGTATGCAGCATCCCAGCCCCTCGATATATGTAAGGTCCGCTCGCGGTCGGCGACACGCGAAGCTGCCTGCCATTCTTCGCCCTTGGAACCGGAGCCTGGACGGAGTCGACCTACCTGGAACCATCTACCTGGACCTTCCCCCCCCCCTCCCCCCTGCCAGCTACCATCCCGTGTGTGTGTATGTTCGTCTGGGGTCGTTAAGTTAAGACTGTTTAGTTAAGCCTGCCCTGTGTCCTGATTCTTCTTCTTCTTCTTCTTGTATATTCCTTTCGTTTCCTCTTCTTCTTGATTGTAAATAAATTCACCTGTTCTTCCTATACTCTGGTTTCTTCTTACCCGATCGCTTTAGTCTTTTCTCAATTGAGTACCTGTGGCACTATTTCGGAACCGCTAGAATCGGGTTAGTCTTTGTTAATGGCTCAGGCCGCGGATTGCTAACCGCTCGACAATTTCCATCTTATCCGTGGTTCAAGCGGGAGTTATTCCCTCGTTTCCGGCGGGCGTTAGTACTTAGGTAGCAGCGAACCCCTAGGCCTAGCAAACCCTACCTAACACCATGCCGGGAAGGACGTTATAGCTTCCCGAGGACTCAGCACGGCCAGCTTAAAAGACACGGGGATTAACCCCCCCTTGATAAGGGGAGAGCCGACCCCCGAATCCGTAACAATTGGTTCCTCGAATGGAATACTGTACCTTACGAGAGGATAACGCAAGCTCGTGTTAAGAGTAAGGGGAAGGTGAAGAAGCAGGGGAGGAACGGAGCACAGGGGCCCGAAAGGATATTTGAAGTACTGCGCATAGCCACAAAAGAGCAAAAGGAGCAGAAAAAGACTCACCCAAACAAACGAGAGAATGAAGAGCCGCTCTTGAAAACTGTGCCAATGCATCAGCAGATATTTGCCTGGGCAAAGAGGAATAATTTAAAAGAATCTGAGAATACGGGAGGTTACGTATTCCTGCATTAAGTGTATGGAGTGCATAGCCTGGTACATCAATTGACACGAGGTTACAGTATGTGCTTTCTCTGACTGTGGATGTCTGCACACAACTTCTACGTGAAAATAAATTCAAGCACCTGGGTTATTCACCTGGAAATAATCCTCTTGAAGAAGTTCTGTCACTCAAGCTTTTGGGTCTTACTATCTGCCATGATCTTTCCTGGGAAAACAACATTTCCAAGCTGCCCTCCAAAGTCAGTCGCCGACTGGGCATCCTCCGTCTCAAGAAGTCGTTCCTTGACACACCACTCCTCTCCGGCCTTGCTCCCCCAGCTCTCTCTCTGTGCTCTGTCCCCCAAATATTCCTACAGGTCGCACAAGATCTGCCAGTAACCCTCTTATGGTTAAACTGCCAAAATCAAGACTCTCTGCTCACCTTCACTCTTTCATTCCCCTTTTCTCCCACCTATGGAACAAACTCCCCCACTCCCTTCAATCCCACTCCTCCCTCTAGGTCTTTAAAACAGCTGTTCACCACCATCGCTTATCATCCCCCATCCAAAACCTTGATCTTTTCTACCCCCGTTAATTCACCCCAGATCCACTTTTCTGAAATACCGACTTCTTTCCTGGAAGTCCAAGCAGTGTCCAGGTGCTTTTTTTTTTTTTTTACCTCAATACCATGCCTCCCCCCCCCCCCCCCCCCAAGCCCTCTTCCTCCCACAGATCTCCCGATGTCACTGCTCTCCATCTTGTTCTCCCGCTCCATTTATCATACTAATGGGGTCACCCGTGGGCATCCCACGGGCATGGACGTGTGTGACATTTCGACATATTGAGTTAGATGCTGCACATTCATTTTTACAAAATGGTTACTGGCAATTCATCAGATCCAGAAATGGTGTTATGAACACAATTTATTTATGTCACATAATATGTGACCCCTCACTCCTCTCCACCTGACACTCTCCTCTCTCCACCCTCACGCCTCTCCAATCCCACTCCTCACACTCCTATCCAATACCTCCTCACACTCCTCTCAAATAGCTCCTCACACTCCTCTCCAATCCCTCACACTCCTTTCGAACCCCCCACACTCCTCTCCAACCCCTCACACTCCTCTCCAACCCCTCACACTCCTCTCCAACCCCTCACACTCCTCTCCAACCCCTCACACTCCTCTCCAACCCCTCACACTCCTCTCCAACCCCTCACACTCCTCTCCAACCCCTCACACTCCTCTCCAACCCCTCACACTCCTCTCCAAATCCTCACACTCCTATCCAAATCCTCACACTCCTCTCCAAATCCTCACACTCCTCTCCAACCCCTCACACTCCTCTCCAACCCCTCACACTCCTCTCCAACCCCTCACACTCCTCTCCAACCCCTCACACTCCTCTCCAACCCCTCACACTCCTCTCCAACTCCTCACACTCCTCTCCAATCCCTCACACTCCCCTCCAATCGCGCGTCACTCACCTCTCCAATTGCTCCTTACTCTCCTCTCCAATCGGTCCTCACTCTCCAACCCCTCACTCCTCTCCAACCCCTAGCCCCTCTCCAACCCCTAGCCCGTCTCCAACCCCAAGCCCGTCTCCAACCCCTCGCTCCTCTCCAACCCCTCGCTCCTCTCCAACCCCTCGCTCCTCACCAACCCCTCGCTCCTCTCCAAACCCTCGCGCCTCTCCAAATGCTCGCGCCTCTCCAAACCCTCGCGCCTCTCCAACTCCTCGCTCCTCACCAACCCCTCGCTCGTCTCCAACCCCTCACTCCTCTCCAACCCCTCGCTCCTCTCCAACCCCTAGCTCCTCTCCAACCCCTAGCTCCTCTCCAACCCCTAGCTCCTCTCCAACCCCTCGCTCCTCTCCAACCCCATCGCTCCTCTCCAACCCCTCGCTGGAATGAATGCCAGTTTAAACAGTATTACCTTTACCTCCGTATAATGAGGATGAATGAAATAATAACGAAGAAATATCTGTTGGCAATTTCCTGTCTGTGGCGATACGTGAACGAAGCTATGCCCCTCTCTCCACATTATTGTGACGACGTATAAATTAAATATTTAATCGTGACGATTGTCATCAAATGGAAAAGTCCGCCACAAATTTTTAATATATCTCGCCATTTTCCCGTCTGTTATTTTAGGCGGTGTATGACCGACCATGCCGCGATTTTTAAAAAATATAGTGGGGTCACCCATGGGAATCCCACGGGAATGGACGTGTGTGACATTTCGACATATTGAGATGGATGCTGCACATTCATTTTTACAAAATGGTTACTGGCAATTCATCAGATCCAGAAATGGTGTAATGAACACAATTTATTTATTTCACATAATATGTGACCCCTCAATCCTCACCACCTGACACTCTCCTCTCTCCACCCTCACGCCTCTCCAATCCCACTCCTCCTCACACTCCTATCCAATACCTCCTCACACTCCTCTCCAATACCTTCTCACACTCCTCTCCAATACCTCCTCACACTCTCCAATCGTGCCTCACTCACCTCTCCAATCGCTCCACACTCGCCTCTCCGATCGCTCCTCACTTTCCTCTCCAATCGGCTTTTTCCCGTCTCGTTTTTCTCCCGTCTAGTTATTTTTCTTGCTGCATCCTGTTTAAGTCTGCGTTCTTCATCGATCGTCTCATTCATTTTGGAAATGGAAGTTTCCACGCAACGTATGAATTGTCACGATCCTCAAGAGGAAGTGTCTCGTAATCATGAAATGGCAAGTAAATTACATTGTGAAAATTAAAGATTTCAAATAAACCTATTTAAAGTGTATGCGCACATAACTAATTTTAAAAAAACGAAGAAATATCTCTCGGTAATTTCCTGAAACATATTTTACTTCCGGATAATAATGTTGAATGAAATAAGAACGAAGAAATATATGTCGTTTTTGTGACGACTGTCATCAAAAGTAAAAGTTGTGGTGCTGTGCACACACAACTCGTTTGCCAAGAAGGTAGGCCACAACGCGTTGTACAAACCAAAACACTTTATTATCAGCTCGCACGTAAGCACTGGGCGGCTCGACTTTCGAGCCCGCATATATGTCCCGAGGCCACGCCTTGCCCCTGGGCGTGGCCGGTCGGCCGAAAGGCAGGGCATGTATCTCAGTTCCACCCTGTGCCTCGTGACGCCTTTGCTCCGGGCGTGGCCCGAGCTGCGCTTCCATGGCCTCCCAGAATTTTTATCACCGCTTCGTGCCCCGCGTCGTCCAGGTCCTGCGCCCCCTGCACGAGGCCCTCCGGGGGAAACCGGGCCAAGTCTGTCCGGGGGTGTGGCTTACTCCGTTTGCAGAGTAGCTCCACCCATTCTTGGAGAGGCTTCATGTAAACAAATATCCACCATTTTATTAAATGGAATAGCTTTGAGGCCTGTTTAGTTAGGCCCGTGCTGTCTTTCTTTCTCACAAAGGTTTATTTCAACTCAAATTCGATATATCGTTTCATTTTTAACAGTCCCTAACATAGTTTTAGACTCGGTTGAAAAAAACGGGAAGAGAATCCCATGACAGTTTCTGTTTATAGAACGAAATGATTTCTCAAAGGCCTGTAAAATAAAGCCCATTCATTGAGAGTCACCCTCACGATTTTATCTCGAATTCACCATCTGATTGAATTTTTATCGATGGTTTTAGACTCGGGGTCAGAAATAATTGAGACCATTCACGCACACATGGGAAATTGCCGAGATATATTTATAAAAATCGCGCCACGATGATGCACGAAAATACACCGCCTAAAATAACAGTCGTGGAACATGTCGACATATATTAAAAATTCGCTTTTTCTTTTCCGTTCAGATATATTACTTTGTGGCGGACACAATGTCAGTCGGCAATAATTCCGCGCACCAGTGGGTGGCGCGAGCTTCCGGGCGAGGGAGTGCAGCTCGGGCCACGCCCGGAGCAAAGGCGTCACGAGGCGCAGGGTGGAACTGAGATACATGGACATATATATGTGCTTTGCACGTTTTTGTGCAAAGTGGTGATGTTGGCAGATTTCCAAGCAGATGGCAGCTGACCTTGAGCAAAAGAGAGGGTGAAGAGAACAGAGAGAGGGAGTGAAAGAGCGGAAGAACAGGATTTTAGGACCCGTGCATATATACATGGACCTCTGGACATATATGCGGGCTCGAAAGTCGAGCCCGCCCAGTGCTTACGTGCGAGCTGATAATAAAGTGTTTTGGTTTGCACAACGCGTTGTGGCCTACCTTCTTGGCAAACGAGTTGTGTGTGCACAGCACCACACTGGTGACCCCGACTGGTTCAGCCGTAGCTGACCCCTGAACACGCCATGGCTACCAACGCTGACGCCGTTAAACTCCCGGAGTTCTGGGAAGCACAAGCCGACGTTTGGTTTGTGCAGGCCGAAGCTCAATTCCAGCTCCGGGGCATCACGGCGGACGACACCATGTACTTTCACGTGGTCGCCGCCCTCGGGCCCGGCACTGCCGCCCGCGTCGTGTCCATCCTTCGGCGCCCGTGGGGCGCCCACAACTACGCGGCACTCAAACGTCTTCTCCTCGCCATGTTCGGGCTCACGGAGGCCAAACGCGCCGACCGCCTCCTGGACCTTCCCGCCCTCGGCGACACACGACCGTCCGTTCGGATGGATTATATGTTGTCCCTTCTTGGAGACCAGCACCCGGATTTCCTTTTCTGCACGCTTTTCCTCCGCCAGCTACCTGCGCAGGTGCGGCTCGCGCTGGCCGGTTCGAACATAACGGAACCCCGCTCCCTGGCCGGAGAGGCGGACAAATTTTTCGCGGCCTGCGACACGTGGCCGACGTATGGTGCTGCCGTAGTGGATCCTGATGCGGAGGCTACAGCGCCCCCTGATTCCCTCGTGGCCGCTGCTACGCCCCGCCCACCACCGCCGGCACAGCCGACGCGGCAGCCACCACCGCAAACCTGGTGCTACCATCATGCCAGGTTCGGCCGCAAGGCTAGGGCGTGCCGCCCGCCGTGTTCTTTCGACGGGTCGGGAAACGACCGGCCGGTGCTCACTTGCGGCCATGAGCGTCGGCCATTCTGGCAGCCTCCTGTTCGTCACAGACACCATGTCTGGTCGCCGTTTTCTGTGCGACACTGGAGCGCAGGTAAGCGTCCTCCCTGCCTCCGGGTCCGACAAGCAAGCCGCGGGCAGCGCTTCCAATGGTCTTTCGTCACCGCCAGCGTGCCAATGGCCCTGTTCGGTGCGCCCTCCTTTGTGCGCATGGGCTGTTCGTGGATGTTAAGCGTCGACGCCTCGTCCAGGCCGAAACCTTCAGCTCGCTCGCTTGTTCACTGAGCGGCTCACAGAGTGGCTTACCAAGCGGCTTGCTGAGCGGTTCCATCCCGGCGAGGTTAGTCTGTACGCTTCCGGCAGCGGCCGAGTTTACCCGCCTCCTCGCCAGTTTCCCGGCACTCACGCGGCCCACCTTTTCAGCAGGGGCCGTCAAACACGGGGTGGAACACCATATTCCCACCGTCGGACCTCCGGTCTACACCCGGGCGTGCCGCCTGGACCCCACGAAGCTCGCCATGGCGAAAGCGGAGTTCGCCACGCTGGAGCGGCTGGGCATCGTACGGCGTTCCAACAGCGCATGGGCCTCTCCTCTGCACATTGTGCCCAAGCCCGGCGGCGGATGGCAGCCGTGCGGTGACTACCGCCGGCTCAACGACGCCACCACCCCCGACCGCTACCCGGTCCCGCATATTCAGGACTTTTCCGCCCAGTTGGCGAAAACGACCATTTTCTCCAAGGTGGACCTCATCCGGGGCTTCCACCAGGTCCCCGTACAACCGGACGATGTACCAAAGACGGCCGTCATCACACCTTTCAGCCTCTTCGAGTTCTTGCGGATGCCTTTTGGGTTGAAAAATGCGGCCCAGGCGTTCCAGCGGCTCATGGACAGCGTCTTGCGTGACTTGTCCTTCATCTATGTCTACCTGGACGACATCCTAGTCGCGAGCGCATCCCGGGAGGAGCACCTGCTCCATCTCCGCACGCTCTTCGAACGCCTGGGCCAGCATGGCCTGATTAATCAACCCTGCGAAGTGCCGTTTCGTCGTCACCGCCATCGACTTCTTGGGGCACCGCATCACCAGGCACGGGGCCATCCCTTTACCAGCCAAGGTGGAGGCGGTCAGGGGTTTCCCGCACCCCCGCACGATCAAGGGGCTCCAGGAATTCCTGGGCATGGTGTATTTTTATCACCGCTTCGTGCCCCGCGTCGTCCAGCTCTTGCGCCCCCTGCACAAGGCCCTCCGGGGGAAACCGGGCAAAGGTGACATCGCCTGGACGGAGCAGATGGCCGCGCCGTTTGCGGGCGCAAAGCTGGCCTTGGCCAACGCTACCATGCTGGCGCACCCGGCGCCCGATGCACCAATCGCCTTCACCGCAGACGCGTCGGACTACGCGGTGGGCGCGGTGCACGAGCAGTGGGTGAGTGGTGCTTGGCAGCCGCTGGCGTTTTTTAGCCGGCAGCTCCACCCGCACGAACGCTGGTACAGCACCTTCGACCGCGAGCTGCTCGGGCTCCACCTGGCGGTCCGACACTTCCGCCATCTTCTCGTGGGCCACCAGTTCACGGCCTTCGTCGATCACAAGCCTCTTGTTTTTGCGATGGCCAAGGTCGACGAGCCGTGGTCGGCCCGGCAGCAACGTCACCTCTCTGCCGTGTCCGAGTACACGACGGACATCCGTCACGTCGCGGGTAAGGACAACCCGGTGGCGGATTGCCTTTCTCGGTCCGTCACACACGCGATCCACCTCGGGATCGACTATGCCCGGATGGTGGCAGACCAGACCGCCTACCCCGACGTCTAGGCCTTGCGGACCGCCATCACGGGCCTCCGCGTCACCGAGGTGCCGTTTGACGTCGCGGGCACTGCCCTCTTGTGCGACGTCTCCCTCGGCCGGCCTCGCCCCATCATGCCCGCTGGCTGGCAGTGCCCGTTTTTTGACGCCATCCACGGCCTGTCCCACCCGGGCACGGAGGCCTCCCAGAAGCTTGTCGCAGCGAAGTTCGTCTGGCATGGCCTCAGGAAGAACGTCCGCGACTGCGCCAGGACGTGCCTCGCGTGTCAGCGTGCGAAAGTCCACCGCCACACCCAAGCCCCGTTGGCCCCGTTTACGGTGCCCGAACATCGGTTCGACCATGTCCACGTCGACTTGGTGGGACCTCTGCCCCCCTCGTGTGGTTTCACCCACCTCCTCACCATGGTGGACCGCACCATCCGGTGGCCGGAGGCCGTGCCATTGGCGGCGACGGCTGCGGCTGACGTCGCGCAAGCTTTCATCGCCACTTGGATTGCCCGGTTCGGCACCCCCTCGGACATCTCGTCCGACCGCGGCCCCCAGTTCACCTCGGAGCTCTGGGGAGCAGTGGCGCAAGAGCTCGGGGTCAAGCTGCACTGCACCATGGCTTACCACCCCCAGGCCAACGGCCTGTGTGAGCGCTTCCATCGCTCAATGAAGGCCACGCTCCGGGCCAGCCTCCGCGACGGCAGCTGGGCCGACAGGCTCCCCTGGGTCCTGCTGGGCCTCAGGACGGCGCCCAAGGACGACCTGCGCGCGTCCTCGGCAGAGCTGGTCTTCGGACAACCACTGCGGGTACCGGGCGAATTTATTCTCGACTCCACGGCCCCTTGGTCCACGGCGCAACAGCGCTCCACCCTTCAGGAGACCGCCAGGAGGTTCGCCCCGGTGCCGACGGCACACCACGGTTGCCCGTCCTCCCACGTCGCCCCGGAGCTTCGCACGACGGAGTACGTTTTTGTCCAGCACGACGCCCACCGGGCACTGCTGCGGCCCCCGTACGACGGGCCCTTCCGCGTGCTGGAGACCGGGGACAAGCATTTCACCGTGGACATCGGCGGTACTCCAGATCGTATCTCCGTGGACCGCCTCAAGCTGGCCCACCTCGACCTGGACCACCCCCCGCAAGCAGCTCTGCCTCTGCGTCGAGGCCGCCCCCCGGCGGGCAGACCCCCGGCACCCCCCAGTCCCGCCGTCCCGCTACCCCCCAGCCCTGCACGCATCGCCAGAGGGCGTTTCGGCCGGGTCATCCGGCTTCCCCGCAAGCTCACCCTTCAGGTGCGCGGGAATTCTGGGGGGGCGCGTGTGGCGGACACAATGTCAGTGGGCAATAATTCCACGCACCAGTGGGTGGCGCGAGCGTCCGGGCATGGAAGCGCAGCTCGGGCCACGCCCGGAGCAAAGGCGTCACGAGGCGCAGGGTGGAACTGAGATACATGCCCTGCCTTTCGGCCGACCGGCCACGCCCGGGGGCAAGGCGTGGCCTCGGGACATATATGCGGGCTCGAAAGTCGAGCCCGCCCAGTGCTTACGTGCGAGCTGATAATAAAGTGTTTTGGTTTGTACAACGCGTTGTGGCCTACCTTCTTGGCAAACGAGTTGTGTATGCACAGCACCACAACTTTTACTTTTGATGACAGTCGTCACAAAAACGACATATATTTCTTCGTTCTTATTTCATTCAACATTATTATCCGGAAGTAAAATATGTTTCAGGAAATTACCGAGAGATATTTCTTCGTTTTTTAAAAATTAGTTATGTGCGCATACACTTTAAATAGGTTTATTTGAAATCTTTAATTTTCACAATGTAATTTACTTGCCATTTGATGATTACGAGACACTTCCTCTTGAGGATCGTGACAATTCATACATTGCGTGGAAACTTCCATTTCCAAAATGCATGAGACGATCGATGAATAACGCAGACTTGAACAGGATGCAGCAAGAAAAATAACGAGACGGGAGAAAAACGAGACGGGAAAAAGCCGATTGGAGAGGAAAGTGAGGAGCGATTGGAGAGGTGAGTGAGGCACGATTGGAGAGTGTGAGGAGGTATTGGAGAGGAGTGTGAGGGGGTATTGGAGAGGAGTGTGAGGAGGTATTGGAGAGGAGTGTGAGGAGGTATTGGATAGGAGTGTGAGGAGGAGTGGGATTGGAGAGGCGTGAGGGTGGAGAGAGGAGAGTGTCAGGTGGTGAGGATTGAGGGGTCACATATTATGTGAAATAAATAAATTGTGTTCATTACACCATTTCTGGATCTGATGAATTGCCAGTAACCATTTTGTAAAAATGAATGTGCAGCATCCATCTCAATATGTCGAAATGTCTATGTCGATCTCTCTGACTCTCTGGAAAATCCTCTCTATCTCTTTGCTGATGACTCCACTCTCTGCCGCTCCATTCCTCTTCTCTCAGATAGGCAGTCTGCAGCCTCCTCACTCTCTGAAGACCTGGACAAAATCACAGACTGGTGAAACAAGTGGAACATGTCTTTCAATCCTGCCAAATCTCACTCTCTTACTATGTCTCTCCGAAAAGATCGACTGGACAACCCTCCCATCTACTTTCTCAACAATCCTCTCCAAGAAGTTCTGTCACTCAAGCTTTTGGGTCTCACTATCTGCCATGATCTTTCTTGGGAAAACCACATTTCCAAGCTGGCCTCCAAAGCCAGTCGCCGACTGGGCATCCTCCGTCGTGCGAAGTCCTTCCTCGGCACACCTGAGCTCCTCACCACATACAAGGCTTTCATCCGCAGCTCAATGGAATACTGTTCTCCCCTATGGGCTGGTGCTCCTGCCTCACACCTGGCTCGGCTTCACGCTGTTGAATCCAAAGCTTTCAAAATCATTGGAATCTCCCGCGATGAAGCTATCTCTGAGGGCCTTTCACTCACTCACCGCAGGCAGGTAGGTGGTCTTTCTGTCTTCTACCGACTCCTCTCCGGCCTTGCTCCCCCAGCTCTCTCCGTGCTCTGTCCCCCAAATATTCCTACAGGTCGCACAAGATCTGCCAGCAACCCTCTGATGGTTAAACTGCCGAAATCTCGGCTCTCTGCTCACCTTCACTCTTTCATTCCTCTTTTCTCCCGCCTGTGGAACAAACTCCCACACTCCCTTCAATCCCTCTCCTCCCTCCAGGTCTTTAAAACAGCTGTTCACCACCATCTCTTATCTTCCCCCATCCATAACCTTGATCTTTTCTACCCCCACTAATTCACCCCAGATCCACCTTGTTTGAAATTCCAACTTATTTCCTGGAAATCCTGGCAGTGTCCATATGTTTATACCTCTCCCACCCCCCCCCCCCTTCACATGCCTCCCCCCCTTCACATGCCTCCCCCCTTCACATGCCTCCCCCCCAAAGCCCTCTCCCTCCCACAGATCTCTCGATGTCTCCATGTCTCTCGGTCCCTGCTCTCAAATGTTGTGTTTGTGTCCTTCCCCCTCTCTCCCCATCTTGTCTACCGCTCCCGATGTTATTTGTTTTATGTGTCTGTTTGTCTTTCTGTGTGATTAATTTTGGCTCTTTCACGAGCCTCGATCTTGTATACAAAAAAAAAAAAAAAAAAAAAAAAAAAAAAATATGTCACACACGTCCATGCCCGTGGGCTTCACATGGGTGACCCCACTATATTTTTTAAAAATCGCGGCACGGTCGGTCATACACCGCCTAAAATAACAGACGGGAAAATGGCGAGATATATTAAAATTTTGTGGCGGACTTTTCCATTTGATGACAATCGTCACGATTAAATATTTA
Organism: Myxine glutinosa; assembly: GCF_964187855.1. Taxonomy (NCBI): domain Eukaryota; kingdom Metazoa; phylum Chordata; class Myxini; order Myxiniformes; family Myxinidae; genus Myxine; species Myxine glutinosa. The sequence goes on along the minus strand of NC_136265.1, from coordinate 123,803,715 downwards.
ATTTATACGTCGTCACAATAATGTGGAGAGAGGAGCATAGCTTCGTTCACGTATCGCCACAGACAGGAAATTGCCAACAGATATTTCTTCGTTATTATTTCATTCATCCTCATTATACGGAAGTAAAGGTAATCCTGTTTAAACTGGCATTCATTCCAGCGAGGGGTTGGAGAGGAGCGATGGGGTTGGAGAGGAGCGAGGGGTTGGAGAGGAGCTAGGGGTTGGAGAGGACCTAGGGGTTGGAGAGGAGCGAGGGGTTGGAGAGGAGTGAGGGGTTGGAGACGAGCGAGGGGTTGGAGAGGAGCGAGGGGTTGGTGAGGGGCGAGGAGTTGGAGAGGCGCGAGGTTTTGGAGAGGCGCGAGGGTTTGGAGAGGCGTGAGGGTTTGGAGAGGCACGAGGGGTTGGTGAGGAGCGAGGTGTTGGAGAGGAGCGAGGGGTTGGAGAGGAGCGAGGGGTTGGAGAGGAGCGAGGGGTTGGAGAGGAGCGAGGGGTTGGAGAGGGGCGAGGGGTTGGAGAGGGGCTAGGGGTTGGAGAGGAGTGAGGGGTTGGAGAGTGAGGACCGATTGGAGAGGAGAGTGAGGAGCAATTGGAGAGGTGAGTGACGCGCAATTGGAGGGGAGTGTGAGGGATTGGAGAGGAGTGTGAGGAGTTGAAGAGGAGTGTGAGGGGTTGGAGAGGAGTGTGAGGGGTTGGAGAGGAGTGTGAGGGGTTGGAGAGGAGTGTGAGGGGTTGGAGAGGAGTGTGAGGGGTTGGAGAGGAGTGTGAGGGGTTGGAGAGGAGTGTGAGGGGTTGGAGAGGAGTGTGAGGGGTTGGAGAGGAGTGTGAGGAGTTGGAGAGGAGTGTGAGGAGTTGGAGAGGAGTGTGAGGGGTTGGAGAGGAGTGTGAGGGGTTGGAGAGGAGTGTGAGGGGTTGGAGAGGAGTGTGAGGGGTTGGAGAGGAGTGTGAGGGGTTGGAGAGGAGTGTGAGGGGTTGGAGAGGAGTGTGAAGGGTTGGAGAGGCGTGTGAGGGATTGGAGAGGAGTGTGAGGGGTTGGAGAGGCGTGTCAGGGATTGGAGAGGAGTGTGAGGGGTTGGAGAGGAGTGTGTGGTGGTTGGAGAGGAGTGTGAGGGGTTGGAGAGGAGTGTGAGGGGTTGGAGAGGAGTGTGAGGGGTTGGAGAGGAGTGTGAGGGGTTGGAGAGGAGTGTGAGGGGTTGGAGAGGAGTGTGAGGGGTTGGAGAGGAGTGTGAGGGGTTGGAGAGGAGTGTGAGGGGTTGGAGAGGAGTGTGAGGGGTTGGAGAGGAGTGTGAGGGGTTGGAGAGGAGTGTGGGGGGTTCGAGAGGAGTGTGAGGGATTGGAGAGGAGTGTGAGGAGGTATTGGAGAGGAGTGTGAGGAGCTATTTGAGAGGAGTGTGAGGAGGTATTGGATAGGAGTGTGAGGAGTGGGATTGGAGAGGCGTGAGGGTGGAGAGAGGAGAGTGTCAGGTGGAGAGGAGTGAGGGGTCACATATTATGTGACATAAATAAATTGTGTTCATAACACCATTTCTGGATCTGATGAATTGCCAGTAACCATTTTGTAAAAATGAATGTGCAGCATCTAACTCAATATGTCGAAATGTCACACACATCCATGCCCGTGGGATCCCCACGGGTGACCCCATTAGTATGATAAATGGAGCGGGAGAACAAGATGGAGAGCAGTGACATCGGGAGATCTGTGGGAGGAAGAGGGCTTGGGGGGGAGGGGGAGGCATGGTATTGAGGTACAAACAAAAAAAAAAAGCACCTGGACACTGCTAGGACTTCCAGGAAAGAAGTCGGTATTTCAGAAAAGTGGATCTGGGCTGAATTAACGGGGGTAGAAAAGATCAAGGTTTTGGATGGGAGATGATAAGCGATGGTGGTGAACAGCTGTTTTAAAGACCTAGAGGGAGGAGTGGGATTGAAGGGAGTGGGGGAGTTTGTTCCATAGGTGGGAGAAAAGGGGAATGAAAGAGTGAAGGTGAGCAGAGAGTCTTGATTTTGGCAGTTTAACCATAAGAGGGTTACTGGCAGATCTTGTGCGACCTGTAGGAATATTTGGGGGACAGAGCACAGAGAGAGCTGGGGGAGCAAGGCCGGAGAGGAGTGGTGTGTCAAGGAACGACTTCGTGAGACGGAGGATGCCCAGTCGGCGACTGACTTTGGAGGGCAGCTTGGAAATGTTGTTTTCCCAGGAAAGATCATGGCAGATAGTAAGACCCAAAAGCTTGAGTGACAGAACTTCTTCAAGAGGATTATTCCCAGGTGAATAACCCAGGTGCTTGACTTTATTTTCATGTAGAAGTTGTGTGCAGACATCCACAGTCAGAGAAAGCACATACTGTAACCTCGTGTCAATTGATATACCAGGCTACGCACTCCATACACTTAATGCAGGAATACGTAACTTCCCGTATTCTCAGATTCTTTTAAATTATTCCTCTTTGCCCAGGCAAATTTCTGCTGATGCATTGGCACAGTTTTCAAGAGCGGCTCTTCATTCTCTCGTTTGTTTGGGTGAGTCTTTTTCTGCTCCTTTTGCTCTTTTGTGGCTATGCGCAGTACTTCAAATATCCTTTCGGGCCCCTGTGCTCCGTTCCTCCCCTGCTTCTTCACCTTCCCCTTACTCTTAACACGAGCTTGCGTTATCCTCTTGTAAGGTACAGTATTCCATTCGAGGAACCAATTGTTACGGATTCGGGGGTCGGCTCTCCCCTTATCAAGGGGGGGTTAATCCCCGTGTCTTTTAAGCTGGCCGTGCTGAGTCCTTGGGAAGCTATAACGTCCTTCCCGGCACGGCGTTAGGTAGGGTTTGCTAGGCCTACGGGTTCGCTGCTACCTAAGTACTAATGCCCGCCGGAAACGAGGGAATAATTCCCGCTCGAACCATGGATAAGATGGAAATTGTCGAGCGGTTTGCAATCCGCGACCTGAGCCATTAACAAAGACTAACCCGATTCTAGCGGTTCCGAAATCGTGCCACAGGTACTCAATTGAGAAAAGACTAAAGCGATCGGGTAAGAAGAAACCAGAGTATAGGAAGAACAGGTGAATTTATTTACAATCAAGAAGAAGAGGAAACGAAAGGAATATACAAGAAGAAGAAGAAGAAGAATCAGGACACAGGGCAGGCTTAACTAAACAGTCTTAACTTAACGACCCCAGACGAACATACACACACACAGGATGGTAGCTGGCAGGGGGGAGGGGAGGGGGGGAAGGTCCAGGTTGATGGTTCCAGGTAGGTCGACTCCATCCAGGCTCCGGTTCCAAGGGCGAAGAATGGCAGGCAGCTTCGCGTGTCGCCGACCGCGAGCGGACCTTACATATATCGAGGGGCTGGGATGCTGCATACGTAATACGTTTATCGAGCAAGCGCTCGCTCTCTCTCTCTCTCGCAAGTTCAACAAGGGCTTTCCGAAGCAGTTCGTCAAAGAGCTCTGCGCAGCTTCGTCTCTCAGCCAGACCCCACCAAGTGCCGTCTCCAACCCAAGTCGACCCTTGTGAAAAGGCTCGCGCTTTTCATACATGGATACAAAATCGTCGGTTAATTCGTGTCGCGTATTCTGAGGCCTAGTAGGATACCATGTCTGACCTTCAGGCTTTGTTTTTCTCTCAGCGGTTCGTCAATTGCGCTGCAATTACTTTCGTTCTCTGTTTTTTGTCCCAGTCTTTCACCCCATACCTCCTTGTTTAAAATCTCAACTAAAAAAAAACAAACCCAAAAAAATATTTCCTTCTCTGTTCTTATTTGTTTATTCGTTGTTCTTATTTGTTCGTTCGTTCTTCGATCACTTTGTTCGTGATCTCGTGATCACGTTGTTAAAAATGTTTAAACTTTCCCCTGAAGAAATGTATTCTGTCGTATATTGTAACACCTTTTTCTTCTTCTTCTATAAAAGGATGCTTTCGACTTGCACACGAAATCTATTCATTCCAAAGAAAAATTCCATCTCTTACAGTTCCTTTTTTCTACATTCCAGAAACTCTCCATCACCCTTCCCCTCCAAATCTACCCCCTTGCCCCTCCCCTCCAAATCTTCCCCATCACCCATCTCTTTCAAATCTTGCCCCTTGCCCCTCCCCTCCAAATGTTCTCCATCACCCATCTCTTTCAAATCTCCCCCCTTACCCCTTCCCTCCTAAACTCCCCCCACACCCCTCCCCTCCGAGACTCTCCCTCGCTCCTCCCCTCCTAGACTCCCCTCTCACCCCTCCTCCTCAAAGCGTCCTCCCCGCTTCTTCCCCCTTCCAACTTTCACCTTCATCTCCCCCAACCTTCTGCCTCGCTCTTCCCCCTCCTCAAATAACACCTCACTGTGCCTCACCCAATCACCATCAAACCTTTTGTCCGCCCCATTCTTCCCTTTCTCCAAGCTATTCTGAAATCTCTGACACGCCTTCAACAGCTCTCCCTACCTCTTACTCCTCTTCCACATCTTACCCTACCCCTCCCCCCCTGTTCTGTATCTGATGCTCCCGCTTCCTCTTCATGAACGGTATGGACCTCAAACATCCGGGGCCTTCGCTCAAACTTGACTGATCTCTCCATACAGGTTGCTTCTGACAAACCAGACGTGATCTGTTTAACAGAAACTTTCCTCCTTCATAATGTCTCTGATTCCTTGGTATCTCTCCCAGGTTACTCCCTCCTCCGGTATGATAGACCTGAGCCTCGTCCTGGAGGTGGGGTTGCTATTTTTATTAAAAACTCTCTTCCTCACTTGCCCTGCACTGCCCTCTCTCCACCTCACCCCCAGGAATAACTTTGGCTACGGCTTCCCTTTCGCTCCCACCTTTTGTTCATATGTGTGTTGTACCGTCCACCAAACAGTGATGACTCTATCTACATCTTGCTGTCTGATAATATGGACCAACTTCTATCTACCCATCCCAACTCTCTCTTCCTCATATGTGGTGATTTCAATTGTCACCATGCCAGCTGGCTGGGTGTGGGTACCTCTCTCACCAGCCATGGCTCTTCAGCAAAGGACTTCTGCGACTCACTGGGACTGACACAATCTGTCAATTTCCCGACCCGGATCTCAGTCAATGGAGCATCTTCTCTTCTGGACTTGGTTATGACTAACTTCCCTGAAAATGTCTGCTGCTCTGCTTCTGCTCCAATCGGCTCATCTGATCATGTGCCTGTTAAAGTGGACATCTCTCTGACAATTCTCAGAGAGCCTCCTCAGCGTCGACGAGTCTGGCATTTCACTCACGCCAACTGGCACGGTCTTCAAGCAGCCATCAATCATTTGGACTGGTCTCCCATCTCTACCGCCTCTGACATCAACTCATCCTGGGAATTCTTCCAAAGTAAATTGCTCTCTCTCATGCACAGATTTATCCCATCTCGTCTTCAGTTGTCATACCCTTCCTCCCGTCCATGGTACACGGAATCTTGTGGTGAGGCTGTTGCCCAGAAACAACTTGCTTTCGTCTCCTGGAAAGCAAATCCAACGGATGGAAATCTCATTTCCTTTCACAAAGCCCGAAACAAGTGTGTGTCCACCCTCAGGAGCCAGGAAACAATATCTCTCCGTTCTCAAGAACGAACTCTCTTATCTGTCTCCCTCTTCCAAATCCTGGTGGCGTCTGGTCAAATCTGTTTCTGGTGTTTGTTCCCCCTCCATCCCCTCCCTCACCTCAAAAGGCTACACGGCTGACTCCGCACATGAAAAAGCTGAATGCCGCAACTCTGTGTTTGCCTCTAAATCTTGTGTCCCAAACCCATCCCTCTCTGTACCCACCGTACCCAGTCGTACCCAGCTGCTCCTGGACTCTGTGTCCTTTAGTCCTGACAAGGTGGAAAAGTTTCTGTCAACCCTCGACTCTGATTCTGCAACTGGTCCTGACGGCATCAGCCATCGGGTCCTAAAATTTGAGAGCAAACATTGGTACTTCGCTTATTTTTCAAGAAATTCATCTCACAAGGTTCAGACATACATGGCGGCGGCCATCTTGGATTTTGACGTGGCGACACAATTTTCAATAGCGTTCTTCCTTATGCCTAGATACACCCACACACCAGATTAGAAGTTGGTATTTCGCTTATTTTTCAAGATATGCAGGTTACAAGGTTCAGACATACATGGCATCAGACATACATGGCGCCGGCCATCTTGGATTTTGACGTGGCGACCCAATTTTAAACAGCGTTCTTGCTTGTGCCTAGATACACCCACACACCAGATTCGACGTTGGTACTTCGCTTATTTTTTGAGATATTTCGCTCACAAATTTCAGACATATATATATATGGTGGCGGCCATCTTGGATTTTGACGTGGCGACCCAATTTTCAATAGCGTTCTTCCTTATGCCGAGATACACCCACACACCAAATTAGAAGTTGGTACTTCGCTTATTTTTTGAGATATTTCGCTCACAAATTTCAGACATATATATGGTGGCGCCCATCTTGGATTTTGACGTGGCGACCCAATTTTCAATAACGTTCGTCCTTATGCCGAGATACACCCACACACCAAATTAGAAGTTGGTACTTCGCTTATTTTTCAAGATATTCATCTCACAAAGTTCAGACATACATGGCGGCGGCCATCTTGGATTTTGACGTGGCGACCCAATTTTCAATAGCGTTCTTCCTTATGCCTAGATACACCCACACACCAGATTAGAAGTTCGTACTTCGCTTAGTTTTCAAGATATGCAGGTTACAAGGTTCAGACATACATGGCATCAGACATACATGGCGGCGGCCATCTTGGATTTTGATGTGGGTTGCACCCACACACCAAATTCGAATGCGGTCCTTCGCTTACGCACGCACGCACGCACGGACGGACGGACAGACGGACGGACGGACGGACACACGGACGGAGGGGAAAGCCATAGTCCCCCTTTCGCTCCGCTGAGCGATGGGGGACAACAAGAAAGAGCAATCGGAGATTGCAGACCCTCAGCAGGACGTGTTTTTAGGTTTTTAAGGCTTTTGTGTTAAAACAAATATGGCGGCAAACCACATGACTGATGACGTCACCATTATTTTTTTTCTACACCAATGTATCCCCAGATGACACTCAATAAATTTTATCTTAATCGGTTGAAGTTTTGTACTTGTCGATTTGTGACGTCATAATGGAGGAACCTATGACATCATCCTTAACATATGTTATTAGCATGGAGAGTTCTTTACAATGAGCCATGTCTCAATTCTTTCTCTTCAGCATTTTCGGAGATATAGAGGTGCAAAGTTTTTTGCTTTTTCCAAGATGGCGCCCATACCACATGACCTATGACGTCATAATTATCATTACAAAATTATACAGGTGGAGTTGCACCTATTGGTGAACATTTGGTGAACATTCTTTTAATAGGAGTAAGACCCCTTGATCCACTGACAGGGCATTACTCCTGCCAGGTACGATTTGCAGGCCTACCTGTTTTGGGGCCACAGGGAAGGCCTGCCTTTTTTGCTATGAAAAAAGGTAAAAAGTCAAACATTTGAACAGCCTTGGACGTGCACCTTGACCCCATGGCCAAGGCACAACGTCAACAAGGCTGTCCCAATAACAATACACATGCGCCTCAACCCCAAGGGGGAAGCACTTGCTGATATGTAAATCCCATTCAAATTTCAAGTCAATCGGATGAAAATTGAGGATTTTAGAAATTTGAAAAAAAAGTGGTTGACCTTTGGCCTATGTTGACCTTTTGGCCAATGTTGATGTCAAAAATAGTTGGTGGTTGAATTAAATTCGCCGACATGTATATCCTATTCAAATTTCAAGTCAATGGGATGAAAATTGAGGATTTTAGAAATTTAAAAAAAGTGGTTGACCTTTGGCCTACGTTGACCTTTTGGCCTATGCTGATCTCAAAAATAGTTGGTGGTTGAATTCAATTCGCCGATATGTAAATCCTATTCAAATTTCAACTCAATCGGATGAAAATTGATGATTTTAGAAATTTGAAATGGTTGTTGACCTTTGGCCTATGTTGACCTTTTGGCCTATGCTGATCTCAAAAATAGTTGGTGGTTGAATTCAATTCGCCGACATGTATATCCTATTCAAATTTCAAGTCAATCGGATCAAAATTGAGGATTTTAGAAATTTTTTAAAAAGTGGTTGACCTTTGGCCTATGTTGATCTCGAAAATAGTTAGTGGTTGAATTCAGTTAGCCGATATGTAAATCCCATTCAAATTTCAAGTCAATCGGATGAAAATTGAGGATTTTAGAAATTTGAAAAAAAAGTGGTTGACCTTTGGCCTATGTTGACCTTTTGGCCGATGTTGATCTCAAAAATAGTTGGTGGTTGAATTAAATTCGCCGACATGTATATCCTATTCAAATTTCAAGTCAATCGGATGAAAATTGAGGATTTTAGAAATTTTTTAAAAAGTGGTTGACCTTTGGCCTATGTTGGCCTTTTGGCCTATGTTGATCTCGAAAATAGTTAGTGGTTGAATTCAGTTAGCCGATATGTAAATCCCATTCAAATTTCAAGTCAATCGGATGAAAATTGAGGATTTTAGAAATTTGAAAAAAAAAGTGGTTGACCTTTGGCCTATGTTGACCTTTTGGCCGATGTTGATCTCAAAAATAGTTGGTGGTTGAATTAAATTCGCCGACATGTATATCCTATTCAAATTTCAAGTCAATCGGATGAAAATTGAGGATTTTAGAAATTTGAAAAAAGTGGTTGACCTTTGCCTATTTTGACCTTTTGATCCCAAAAATATATAGGATTTTGTCGGACCACGAACTCTACCATTTGGTAAAGTTTCGTGAAGATCGGTTTTAAATTGTGACCTGTAGGCAAGTATAAGTGAGCGGACAGACAAACAAACCCACAAACCGGAGTGATCAACATACTTGGCCAAAAAAAAAAAAAATTGGCCAAGTAAACAAACAAACAAACAAACGCACTCAAATGCAATACCTTCTCCTCAGGTGAGGGTAATAACATGAGGATAATGGACGTGGATCATGGGATGAGCATCAGGAATTAAACTTGAATGGATGGAATCGTCACCAGACACATAACCTGACGGATGGTAGTGGTTCGTGTGCAGCCTGTTGGTTGCATCATTTTCTGGAAGCGTGGACTGATGCAGTAAGCTGGGACTCATTTTGCCGACGTCAGAAGGATGAACAGGCTGAATGAACCCACCTGGTGTTACTTGAACGGCACGCCATGAACTCAAACCCAAGACCTTGAGATCTCAAGTCAGACACCTAGGGCACCTGGCGGATGATATTGCCGAACACAGCACGCGGCGATCAGATGCACGGGCTGCAAAAGGCGGTCACGTGATCAGGTGATTATCAGCCACAACTGTAATTCATTTGTCTGCATCAAAAGCAATCAATCATCAGGAATTGCATCGACAAAAGTGAAAACTCTGCGCAGGCCGAATTAGCCAGGTGGATGGAGTTTCGCTCGAAATTGCATTTCTCTGTTATTCCTACCTGCCCTGCATCGCTCTCATGACTCAGTGTGGTGTTCGCTGTTGCTGACGTCGTCCTTTTGCACGGCCGAGGTTCGGAAGAATTGCTCTTTCGTGCGATTAGTTTCCCTTACGACTCCTTTCCCGTCACGTGACTCACAGCAACTCCCTTACAACTCCTCAATAACGATGCTGACGTCATCACTGCTTTTGGTGGTCTTGTTTCTCACTTTGGGACATATTTTGTCCCTTCGGTGCAGCACGTGGTTGATGGTTGCATCATTTACTGGGGGTGCCACTGCGTTGCTGATGTGATGCCATCTGTAAGTTAGAGCAGGAATGTGTACTTTGTTCAGGATGGCAACGACATATAGTTCCCAAACTCTTCATGAACTGGAACTGCACTCAGTAGTGAGCACACCTCCACCTGGTTGCATTATCACTCAAATGTGAATAATCACTTTAAAAATTATACGAGCCGGATCTGGATCCGGATCTTCACCAAAATTGAATCGATTCTTCCTTGTCACACACACAACCTGTCCAACAAGTTTCGTCCAAATCCATCCACAACTTTTTGAGATATCCTGCTATGTATCGTTTTTCGCCCTATCTCCCAATAGTGAAGAAGCAATTAAATAATTAAATAATTCTTATATCCGAATCCATATTCAGATCTTCACTAACATTGAATCGATTCTTCCTTATCACACACACGTCCAACAACTTTTGTCCAAATCCATCCATAACTTTTTGAGATATCCTGCTATGTATCGTTTTTGGCCGTATCTCTCAATGGTGAAGAATCACTTTAAAAATTAAATAATTCTCATATCCGAATCTATATTCAGATCATCACTAAAATTGAAACGATTCTTCCTTGTCCAACACACAACCTGTCCACCACGTTTTGTCGAAATCCATCCACAACTTTTTGAGATATCTTGCTATGTATCGTTTTTGTCCCTATCTCCCAATGGTGAAGAATCAATTAAATAATTAAATAATTCTCATATCCGAATCCATATTCAGATCTTCACCAAAATTGAATCGATTCTTCCTTGTCACACACACAACCTGCGCACCAAGTTTCGTCCAAATCCATCCACAACTTTTTGAGATATCCTGCTATGTATCGTTTTTCGCCCGATCTCCCAATGGTGAAGAATCACTTAAAAAATTAAATAATTATTATATCCGAATCCATATTCAGATCTTCACCAACATTGAATCGATTCTTCCTTGTCCAACACCCAACCTGTCCACCAAGTTTTGTCCAAATCCATCCACAACTTTTTGAGATATCCTGCTATGTATCGTTTTTCGCCCGATCTCCCAATGGTGAAGAATCACTTTAAAAATTAAATAATTCTTATATCCGAATCCATATTCAGATCTTCACCAACATTGAATCGATTTTTCCTTGTCCAACACCCAAGCTGTCCACAAAGGTTCGTCCAAATCCTTCCACAACCTTTTGAGATATCCTGCTTTATGGTGGTTTTAGTCGTATCACTCAATGGTGAAGAATCACTTTAAAAATTAAATAATTCTCATATCCGAATCCATATTCAGATCATCACTAAAAGTGAAACGATTCTTCCTTGTCCAACACACAACCTGTCCACCAAGTTTTGTCCAAATCCATCCACAACTGTTTGAGATATTTTGCTTTGTATCGTTTTGGCCGTATCTCCCAATGGTGAAGAATCACGGGAAAAATTAAATAACTTTTATCCAAATCCATATTCAGATCTTTACCAAAATCGAATCGATTCTTCCTTATCACACACACAACATGTCCAACAACTTTTGTCCAAATCCATTCATAACTTTTTGAGATATCCTGCTATGTATCGTTTTTGGCCCCATCTCCCAATGGTGAAGAATCACTTTAAAAATTCTAGCAACCGGATCCGAATCCGGATCTTCACCAAAATCGAATCATTTCGTCCTCGTCACAAACGCTACATATCTGCCAAATTTCGTCCGAATCCGTCCACAACTGAGATATTTTGTTCACAAACAAACAAACGGACAAACAGACAGGGGTGAAAACATAACCTCCATCCACCTTTGGTGGCGCAGGTACATATACTGTGGGATCTATAATGTCCACCAGTTAATGCCAGCAAACGTCCATCGGAGGGATGGCGTACGGATAGATTCCTCGTCCTGCCTGCAAAACACCAGGGTGGCAGTTTATACCTGGGCGAGATTCGAACCCTTAGGTGTGTGCACATACCGGTTACCCTGCCAGTGTGAGGCCTGTGAAGGTAGAGGGATACACATAAGGAACTTTGGAGCAGAAGGATATACCGTTCGGCCCATCGTGCCTGTGCTACACCGACCCCAGTCTCCATCACCCATTCACACACAAGCTACCCACAAGTCCTGTCAATATCCTACACCCCTCTATCTCGAATACATACGGGTATCTATCTAACTCACATTTAAATCTATCCATCTCCACCACCTTTCCTGGGAGACCATTCCATGCATTCACCACTCCCCGACTGAAAGACCTTTGCCTTAAAACTCCCCAAACTCTCCTCTTCTTCTTTACCCTCAAGCTATGGTCTCTGGTCCTAACACTGTCCACTCTGCTGATAAACTAGACTGCACCTATGTTGTCCACACCATTCTTTAACTGAAACACTTCCATCAAATTCCTTCGTAATCACCTCCTTTATAATGTACTAGGGCATTGCCCGTACTATATCTATATCTAAAATTATATCCCCCCCCCCTCTATTTACATGAAATGGTTTGGTCCAAAGCGAACGGCTTGCGAGTACGGTGACAATCCCCCCCCTCTATTTACATGCAATGGTTTGGTCCAAAGCGAACGGCTTCCGGAGTTTGGTAAAGAAATCGCCATCGCGTGCACAAACGCGCAGGAAAGCGAATGAATCGCAAATTCGGTTTTATTAGTTTTAAAACATAGTTTAACGCCAACATAGTTTGCAAACGTGAAATAAATGAATACGCTCTCAAATGTGCCATCCGAGGCAGAGTGTGTCCTCCACGTTCGGCACACGCGATCGTTCGCTGCTCTCTGATTGGTTGAATCGTTTTTTGGACATAGCTCGGTAAGTAATTGTCCGATTAATATGAAACCTTGAAAAGGCACATCCTCGGGTCCCCAGCAATATACCTGGCAAGTTAAAAGTATATCGGACCCGTGGTTGTCGAGAAACAGCGGTCACAGACAAACAGACGTACAAACGTACAGACGTACAGAGATTACTGGAATTATAGATAGATGAAGTCCTGTCTCGGTTTAGCCGCTCCTCATAACCTAGTCTAGCTAGGCCCGGAATCAATCTAGTGAGCCTCCCCTCAACCCTCTCTGTGCCAGGCATGTCTACCCTCAGATGTGGTAACTAAAACTGAACAATATCCTCTGAGAGAGAGATCACTACATTCCTGTACCGTATCAACACTACCTCCTTTAATCTATAATGTATCCCCCTGACTAATAAAACATAAAACTCCAAGCTTTGCATAATCTCCAAATTTAGAAACCTGACTCTTAGTCTTAACCCCACAATTCGTTGATGTAAATTATGAACAACAAGCGCAGTACCCACCCTATGGGCGATCTTGTTCCAAGCATGCGACACATCTTCTGTCACCTTTATGCACCTTTATTTGGGCGGTGTATATGCAATTGACAGCTGTCTCAATTGTTCCAGAATTTTTTTTTTAATTAATAACTAGCCAAAGTATCCGGTGTTAACAGGGGTGGGGGGAGAGAGGAGTGAGGCAGGAGAGGGAGAGGTGAGGAAGGGAGTGGGTAGAGTGGAAGGGGCGGGGGGAGGGAGGGGTGAGGAAGGGAGGGAGGGGTGAGGAAGGGAGGGAGGGGTGAGGAAGGGAGTGGGTAGAGTGGAAGGGGTGAGGGAGAGGGAAGGGAAAGATATACTACATATACTGTATATCTTTTGGGGGGTGGGAGGATGGCTTTGACAGGCCCCTCCGCTTTGGCGGAGGGTGGAAGGAAAGGAGGGAAAATTTGCCTCGGCAAAGAGTGGTTTAACCTGTGTTGTCCAGATAAAAAAGGAAATTGTAATACCCTCTGGCACCATCACCAGGTGGCGCTACACGGTACACATTTACATTGAGAATTTACGCCCCTCTCCTTGTCCCCCATGCCCCTGCATGAGGCCGTGGACACGTAGCCTATGTTACCCCCCACACAAAGTTGTATTTGTATTTGTACCCCGAGTAAAGTATACAAGTGTTTATAGCTGGAGTACCCGGCGTTGCTCAAGCGAAAAGGAAACATTAACATATTTGAAATGAGGGAAAATATAATGAGAAAACAATTGAAGACCATAGAATTATAACCAGGCTAAGTCACATTTTAGTCATTTCGAGAAAAACGTGAAAAAAAAATTTGAAAAACGTGAAAAACGTGAAGAACGGGGAAAAAAATAAAATGTCACTTAGCCTGGTTATAATTCTATGGTCTTCAATTACATCCAAATCAGAAACCATCACAAATGTCAAATCATCATTTTACCTTTTCGTTGAATATATGCTGATGAAACGTTCATCACGTTTCTGAGTTAAATATGATGACGTTCAGGAAGAAGAAGAAGCCTTACCACCGACTTCGACTGCTTCTGGAATTGTTTGATTTATTTGTATTAAAATGTCTGGTAATTGTTTTGTATTTACGTGAATGTGTACTTGTATATAACTGTCATTAATCAAAAAGGTTTAGGCACCACAGAGCGATTTTTTTTAAATCCAAAAAAAAACGAACTTTATTTTTAAGTTTAATTTTTTGTGTGTGTGTGTGTGTGTAAAACACTCCATGTCACTGACTGACAAACCCCTAGAAGTTTGACAAAGATCCGTTCAGCCATATCTGAGAAAAATGGCAACACACAGACAGACAGACAGACAGACATACAGACAAACGGCTCTCTTATATAGTAGATAACCTGGGTTACGTGCATGAAGCAAAAACATCCCTACCGCACTGCTTGTAATTCATAACTGCACTGGAAAATGTGGGGACAGGAATACTGTACTGTAATATACTGTACTGTACTGTACAGGTGTAGAGGGTAATACCCTCTCCCACCTGGAGGTAGCACGACACAATCCACATTTACAAAGAAAAATGGCGTCATCCCACCCTTCCCCCACTCCTAAGACCACCAGCAAAGGTAAAAATGCCCCTATACACGAATTGGGGTCATGCTGATCCGATGGAGCAAGTCTGGATGTAATCGGGCCAGAACTGCAGGAGGAGTAGCGTCACAAACACACGCCAGTCCATGCATTATAGTAACGATAATGGCCCCTGAGGTACCTCACGACTTACATCCTCACAGCAAGACATCTTCCCTTTGCTTCCTATCACTAATCCAGTTTCAATACAGTTATCTACCTGACCAGTCACTCCACAAGGCCTCATCTTGGCTAACGACCTCCAAGTGGTCCATTATCAAATACGTTGTGCAAGTCCAGATATCCGACATCCACCGCATTGCCCTCGTTCACCCAATCAGAAACTGATACCTTTATTTCCGTCAGGAAAACTGCACATGAAAGGAAATCTGACCACGTGATTCAAAACACCTCACCACCACGTGATTCAAAACACCTCACCACCACGTTATTAAAAACACCTCACCACCACTTGATTCAAATCACCTCACCACCACGTAATTCAAAACACCTCACCACCACGTGATTCAAAACACCTCACCACCACGTAATTCAAAACACCTCACCACCACGTTATTAAAAACACCTCACCACCACTTGATTCAAATCACCTCACCACCACGTAATTCAAAACACCTCACCACCACTTGATTCAAAACACCTCACCACCACGTGATTCAAAACACCACACCACCACGTTATTAAAAACACCTCACCACCAGATGATTCAAAACACCTCACCACCACGTGATTCAAAACACCTCACCACCACGTAATTCAAAACACACCACCACGTGATTCAAAACACCTCACCACCACTTGATTCAAAACAACTCACCACCAGATGATTCAAAACACCTCACCACCACGTTATTAAAAACACCTCACCACCAGATGATTCAAAACACCTCACCACCACGTGATTCAAAACACCTCACCTCCAATTCATTCAAAACACCTCACCACCACGTTATTAAAAACACCTCACCACCAGATGATTCAAAACACCTCACCACCACGTGATTCAAAACACCACACCACCAGATGATTCAAAACACCTCACCACCACGTGATTCAAAACACGTCACCACCACGTGATTCAAAACACCTCACCACCACGTGATTCAAAACACCTCACCACCACGTGATTCAAAACAACTCACCACCACTTCATTCAAAACACCTCACCACCACGTGATTCAAAACACCTCACCACCACGTGATTCAAAACACCCCACCACCACGTTATTAAAAACACCTCACCACCACGTGATTCAAGACAACCTCACCACCACGTGATTCAAATCACGTCACCACCACGTGATTCAAAACACCTCACCACCACGTGATTCAAAACACCTCACCACCATGTAATTCAAAACACCTCACCACCACGTGATTCAAAACACCTCACCACCACGTGATTCAAAACACCTCACCACCACGTGATTCAAAACACCACACCACCACGTGATTCAAAACACCTCACCACCACGTGATTCAAAACACCTCACCACCACATGATTCAAAACACCTCACCACCACGTGATTCAAAACACCTCACCACCACGTGATTCAAAACACCTCACCACCACGTAATTCAAAACACCTCACCACCACGTGATTCAAAACACCTCACCACCACGTAATTCAAAACACCTCACCACCACGTGATTCAAAACACCTCACCACCACGTAATTCAAAACACGTCACCACCACGTGATTCAAAACACCTCACCACCACGTGATTCAAAACACCTCACCACCACGTAATTCAAAACACCTCACCACCACGTGATTCAAAACACCTCACCACCACTTGATTCAAAACACCTCACCACCACGTAATTCAAAACACCTCACCACCACGTTATTAAAAACACCTCACCACCACTTGATTCAAATCACCTCACCACCACGTAATTCAAAACACCTCACCACCACTTGATTCAAAACACCTCACCACCACGTGATTCAAAACACCACACCACCACGTTATTAAAAACACCTCACCACCAGATGATTCAAAACACCTCACCACCAGATGATTCAAAACACCTCACCACCACGTGATTCAAAACACCTCACCACCATGTAATTCAAAACACCTCACCACCACGTGATTCAAAACACCTCACCACAACTTGATTCAAAACAACTCACCACCAGATGCTTCAAAACACCTCACCACCACGTTATTAAAAACACCTCACCACCAGATGATTCAAAACACCTCACCACCACATGATTCAAAACACCTCACCTCCAATTCATTCAAAACACCTCACCACCACGTTATTAAAAACACCTCACCACCAGATGATTCAAAACACCTCACCACCACGTGATTCAAAACACCACACCACCAGATGATTCAAAACACCTCACCACCACGTGATTCAAAACACGTCACCACCACGTGATTCAAAACACCTCACCACCACGTGATTCAAAACACCTCACCACCACGTGATTCAAAACAACTCACCACCACTTCATTCAAAACACCTCACCACCACGTGATTCAAAACACCTCACCACCACGTGATTCAAAACACCTCACCACCACGTTATTAAAAACACCTCACCACCACGTGATTCAAGACAACCTCACCACCACGTGATTCAAATCACGTCAGCACCACGTGATTCAAAACACCTCACCACCACGTGATTCAAAACACCTCACCACCACGTGATTCAAAACACCTCACCACCACGTGATTCAAAACACCTCACCACCACGTGATTCAAAACACCTCAGCACCACGTGATTCAAAACACCTCACCACCACGTGATTCAAAACACCTCACCACCACGTGATTCAAAACACCTCACCACCACGTGATTCAAAACACCTCACCACCACGTGATTCAAAACACCTCACCACCACGTAATTCAAAACACCTCACCACCACGTGATTCAAAACACCTCACCACCACGTAATTCAAAACACCTCACCACCACGTGATTCAAAACACCTCACCACCACGTAATTCAAAACACCTCACCACCACGTGATTCAAAACACCTCACCACCACGTGATTCAAAACACCTCACCACCACGTAATTCAAAACACCTCACCACCACGTGATTCAAAACACCTCACCACCACGTGATTCAAAACACCTCACCACCACGTAATTCAAAACACCTCACCACCACGTTATTAAAAACACCTCACCACCACTTGATTCAAATCACCTCACCACCACGTAATTCAAAACACCTCACCACCACTTGATTCAAAACACCTCACCACCACGTGATTCAAAACACCACACCACCACGTTATTAAAAACACCTCACCACCAGATGATTCAAAACACCTCACCACCATGTGATTCAAAACACCTCACTACCACGTAATTCAAAACACCTCACCACCACGTGATTCAAAACACCTCACCACCACTTGATTCAAAACAACTCACCACCAGATGATTCAAAACACCTCACCACCACGTTATTAAAAACACCTCACCACCAGATGATTCAAAACACCTCACCACCACGTGATTCAAAACACCTCACCTCCAATTCATTCAAAACACCTCACCACCACGTTATTAAAAACACCTCACCACCAGATGATTCAAAACACCTCACCACCACGTGATTCAAAACACCACACCACCAGATGATTCAAAACACCTCACCACCACGTGATTCAAAACACGTCACCACCACGTGATTCAAAACACCTCACCACCACGTGATTCAAAACGCCTCACCACCACGTGTTTCAAAACAACTCACCACCACTTCATTCAAAACACCTCACCACCACTTGATTCAAAACACCTCACCACCACGTGATTCAAAACACCTCACCACCACGTTATTAAAAACACCTCACCACCACGTGATTCAAGACAACCTCACCACCACGTGATTCAAATCACGTCACCACCACGTGATTCAAAACACCTCACCACCACGTGATTCAAAACAATTCACCACCACGTGATTCAAAACACCTCACCACCACGTGATTCAAAACACCTCACCATCACGTGATTCAAAACACCTCACCACCACTTGATTCAAAACACCTCACCACTTGATTCAAAACACCTCACCACCACGTGATTCAAAACACCTCACCACCACTTGATTCAAAACACCTCACCACCACGTGATTCAAAACACCTCACCACCACTTGATTCAAAACACCTCACCACCACGTTATTAAAAACACCTCACCTCCACTTCATTCAAAACAACTCACCACCACGTGATTCAAAACACCTCACCACCACGTGATTCAAAACTCCTCACCACCACGTGATTCAAAACACCTCACCACCACGTGATTCAAAACACCTCACCACCACGTGATTCAAAACACCTCACCACCACGTGATTCAAAACACCTCACCACCACGTGATTCAAAACACCTCACCACCACGTAATTCAAAACACCTCACCACCACGTAATTCAAAACACCTCACCACCACGTGATTCAAAACACCTCACCACCACGTGATTCAAAACACCTCACCACCACGTAATTCAAAACACCTCACCACCACGTTATTAAAAACACCTCACCACCACTTGATTCAAATCACCTCACCACCACGTAATTCAAAACACCTCACCACCACTTGATTCAAAACACCTCACCACCACGTGATTCAAAACACCACACCACCACGTTATTAAAAACACCTCACCACCAGATGATTCAAAACACCTCACCACCACGTGATTCAAAACACCTCACCACCACGTAATTCAAAACACCTCACCACCACGTGATTCAAAACACCTCACCACCACTTGATTCAAAACAACTCACCACCAGATGATTCAAAACACCTCACCACCACGTTATTAAAAACACCTCACCACCAGATGATTCAAAACACCTCACCACCACGTGATTCAAAACACCTCACCTCCAATTCATTCAAAACACCTCACCACCATGTTATTAAAAACACCTCACCACCACTTGATTCAAATCACCTCACCACCACGTAATTCAAAACACCTCACCACCACTTGATTCAAAACACCTCACCACCACGTAATTCAAAACACCACACCACCACGTTATTAAAAACACCTCACCACCAGATGATTCAAAACACCTCACCACCACGTGATTCAAAACACCTCACCACCACGTAATTCAAAACACCTCACCACCACGTGATTCAAAACACCTCACCACCACTTGATTCAAAACAACTCACCACCAGATGATTCAAAACACCTCACCACCACGTTATTAAAAACACCTCACCACCAGATGATTCAAAACACCTCACCACCACGTGATTCAAAACACCTCACCTCCAATTCATTCAAAACACCTCACCACCACGTTATTAAAAACACCTCACCACCAGATGATTCAAAACACCTCACCACCACGTGATTCAAAACACCACACCACCAGATGATTCAAAACACCTCACCACCACGTGATTCAAAACACGTCACCACCACGTGATTCAAAACACCTCACCACCACGTGATTCAAAACAACTCACCACCACGTGATTCAAGACAACCTCACCACCATGTGCTTCAAATCACGTCACCACCACGTGATTCAAAACACCTCACCACCACGTGATTCAAAACACCTCACCACCACGTAATACAAAACACCTCACCACCACGTGATTCAAAACACCTCACCACCACGTGATTCAAGACACCTCACCACCACGTGATTCAAAACACCTCACCACCACGTGATTCAGAGACACCTCACCACCACGTGATTCAAAACACCTCACCACCACGTGATTCAAAACACCTCACCACCACGTGATTCAAAACACCTCACCACCACGTGATTCAAAACACCTCACCACCACGTAATTCAAAACACCTCACCACCACGTGATTCAAAACACCTCACCACCACGTAATTCAAAACACCTCACCACCACGTGATTCAAAACACCTCACCACCACGTAATTCAAAACACCTCACCACCACGTAATTCAAAACACCTCACCACCACGTGATTCAAAACACCTCACCACCACTTGATTCAAAACACCTCACCACCACGTAATTCAAAACACCTCACCACCACGTTATTAAAAACACCTCACCACCACTTGATTCAAATCACCTCACCACCACGTAATTCAAAACACCTCACCACCACTTGATTCAAAACACCTCACCACCACGTGATTCAAAACACCACACCACCACGTTATTAAAAACACCTCACCACCAGATGATTCAAAACACCTCACCACCACGTTATTAAAAACACCTCACCACCAGATGATTCAAAACACCTCACCACCATGTGATTCAAAACACCTCACCACCACGTAATTCAAAACACCTCACCACCACGTGATTCAAAACACCTCACCACCACTTGATTCAAAACAACTCACCACCAGATGATTCAAAACACCTCACCACCACGTTATTAAAAACACCTCACCACCAGATGATTCAAAACACCTCACCACCACGTGATTCAAAACACCTCACCTCCAATTCATTCAAAACACCTCACCACCACGTGATTCAAAACACCTCACCACCACGTAATTCAAAACACCTCACCACCACGTGATTCAAAACACCTCACCACCACGTGATTCAAAACACCTCACCACCACGTGATTCAAAACACCTCACCACCACATGATTCAAAACACCTCACCACCACGTGATTCAAAACACCCTACCACCACGTGATTCAAAACACCTCACCACCACGTGATTCAAAACACCTCACCACCACGTAATTCAAAACACCTCACCACCACGTGATTCAAAACACCTCACCACCACGTAATTCAAAACACCTCACCACCACGTGATTCAAAACACCTCACCACCACGTAATTCAAAACACCTCACCACCACGTGATTCAAAACACCTCACCACCACGTGATTCAAACACCTCACCACCACGTACTTCAAAACACCTCACCACCACGTGATTCAAAACACCTCACCACCACTTGATTCAAAACACCTCACCACCACGTAATTCAAAACACCTCACCACCACGTTATTAAAAACACCTCACCACCACTTGATTGAAATCACCTCACCACCACGTAATTCAAAACACCTAACCACCACTTGATTCAAAACACCTCACCACCACGTGATTCAAAACACCACACCACCACGTTATTAAAAACACCTCACCACCAGATGATTCAAAACACCTCACCACCACGTGATTCAAAACACCTCACCACCACGTAATTCAAAACACCTCACCACCACGTGATTCAAAACACCTCACCACCACTTGATTCAAAACAACTCACCACCAGATGATTCAAAACACCTCACCACCACGTTATTAAAAACACCTCACCACCAGATGATTCAAAACACCTCACCACCACGTGATTCAAAACACCTCACCTCCAATTCATTCAAAACACCTCACCACCACGTTATTAAAAACACCTCACCACCACGTGATTCAAAACACCTCACCACCACGTTATTAAAAACACCTCACCACCACGTGATTCAAGACAACCTCACCACCACGTGATTCAAATCACGTCACCACCACGTGATTCAAAACACACCACCACGTGATTCAAAACAATTCACCACCACCTGATTCAAAACACCTCACCACCACGTGATTCAAAACACCTCACCATCACGTGATTCAAAACACCTCACCACCACTTGATTCAAAACACCTCACCACCACGTGATTCAAAACACCTCACCACCACTTGATTCAAAACACCTCACCACCACGTGATTCAAAACACCTCACCACCACTTGATTCAAAACACCTCACCACCACGTTATTAAAAACACCTCACCTCCACTTCATTCAAAACACCTCACCACCACGTGATTCAAAACACCTCACCACCACGTAATTCAAAACACCTCACCACCACGTGATTCAAAACACCTCACCACCACTTGATTCAAAACAACTCACCACCAGATGATTCAAAACACCTCACCACCACGTGATTCAAAACACCTCACCACCAGATGATTCAAAACACCTCACCACCACGTGATTCAAAACACCTCACCTCCAATTCATTCAAAACACCTCACCACCACGTTATTAAAAACACATCACCACCAGATGATTCAAAACACCTCACCACCACGTGATTCAAAACACCACACCACCAGATGATTCAAAAGACCTCACCACCACGTGATTCAAAACACGTCACCACCACGTGATTCAAAACACCTCACCACCACGTTATTCAAAACACCTCACCACCACGTGATTCAAAACACCTCACCACCACGTTATTAAAAACACCTCACCACCAGATGATTCAAAACACCTCACCACCACGTGATTCAAAACACCACACCACCAGATGATTCAAAAGACCTCACCACCACGTGATTCAAAACACGTCACCACCACGTGATTCAAAACACCTCACCACCACGTGATTCAAAACACCTCACCACCACGTGATTCAAAACACCTCACCACCACGTTATTAAAAACACCTCACCACCACGTGATTCAAGACAACCTCACCACCACGTGATTCAAATCACGTCACCACCACGTGATTCAAAACACCTCACCACCACGTGATTCAAAACACCTCACCACCACGTAATTCAAAACACCTCACCACCACGTGATTCAAATTCAAAACACCTCACCACCACGTAATTCAAAACACCTCACCACCACGTGATTCAAAACACCTCACCACCACTTGATTCAAAACAACTCACCACCAGATGATTCAAAACACCTCACCACCACGTTATTAAAAACACCTCACCACCAGATGATTCAAAACACCTCACCACCACGTGATTCAAAACACCTCACCTCCAATTCATTCAAAACACCTCACCACCACGTTATTAAAAACACCTCACCACCAGATGATTCAAAACACCTCACCACCACGTGATTCAAAACACCACACCACCAGATGATTCAAAACACCTCACCACCACGTGATTCAAAACACGTCACCACCACGTGATTCAAAACACCTCACCACCACGTGATTCAAAACACCTCACCACCACGTGTTTCAAAACAACTCACCACCACTTCATTCAAAACACCTCACCACCACGTGATTCAAAACACCTCACCACCACGTGATTCAAAACACCTCACCACCACGTTATTAAAAACACCTCACCACCACGTGATTCAAGACAACCTCACCACCACGTGATTCAAATCACGTCACCACCACGTGATTCAAAACACCTCACCACCACGTGATTCAAAACAATTCACCACCACGTGATTCAAAACACCTCACCACCACGTGATTCAAAACACCTCACCATCACGTGATTCAAAACACCTCACCACCACTTGATTCAAAACACCTCACCACTCGATTCAAAACACCTCACCACCACGTGATTCAAAACACCTCACCACCACTTGATTCAAAACACCTCACCACCACGTGATTCAAAACACCTCACCACCACTTGATTCAAAACACCTCACCACCACGTTATTAAAAACACCTCACCTCCACTTCATTCAAAACACCTCACCACCACGTGATTCAAAACACCTCACCACCACGTGATTCAAAACACCTCACCACCACGTGATTCAAAACACCTCACCACCACGTGATTCAAAACACCTCACCACCACGTGATTCAAAACACCTCACCACCACGTGATTCAAAACACCTCACCACCACGTGATTCAAAACACCTCACCACCACGTGATTCAAAACACCTCACCACCACGTGATTCAAAACACCTCACCACCACTTGATTCAAAACACCTCACCACCACGTAATTCAAAACACCTCACCACCATGTTATTAAAAACACCTCACCACCACTTGATTCAAATCACCTCACCACCACGTAATTCAAAACACCTCACCACCACTTGATTCAAAACACCTCACCACCACGTAATTCAAAACACCACACCACCACGTTATTAAAAACACCTCACCACCAGATGATTCAAAACACCTCACCACCACGTGATTCAAAACACCTCACCACCACGTAATTCAAAACACCTCACCACCACGTGATTCAAAACACCTCACCACCACTTGATTCAAAACAACTCACCACCAGATGATTCAAAACACCTCACCACCACGTTATTAAAAACACCTCACCACCAGATGATTCAAAACACCTCACCACCACGTGATTCAAAACACCTCACCTCCAATTCATTCAAAACACCTCACCACCACGTTATTAAAAACACCTCACCACCAGATGATTCAAAACACCTCACCACCACGTGATTCAAAACACCACACCACCAGATGATTCAAAACACCTCACCACCACGTGATTCAAAACACGTCACCACCACGTGATTCAAAACACCTCACCACCACGTGATTCAAAACAACTCACCACCACTTCATTCAAAACACCTCACCACCACGTGATTAAAAACACCTCACCACCAGGTGATTCAAAACACCTCAGCACCACGTTATTAAAAACACCTCACCACCACGTGATTCAAGACAACCTCACCACCACGTGCTTCAAATCACGTCACCACCACGTGATTCAAAACACCTCACCACCACGTGATTCAAAACACCTCACCACCACGTAATACAAAACACCTCACCACCACGTGATTCAAAACACCTCACCACCACGTGATTCAAGACACCTCACCACCACGTGATTCAAAACACCTCACCACCACGTGATTCAGAGACACCTCACCACCACGTGATTCAAAACACCTCACCACCACGTGATTCAAAACACCTCACCACCACGTGATTCAAAACACCTCACCACCACGTAATTCAAAACACCTCACCACCACGTGATTCAAAACACCTCACCACCACGTAATTCAAAACACCTCACCACCACGTGATTAAAAACACCTCACCACCACGTAATTCAAAACACCTCACCACCACGTAATTCAAAACACCTCACCACCATGTGAATCAAAACACCTCACCACCACGTGATTCAAAACACCTCACCACCACGTAATTCAAAACACCTCACCACCACGTGATTCAAAACACCTCACCACCACGTGATTCAAAACACCACACCACCACGTTATTAAAAACACCTCACCACCAGATGATTCAAAACACCTCACCACCACGTTATTAAAAACACCTCACCACCAGATGATTCAAAACACCTCACCACCACGTGATTCAAAACACCTCACCACCACGTAATTCAAAACACCTCACCACCACGTAATTCAAAACACCTCACCACCACTTGATTCAAAACAACTCACCACCAGATGATTCAAAACACCTCACCACCACGTTATTAAAAACACCTCACCACCAGATGATTCAAAACACCTCACCACCACGTGATTCAAAACACCTCACCTCCAATTCATTCAAAACACCTCACCACCACGTGATTCAAAACACCTCACCACCACGTAATTCAAAACACCTCACCACCACGTGATTCAAAACACCTCACCACCACGTGATTCAAAACACCTCACCACCACGTGATTCAAAACACCTCACCACCACGTAATTCAAAACACCTCACCACGTGATTCAAAACACCTCACCACCACGTGATTCAAAACACCTCACCACCACGTAATTCAAAACACCTCACCACCACGTGATTCAAAACACCTCACCACCACGTAATTTAAAACACCTCACCACCACGTGATTCAAAACACCTCACCACCACGTAATTCAAAACACCTCACCACCACGTGATTCAAAACACCTCACCACCACGTGATTCAAACACCTCACCACCACGTACTTCAAAACACCTCACCACCACGTGATTCAAAACACCTCACCACCACTTGATTCAAAACACCTCACCACCACGTAATTCAAAACACCTCACCACCACGTTATTAAAAACACCTCACCACCACTTGATTCAAATCACCTCACCACCACGTAATTCAAAACACCTAACCACCACTTGATTCAAAACACCTCACCACCACGTGATTCAAAACACCACACCACCACGTTATTAAAAACACCTCACCACCAGATGATTCAAAACACCTCACCACCACGTGATTCAAAACACCTCACCACCACGTAATTCAAAACACCTCACCACCACGTGATTCAAAACACCTCACCACCACTTGATTCAAAACAACTCACCACCAGATGATTCAAAACACCTCACCACCACGTTATTAAAAACACCTCACCACCAGATGATTCAAAACACCTCACCACCACGTGATTCAAAACACCTCACCTCCAATTCATTCAAAACACCTCACCACCACGTTATTAAAAACACCTCACCACCACGTGATTCAAAACACCTCACCACCACGTTATTAAAAACACCTCACCACCACGTGATTCAAGACAACCTCACCACCACGTGATTCAAATCACGTCACCACCACGTGATTCAAAACACCTCACCACCACGTGATTCAAAACAATTCACCACCACCTGATTCAAAACACCTCACCACCACTTGATTCAAATCACCTCACCACCACGTAATTCAAAACACCTCACCACCACTTGATTCAAAACACCTCACCACCACGTGATTCAAAACACCTCACCACCACTTGATTCAAAACACCTCACCACCACGTTATTAAAAACACCTCACCTCCACTTCATTCAAAACACCTCACCACCACGTGATTCAAAACACCTCACCACCACGTAATTCAAAACACCTCACCACCACGTGATTCAAAACACCTCACCACCACTTGATTCAAAACAACTCACCACCAGATGATTCAAAACACCTCACCACCACGTGATTCAAAACACCTCACCACCACGTAATTCAAAACACCTCACCACCACGTGATTCAAAACACCTCACCACCACTTGATTCAAAACAACTAACCACCAGCGAATTCAAAACACCTCACCACCAGATGATTCAAAACACCTCACCACCACGTGATTCAAAACACCTCACCTCCAATTCATTCAAAACACCTCACCACCACGTTATTAAAAACACCTCACCACCAGATGATTCAAAACACCTCACCACCACGTGATTCAAAACACCACACCACCAGATGATTCAAAACACCTCACCACCACGTGATTCAAAACACGTCACCACCACGTGATTCAAAACACCTCACCACCACGTTATTCAAAACACCTCACCACCACGTGATTCAAAACAACTCACCACCACTTCATTCAAAACACCTCACCACCACGTGATTCAAAACACCTCACCACCACGTGATTCAAAACACCTCACCACCACGTTATTAAAAACACCTCACCACCACGTGATTCAAGACAACCTCACCACCACGTGATTCAAATCACGTCACCACCACGTGATTCAAAACACCTCACCACCACGTGATTCAAAACACCTCACCACCACGTAATTCAAAACACCTCACCACCACGTGATTCAAAACACCTCACCACCACGTGATTCAAAACACCTCACCACCACGTGATTCAAAACACCTCACCACCACGTGATTCAAAACACCTCACCACCACGTGATTCAAAACACCTCACCACCACGTGATTCAAAACACCTCACCACCACGTGATTCAAAACACCTCACCACCACGTAATTCAAAACACCTCACCACCACGTGATTCAAAACACCTTACCACCACGTAATTCAAAACACCTCACCACCACGTGATTCAAAACACCTCACCACCACGTAATTCAAAACACCTCACCACCACGTGATTCAAAACACCTCACCACCACGTGATTCAAAACACCTCACCACCACGTAATTCAAAACACCTCACCACCATGTGATTCAAAACACCTCACCACCACTTGATTCAAAACACCTCACCACCACGTAATTCAAAACACCTCACCACCACGTTATTAAAAACACCTCACCACCACTTGATTCAAATCACCTCACCACCACGTAATTCAAAACACCTCACCACCACTTGATTCAAAACACCTCACCACCACGTGATTCAAAACACCACACCACCACGTTATTAAAAACACCTCACCACCAGATGATTCAAAACACCTCACCACCACTTGATTCAAAACACCTCACCACCACGTGATTCAAAACACCTCACCACCACGTGATTCAAAACACCTCACCACCACGTGATTCAAAACACCTCACCACCACGTGATTCAAAACACCTCACCACCACGTGATTCAAAACACCTCACCACCACTTGATTCAAAACAACTCACCACCAGATGATTCAAAACACCTCACCACCACGTTATTAAAAACACCTCACCACCAGATGATTCAAAACACCTCACCACCACGTGATTCAAAACACCTCACCTCCAATTCATTCAAAACACCTCACCACCACGTTATTAAAAACACCTCACCACCAGATGATTCAAAACACCTCACCACCACGTGATTCAAAACACCACACCACCAGATGATTCAAAACACCTCACCACCACGTGATTCAAAACACGTCACCACCACGTGATTCAAAACACCTCACCACCACGTGATTCAAAACACCTCACCACCACGTGATTCAAAACACCTCACCACCACGTGTTTCAAAACAACTCACCACCACTTCATTCAAAACACCTCACCACCACGTGATTCAAAACACCTCACCACCACGTGATTCAAAACACCTCACCACCACGTTATTAAAAACACCTCACCACCACGTGATTCAAGACAACCTCACCACCACGTGATTCAAATCACGTCACCACCACGTGATTCAAAACACCTCACCACCACGTGATTCAAAACAATTCACCACCACGTGATTCAAAACACCTCACCACCACGTGATTCAAAACACCTCACCATCACGTGATTCAAAACACCTCACCACCACTTGATTCAAAACACCTCACCACTTGATTCAAAACACCTCACCACCACGTGATTCAAAACACCTCACCACCACTTGATTCAAAACACCTCACCACCACGTGATTCAAAACACCTCACCACCACTTGATTCAAAACACCTCACCACCACGTTATTAAAAACACCTCACTTCCACTTCATTCAAAACACCTCACCACCACGTGATTCAAAACACCTCACCACCACGTGATTCAAAACACCTCACCACCACGTGATTCAAAACACCTCACCACCACGTGATTCAAAACACCTCACCACCACGTGATTCAAAACACCTCACCACCACGTGATTCAAAACACCTCACCACCACGTGATTCAAAACACCTCACCACCACGTAATTCAAAACACCTCACCACCACGTGATTCAAAACACCTCACCACCACTTGATTCAAAACACCTCACCACCACGTAATTCAAAACACCTCACCACCATGTTATTAAAAACACCTCACCACCACTTGATTCAAATCACCTCACCACCACGTAATTCAAAACACCTCACCACCACTTGATTCAAAACACCTCATCACCACGTGATTCAAAACACCACACCACCACGTTATTAAAAACACCTCACCACCAGATGATTCAAAACACCTCACCACCACGTGATTCAAAACACCTCACCACCACGTAATTCAAAACACCTCACCACCACGTGATTCAAAACACCTCACCACCACTTGATTCAAAACAACTCACCACCAGATGATTCAAAACACCTCACCACCACGTTATTAAAAACACCTCACCACCAGATGATTCAAAACACCTCACCACCACGTGATTCAAAACACCTCACCTCCAATTCATTCAAAACACCTCACCACCACGTTATTAAAAACACCTCACCACCAGATGATTCAAAACACCTCACCACCACGTGATTCAAAACACCACACCACCAGATGATTCAAAACACCTCACCATCACGTGATTCAAAACACGTCACCACCACGTGATTCAAAACACCTCACCACCACGTGATTCAAAACACCTCACCACCACGTGATTCAAAACAACTCACCACCACGTTATTAAAAACACCTCACCACCACTTGATTCAAATCACCTCACCACCACGTAATTCAAAACACCTCACCACCACTTGATTCAAAACACCTCACCACCACGTGATTCAAAACACCACACCACCACGTTATTAAAAACACCTCACCACCAGATGATTCAAAACACCTCACCACCACGTTATTAAAAACACCTCACCACCAGATGATTCAAAACACCTCACCACCACATGATTCAAAACACCTCACCACCACGTAATTCAAAACACCTCACCACCACATGATTCAAAACACCTCACCACCACTTGATTCAAAACAACTCACCACCAGATGATTCAAAACACCTCACCACCACGTTATTAAAAACACCTCACCACCAGATGATTCAAAACACCTCACCACCACGTGATTCAAAACACCTCACCTCCAATTCATTCAAAACACCTCACCACCACGTGATTCAAAACACCTCACCACCACGTAATTCAAAACACCTCACCACCACGTGATTCAAAACACCTCACCACCACGTGATTCAAAACACCTCACCACCACGTGATTCAAAACACCTCACCACCACGTGATTCAAAACACCTCACCACCACGTGATTCAAAACACCCTACCACCACGTGATTCAAAACACCTCACCACCACGTGATTCAAAACACCTCACCACCACGTAATTCAAAACACCTCACCACCACGTGATTCAAAACACCTCACCACCACGTAATTCAAAACACCTCACCACCACGTGATTCAAAACACCTCACCACCACGTGATTCAAAACACCTCACCACCACGTGATTCAAAACACCTCACCACCACGTGATTCAAACACCTCACCACCACGTAATTCAAAACACCTCACCACCACGTGATTCAAAACACCTCACCACCACTTGATTCAAAACACCTCACCACCACGTAATTCAAAACACCTCACCACCACGTTATTAAAAACACCTCACCACCACTTGATTCAAATCACCTCACCACCACGTAATTCAAAACACCTCACCACCACTTGATTCAAAACACCTCACCACCACGTGATTCAAAACACCACACCACCACGTTATTAAAAACACCTAACCACCAGATGATTCAAAACACCTCACCACCACGTGATTCAAAACACCTCACCACCACGTAATTCAAAACACCTCACCACCACGTGATTCAAAACACCTCACCACCACTTGATTCAAAACAACTCACCACCAGATGATTCAAAACACCTCACCACCACGTTATTAAAAACACCTCACCACCAGATGATTCAAAACACCTCACCACCACGTGATTCAAAACACCTCACCTCCAATTCATTCAAAACACCTCACCACCACGTTATTAAAAACACCTCACCACCACGTGATTCAAAACACCTCACCACCACGTTATTAAAAACACCTCACCACCACGTGATTCAAGACAACCTCACCACCACGTGATTCAAATCACGTCACCACCACGTGATTCAAAACACCTCACCACCACGTGATTCAAAACAATTCACCACCACCTGATTCAAAACACCTCACCACCACGTGATTCAAAACACCTCACCATCACGTGATTCAAAACACCTCACCACCACTTGATTCAAAACACCTCACCACCACGTGATTCAAAACACCTCACCACCACTTGATTCAAAACACCTCACCACCACGTGATTCAAAACACCTCACCACCACTTGATTCAAAACACCTCACCACCACGTTATTAAAAACACCTCACCTCCACTTCATTCAAAACACCTCACCACCACGTGATTCAAAACACGTCACCACCACATAATTCAAAACACCTCACCACCACGTGATTCAAAACACTTCACCACCACTTGATTCAAAACAACTCACCACCAGATGATTCAAAACACCTCACCACCACGTGATTCAAAACACCTCACCACCACGTAATTCAAAACACCTCACCACCACGTGATTCGAAACACCTCACCACCACGTGATTCAAAACAACTCACCACCAGCGAATTCAAAACACCTCACCACCACGTTATTAAAAACACCTCACCACCAGATGATTCAAAACACCTCACCACCACGTGATTCAAAACACCTCACCTCCAATTCATTCAAAACACCTCACCACCACGTTATTAAAAACACCTCACCACCAGATGATTCAAAACACCTCACCACCACGTGATTCAAAACACCACACCACCAGATGATTCAAAACACCTCACCACCACGTGATTCAAAACACGTCACCACCACGTGATTCAAAACACCTCACCACCACGTTATTCAAAACACCTCACCACCACGTGATTCAAAACAACTCACCACCACGTGATTCAAAACAACTCACCACCACTTCATTCAAAACACCTCACCACCACGTGATTCAAAACACCTCACCACCACGTGATTCAAAACACCTCACCACCACGTTATTAAAAACACCTCACCAACACGTGATTCAAGACAACCTCACCACCACGTGATTCAAATCACGTCACCACCACGTGATTCAAAACACCTCACCACCACGTGATTCAAAACACCTCACCACCACGTAATTCAAAACACCTCACCACCACGTGATTCAAAACACCTCACCACCACGTGATTCAAAACACCTCACCACCACGTGATTCAAGACAACCTCACCACCACGTGATTCAAATCACGTCACCACCACGTGATTCAAAACACCTCACCACCACGTGATTCAAAACAATTCACCACCACGTGATTCAAAACACCTCACCACCACATGATTCAAAACACCTCACCATCACGTGATTCAAAACACCTCACCACCACGTGATTCAAAACACCTCACCACCACTTGATTCAAAACACCTCACCACCACGTGATTCAAAACACCTCACCACCACGTGATTCAAAACACCTCACCACCACGTAATTCAAAACACCTCACCACCACGTGATTCAAAACACCTCACCACCACTTGATTCAAAACACCTCACCACCACGTAATTCAAAACACCTCACCACCATGTTATTAAAAACACCTCACCACCACTTGATTCAAATCACCTCACCACCACGTAATTCAAAACACCTCACCACCACTTGATTCAAAACACCTCATCACCACGTGATTCAAAACACCACACCACCACGTTATTAAAAACACCTCACCACCAGATGATTCAAAACACCTCACCACCACGTGATTCAAAACACCTCACCACCACGTAATTCAAAACACCTCACCACCACGTGATTCAAAACACCTCACCACCACTTGATTCAAAACAACTCACCACCAGATGATTCAAAACACCTCACCACCACATTATTAAAAACACCTCACCACCAGATGATTCAAAACACCTCACCACCACGTGATTCAAAACACCTCACCTCCAATTCATTCAAAACACCTCACCACCACGTTATTAAAAACACCTCACCACCAGATGATTCAAAACACCACACCACCACGTGATTCAAAACACCACACCACCAGATGATTCAAAACACCTCACCATCACGTGATTCAAAACACGTCACCACCACGTGATTCAAAACACCTCACCACCACGTGATTCAAAACAACTCACCACCACTTCATTCAAAACACCTCACCACCACGTGATTAAAAACACCTCACCACCACGTGATTCAAAACACCTCACCACCACGTTATTAAAAACACCTCACCACCACGTGATTCAAGACAACCTCACCACCACGTGATTCAAATCACGTCACCACCACGTGATTCAAAACACCTCACCACCACGTGATTCAAAACACCTCACCACCACGTAATACAAAACACCTCACCACCACGTGATTCAAAACACCTCACCACCACGTGATTCAAGACACCTCACCACCACGTGATTCAAAACACCTCACCACCACGTGATTCAAGACACCTCACCACCACGTGATTCAAGACACCTCACCACCACGTGATTCAAAACACCTCACCACCACGTGATTCAAAACACCTCACCACCACGTGATTCAAAACACCTCACCACCACGTAATTCAAAACACCTCACCACCACGTGATTCAAAACACCTCACCACCACGTAATTCAAAACACCTCACCACCACGTGATTCAAAACACCTCACCACCACGTGATTCAAAACACCACACCACCACGTTATTAAAAACACCTCACCACCAGATGATTCAAAACACCTCACCACCACGTGATTCAAAACACCTCACCACCACTTGATTCAAAACAACTCACCACCAGATGATTCAAAACACCTCACCACCACGTTATTAAAAACACCTCACCACCAGATGATTCAAAACACCTCACCACCACGTGATTCAAAACACCTCACCTCCAATTCATTCAAAACACCTCACCACCACGTTATTAAAAACACCTCACCACCACGTGATTCAAAACACCTCACCACCACGTTATTAAAAACACCTCACCACCACGTGATTCAAGACAACCTCACCACCACGTGATTCAAATCACGTCACCACCACGTGATTCAAAACACCTCACCACCACGTGATTCAAAACAATTCACCACCACCTGATTCAAAACACCTCACCACCACGTGATTCAAAACACCTCACCTCCAATTCATTCAAAACACCTCACCACCACGTTATTAAAAACACCTCACCACCAGATGATTCAAAACACCTCACCACCACGTGATTCAAAACACCTCACCTCCAATTCATTCAAAACACCTCACCACCACGTTATTAAAAACACCTCACCACCAGATGATTCAAAACACCTCACCACCACGTGATTCAAAACACCACACCACCAGATGATTCAAAACACCTCACCACCACGTGATTCAAAACACGTCACCACCACGTGATTCAAAACACCTCACCACCACGTGATTCAAAACACCTCACCACCACGTGATTCAAAACAACTCACCACCACTTCATTCAAAACACCTCACCACCACGTGATTCAAAACACCTCACCACCACGTTATTAAAAACACCTCACCAACACGTGATTCAAGACAACCTCACCACCACGTGATTCAAATCACGTCACCACCACGTGATTCAAAACACCTCACCACCACGTGATTCAAAACACCTCACCACCACGTAATTCAAAACACCTCACCACCACGTGATTCAAAACACCTCACCACCACGTGATTCAAAACACCTCACCACCACGTGATTCAAGACAACCTCACCACCACGTGATTCAAATCACGTCACCACCACGTGATTCAAAACACCTCACCACCACGTGATTCAAAACAATTCACCACCACGTGATTCAAAACACCTCACCACCACATGATTCAAAACACCTCACCATCACGTGATTCAAAACACCTCACCACCACGTGATTCAAAACACCTCACCACCACTTGATTCAAAACACCTCACCACCACGTGATTCAAAACACCTCACCACCACGTGATTCAAAACACCTCACCACCACGTAATTCAAAACACCTCACCACCACGTGATTCAAAACACCTCACCACCACTTGATTCAAAACACCTCACCACCACGTAATTCAAAACACCTCACCACCATGTTATTAAAAACACCTCACCACCACTTGATTCAAATCACCTCACCACCACGTAATTCAAAACACCTCACCACCACTTGATTCAAAACACCTCATCACCACGTGATTCAAAACACCACACCACCACGTTATTAAAAACACCTCACCACCAGATGATTCAAAACACCTCACCACCACGTGATTCAAAACACCTCACCACCACGTAATTCAAAACACCTCACCACCACGTGATTCAAAACACCTCACCACCACTTGATTCAAAACAACTCACCACCAGATGATTCAAAACACCTCAACACCACGTTTTAAAAACACCTCACCACCAGATGATTCAAAACACCTCACCACCACGTGATTCAAAACACCTCACCTCCAATTCATTCAAAACACCTCACCACCACGTTATTAAAAACACCTCACCACCAGATGATTCAAAACACCACACCACCACGTGATTCAAAACACCACACCACCAGATGATTCAAAACACCTCACCATCACGTGATTCAAAACACGTCACCACCACGTGATTCAAAACACCTCACCACCACGTGATTCAAAACAACTCACCACCACTTCATTCAAAACACCTCACCACCACGTGATTAAAAACACCTCACCACCACGTGATTCAAAACACCTCACCACCACGTTATTAAAAACACCTCACCACCACGTGATTCAAGACAACCTCACCACCACGTGATTCAAATCACGTCACCACCACGTGATTCAAAACACCTCACCACCACGTGATTCAAAACACCTCACCACCACGTAATACAAAACACCTCACCACCACGTGATTCAAAACACCTCACCACCACGTGATTCAAGACACCTCACCACCACGTGATTCAAAACACCTCACCACCACGTGATTCAAGACACCTCACCACCACGTGATTCAAGACACCTCACCACCACGTGATTCAAAACACCTCACCACCACGTGATTCAAAACACCTCACCACCACGTGATTCAAAACACCTCACCACCACGTAATTCAAAACACCTCACCACCACGTGATTCAAAACACCTCACCACCACGTAATTCAAAACACCTCACCACCACGTGATTCAAAACACCTCACCACCACGTGATTCAAAACACCACACCACCACGTTATTAAAAACACCTCACCACCAGATGATTCAAAACACCTCACCACCACGTGATTCAAAACACCTCACCACCACTTGATTCAAAACAACTCACCACCAGATGATTCAAAACACCTCACCACCACGTTATTAAAAACACCTCACCACCAGATGATTCAAAACACCTCACCACCACGTGATTCAAAACACCTCACCTCCAATTCATTCAAAACACCTCACCACCACGTTATTAAAAACACCTCACCACCACGTGATTCAAAACACCTCACCACCACGTTATTAAAAACACCTCACCACCACGTGATTCAAGACAACCTCACCACCACGTGATTCAAATCACGTCACCACCACGTGATTCAAAACACCTCACCACCACGTGATTCAAAACAATTCACCACCACCTGATTCAAAACACCTCACCACCACGTGATTCAAAACACCTCACCTCCAATTCATTCAAAACACCTCACCACCACGTTATTAAAAACACCTCACCACCAGATGATTCAAAACACCTCACCACCACGTGATTCAAAACACCTCACCTCCAATTCATTCAAAACACCTCACCACCACGTTATTAAAAACACCTCACCACCAGATGATTCAAAACACCTCACCACCACGTGATTCAAAACACCACACCACCAGATGATTCAAAACACCTCACCACCACGTGATTCAAAACACGTCACCACCACGTGATTCAAAACACCTCACCACCACGTGATTCAAAACACCTCACCACCACGTGATTCAAAACAACTCACCACCACTTCATTCAAAACACCTCACCACCACGTGATTCAAAACACCTCACCACCACGTTATTAAAAACACCTCACCAACACGTGATTCAAGACAACCTCACCACCACGTGATTCAAATCACGTCACCACCACGTGATTCAAAACACCTCACCACCACGTGATTCAAAACACCTCACCACCACGTGATTCAAAACACCTCACCACCACGTGATTCAAAACACCTCACCACCACGTGATTCAAAACACCTCACCACCACGTGATTCAAAACACCTCACCACCACGTGATTCAAAACACCTCACCACCACGTGATTCAAAACACCTCACCACCACGTGATTCAAAACACCTCACCACCACGTGATTCAAAACACCTCACCACCACGTGATTCAAAACACCTCACCACCACGTAATTCAAAACACCTCACCACCACGTGATTCAAAACACCTTACCACCACGTAATTCAAAACACCTCACCACCACGTGATTCAAAACAGCTCACCACCACGTAATTCAAAACACCTCACCACCACGTGATTCAAAACACCTCACCACCACGTGATTCAAAACACCTCACCACCACGTAATTCAAAACACCTCACCACCACGTGATTCAAAACACCTCACCACCACTTGATTCAAAACACCTCACCACCACGTAATTCAAAACACCTCACCACCACGTTATTAAAAACACTTCACCACCACTTGATTCAAATCACCTCACCACCACGTAATTCAAAACACCTCACCACCACTTGATTCAAAACACCTCACCACCACGTGATTCAAAACACCACACCACCACGTTATTAAAAACACCTCACCACCAGATGATTCAAAACACCTCACCACCACGTGATTCAAAACACCTCACCACCACGTAATTCAAAACACCTCACCACCACGTGATTCAAAACACCTCACCACCACTTGATTCAAAACAACTCACCACCAGATGATTCAAAACACCTCACCACCACGTTATTAAAAACACCTCACCACCAGATGATTCAAAACACCTCACCACCACGTGATTCAAAACACCTCACCTCCAATTCATTCAAAACACCTCACCACCACGTTATTAAAAACACCTTACCACCAGATGATTCAAAACACCTCACCACCACGTGATTCAAAACACCACACCACCAGATGATTCAAAACACCTCACCACCACGTGATTCAAAACACGTCACCACCACGTGATTCAAAACACCTCACCACCACGTGATTCAAAACACCTCACCACCACGTGATTCAAAACAACTCACCACCACTTCATTCAAAACACCTCACCACCACGTGATTCAAAACACCTCACCACCACGTGATTCAAAACACCTCACCACCACGTTATTAAAAACACCTCACCACCACGTGATTCAAGACAACCTCACCACCACGTGATTCAAATCACGTCACCACCACGTGATTCAAAACACCTCACCACCACGTGATTCAAAACAATTCACCACCACGTGATTCAAAACACCTCACCACCACGTGATTCAAAACACCTCACCATCACGTGATTCAAAACACCTCACCACCACTTGATTCAAAACACCTCACCACCACTTGATTCAAAACACCTCACCACCACGTGATTCAAAACACCTCACCACCACTTGATTCAAAACACCTCACCACCACGTGATTCAAAACACCTCACCACCACTTGATTCAAAACACATCACCACCACGTTATTAAAAACACCTCACCTCCACTTCATTCAAAACACCTCACCACCACGTGATTCAAAACACCTCACCACCACGTGATTCAAAACACCTCACCACCACGTGATTCAAAACACCTCACCACCACGTGATTCAAAACGCCTCACCACCACGTGATTCAAAACACCTCACCACCACGTGATTCAAAACACCTCACCACCACGTGATTCAAAACACCTCACCACCACGTGATTCAAAACACCTCACCACCACGTGATTCAAAACACCTCACCACCATGTGATTCAAAACACCCCACCATCACGTGATTCAAAACAGCTCACCCCCACGTTATTAAAAACACCTCACCACCACGTGATTCAAAACACCTCACAATCATGTGATTCAAAACACCTCACCACCACGTGATTCAAAACACCTCACCACCACGTGATTCAAAACACCTCACAATCATGTGATTCAAAACACCTCACCACCACGTGATTCAAAACACCCCACCATCACGTGATTCAAAACAGCTCACCCCCACGTTATTAAAAACACCTCACCACCACGTGATTCAAAACACCTCACCACCACGTGATTCAAAACACCTCACCACCACGTGATTCAAAACACCTCACCACCACGTGATTCAAAACACCTCACCACCACGTGATTCAAAACACCTCACCACCACGTGATTCAAAACACCTCACCACCATGTGATTCAAAACAACTCACCACCACGTGATTCAAAACAACTCACCTCCACGTGATTCAAAACACCTCACCCCCACGTCATTAAAAACACTTCACAACCACAGAAACAAAAGTTTGAGGGAGTAGTTCAGTGACAGCACAGACACTGCCCAGATATGTAGATGGACGACTGTACCTGAGTTGCTGTTTTGCCATCGTTTACTCCAATCATAATATAAACAATTAATTTGCACAAATGTAATTGTAATATACGTGATATCACATTTTATAAACTGAAGTTGAAGATTTAAGTTGTTTATTTTTCTTCAAAAATTTTCAAAAAAATACCCATACGACATACACACGGGAGAGATAGGTGGATACCAGAAGTTTGGTACCACAAAAGTTTGAGGGAGTAGCTCAGTGACAACACAACACAGACACTGCACAGAAATATATATATATATTCTCTGTCTCACTGAAACCTGGCAACAACCTCTGGACTACTTCGCACTCAACCTCACCACACCCAATGGATATTTCTACATCAATAAACCACGCTCGGAGGGCCGAGGTGGTGGAATTGCCGTTATTCACCGACAAGACATCAGGACCAGCCTCATCTCCATCGCATCTGCTCCATCATTTGAACACCTGGCTTTTAAACTCTCTGGTCACACACAGTCAGTCATGGCTGTTGTCTACCGCCCTCCCAAACCACACC
Source organism: Myxine glutinosa (assembly GCF_964187855.1). NCBI lineage: Eukaryota > Metazoa > Chordata > Myxini > Myxiniformes > Myxinidae > Myxine > Myxine glutinosa. Next base: position 123,762,706 of record NC_136265.1, on the reverse strand, counting down.
CATCATTCCTGTCTGACCTCTCCTACTTTCTGACCCAGCTATGTTCCCTCTCCCCCTCAATCCTCCTCCTTAGTGATTTCAATATCCACATGGACTCCACTGACTCCACGATAACCACTGACTTCACTGATTTACTCACCTGCTTTAACCTCACTCAACATGTCAACTTTCCTACCCATAACCGTGGTCACATTTTGGACCTTGTCTGCTCTACTGGATTAATTTTGCACCATCTCTCTGGCTCCGACCTCACCCTCTCTGACCACTTAGCCATCACTATGACCCTCAACATCCCCGCCCCAACACCAAGGCATTATCGCACTATCAACTTCCGTAAGCAAAACGCTCTTTCACCTACCTCATTCTCATCCACTCTCTCTGAAAAAATGTCCACTTCTCCCTTCGTTGACCTCCACAACCCTTCTGATCTCACTGACTACTACAACCACACTCTCTCCTCCTGCCTTGACCAACTTGCGCCTATAAAAACCAAAACAGTTTCTTTCACCCATTCTGCTCCCTGGTTTACCCCTGAACTCCGCCTGATGAAAACTCGTGCTCGCCAACTTGAAAGACTCCGCAATAAAACAGGTCTCACAATTCACTCCCAAGCCTACAAGGACCACATACAACACGACAAAGATGCCCTCTCCCGCGCCCGCTCCGCCTACTACTCTCAAATTATCCACTCTGGCTCCGGAAACCCAAAAGCACTCTTCTCTACAATAAACAAACTCCTCAGCACCCTGAACACCACCACCCAGTCATTCACAGTAGACAACTGCATCTCCTTCCTTTCATTCTTCCAACGCAAAGTTGAAAACATCTACAACAGCTTGACCACCGCCGCACCCGCTCCCCCTCAAACCACCTGCCCCCCCTTATCCTGCCATCCCCTGTCTCAATTCTCCCCAATCTCCCCTACTGACCTCTCTGAACTCCTCATAGGAATGAAAACTGCCACCTGCACTCTTGACCCCATCCCCTCCAGCTTTGTCAAGGCCTCCCTTCCTGCTCTCTCTCCACTTATCATTGCAACAATCAACTCCTCCCTGTCTACAGGCATCATCCCACCATCCCTCAAAATTGCTGCTGTTACCCCCATTCTGAAAAAAACCTGGACTAAACCCTGACACCCTAAACAACATCAGACCCATCTCCAACCTACCCTTTCTGTCGAAAGTTTTGGAACGCGCTGTAGCCACTCAACTCAAACATCACCTCTCTGCCAATAACCTGTATGAAACATTCCAATCCGGATTCCGCTCCAACCACAGTACTGAAACTGCTCTCCTCAAAATCACCAACGACCTTCTCCTCTCCTCTGATGCTGGCAACCTCAACATTCTCATCCTCCTCGACCTCAGCGCCGCCTTTGACACCATCGATCACACCATCCTCCTCACCCGACTTGAAACCACCTTTAACGTTACCGGCACTGCCCTCTCTTGGATTAAATCATACCTCTCTGACAGACGCCAGTTCATCTCCATCAATAACTGCAAATCACCCACTGCTCCCCTCCCCCAAGGTGTCCCCCAAGGTTCAGTTCTTGGCCCCCTCCTCTTCATCCTTTATCTGTCCCCCCTCGGTCACTTAATCCGCCGTCATGGTCTCCAATTCCACTGCTTCGCCGATGACATCCAGCTTTTCATCTCCACCAAGTCCATCTCCACCGCCACCCACTCTATCCTGACAAACTGCATCACTGAAATAAAATCCTGGCTTCAAATCAACTTCCTCAAACTTAACTATGATAAATCTGAAATAATCATCATTGGCCCAAAAACGCTCATAAAATCCACCATTAACTTTGCCCTCAACATCGACGGTATCCCAGTATCCACCTCCCCTCACATCCGGAATCTTGGCATCATCTTTGACCAAACCCTCTCCTTCGACAAATACACTAAACAGATCACAAAGACAGCCTTCTTTCACCTGAAAAACATCGCCCGTCTCCGTCCATCCCTCTCCTCCATGGCTGCAGAAACCCTCATCCACGCCTTCATCACCTCCCGTCTGGACTACTGCAATAGCCTCCTCTATGGTTCACCCTCAACAATCACCAATAAACTCCAATACATTCAGAACTCCGCTGTCCGTCTACTCACCCATTCCCGGACCCGTGACCACATCACCCCCGTCCTTTTCAAGCTTCACTGGCTCCCCATCTCCCAGAGAATCCAGTACAAAATCCTCCTCTTGACCTACAAAGCCCTCCATAACCTGGCCCCATCCTACCTGGCTGACCTCCTCTCCAGACACACTCCCAACCGCAACCTCTGCTCTGCTGGTACCGACCTCCTGACCTCCCCCCCCCCCCCCCCCATCCGGACCAAATTCAGATCCTGGGGGGACAGGGCCTTCTCCATCGCTGCTCCCACCCACTGGAACTCACTACCTCACACCATCAGAGACTCCTCCTCACTCACCACATTCAAAACATCACTCAAGACCCACCTGTTCAACACTGCATTCAACATTTAACCCACAGCATTTAACCCCTGACTAAAAATTACAGTCCCTGGTGTTGGGCTAGCGGCTAGGGTGCCGGCTTAGGATAAACCATGGATCCTGGGTTCGAATTCCGGTCGATCGCTGAATTAACGCCAGGGGGGTTGACTCAGCCTGTCATACCTTCCGAGGTCGGCTAATTGAGTACCAGTTCACTGGTAATTCCCTGTTTGTCGTTAAAGGCGGCAAAAAGGGTTGGCGTCAGGAAGGGCATCCAGCCGTAAAACATTGCTTCAAATAGGGGACCGAAAAACAACAACAATCCAGGGACCCGAAAAAGGCCAACCCCCGCTTTGCGGGGAAAAATGGCCTCTAAAGGTGGTTTTTTTTTTTTTTTTTTAATCTCTTCTCCGTCTCCCTCCTTTTTGCTTTGAATATTTCCCTATTGATTCTTGTTTTTTGCAATTGTTTTTATGTTTTGCTATGCATTATGTTTTGCACTCTGTCAAAGCGTCTTTGGGCTCTCTGAAAAGCGCTATATAAAATAACTGCATTATTATTATATATATATATATATATATATATATATATATATATATATATATATATATATATATATATATATATATATATATACAGACTTGGCATTTAATATGGAATATTTTTTTTTGTCGGGGTGAACTTACTTTTCAAGATGACTTAGAACCAAAAGTTCATTGGAATTATGTTGAAATTATTCTAGATTTTGTTAATGTGACCTTTAAAAGAAACAAAAACCACATTTGACATTTCGAAGCAAAGTGATGAAAGTGATGTAAACTGATATCGAACTCAATTCATGGACAGTACTGTGTTAAACCTCTGTACGTTTTCCAGAAGTATCTCTTTATTTTGCACATTAGCCAAAAAAAAATTCAACAAAAACAAACGCTAAATTATGACTGGGATTACGGACAGTAAAATTACAGTTCAGTACTTCGTGTAACCCCCACGAGCATTCAGGAGAGCACACACGTCGAGGCATGCTGTTCACGAGATTTGCCAAGGTTTGGACAGGAATCGCTTGCCATGCAGTGACAATAGTCTGCTGCAATTCACGCACAGAGGCAGGCTGCTGGTCCAAGTTGTCGATTTGACGCGTTAATTCTGCCCACAAGTTCTTTATCGGATTCATATCCGGGGACATGGCAGGCCACTCCATATGCTCTACACCACGGTCAGCAAGAAAGTGTTGGATCATGCGAGCACGATGAGGCCGTGCATTGTCATCTTGGAAGACAAAGTTTCCTCGAAAGGCTGCACGACCAAATGGAAGCAATGTTTTTTCCAGAATGACCCTGTACTTGAACTGGTTCAGGTTTCCATTCAGAACAACCAGGTCAGTTTTGTCCCCTGCATGAAAAGCAGCCCAAACGATCACCCCACCACCTCCAGCTTGGACTCTTGGCACGATACAATCTTCGTTGTGGGCTTCATGCACTTGTCTGCGCACTCGGACGCGGCCATCTTGACGATAGACCAGAAATGTAGACTCGTCACTGAAGGTCACGT
>NC_136265.1:123726198-123756198 GCF_964187855.1 Myxine glutinosa | reverse complement strand
GCATGGGAAGGGTGGGGGGGGGGGGGGGTGGGAAAGGTATGAAACACATGGACACTGCTTGGACTTCCAGGAAAGAGGTTGGTATTTCAAAAAAATGGATCTGGGGTGAATTAACGGAGGTAGTATTTTTACCTAACATGACCTCTGACCTTTGCCCTTTGACCTCATGCCCCCAAAATCGAATCAGTTCATCTATACCTCATGATACATACATGTGCCAAGTTTGATTAAGATCCCTTTTGCCGTTCTCAAGTTATCGCGGTAATGAAAACCCATCACGGACGGACAGACGGACAGCTGGACGGACAACCTGAAAACATAATTCCTCTGGCGACGAAGTCACCGGAGGCATAAAAAAACAAAATTTCATTTACCAATATGGATTAGGACATCACTGGGCAATGCCGGGTACCCCTAATATATATATATTGTTACGGATCTCAGAGACGGCACTCCCCTTAGGGGGGGTTAATCCCCTTGGCCTGTTAAGCTGGCCGTCTCTAGTCCTGGTACTTATAACGCTCTTTTGCGGGGTGAAATTGGTCAGGGTTATTGGTCAAGGTGTTATCCCGAATACCTTTACCAATCCCTCCGCAAAACAGGAAGACAAGTACCGCTCGAACCAGGGACAAGATGGTATTTGCCGAGCGGTTTAGCAATCCGCGATTCGAGCCGTTAACAAATGACTAACCCGATTCCGAGCGTTGGCCAAATCGTGCCACAGGTATTCAATGGAAAGAAGGGACGAAAGCGATCGGGGGAAAGAAGAAGCCAAAGTAAAGGAATACCAGATATTTATTAACGATATACAAAACCAAAGAAGAAACAAAAGGTAATGTACAGTGAACAAGAAAAAGATACACAGGGCAGCCTTAAGCAGTCTTATATTATCAACGCCCCAGACAGACAAACAGACTTACATGAAAGGGGAATAGCAGGCAGGAATGACTGGAAGAAGGAGAAGGGTCCAAGTGGGACAGCAGGGCTGGAAGGTTCGGGTAAAGGCACAGCAAGGACCGCTCCAGGTCCACGCTCCGGGCTGGAAGCGAACACTGAACAGCCAGCGGCAGCTCCAAGTATTCAGTTTCACACACGGTCGGACAATGTCAATCAACTACTGTATTGTTGTCGCCGTCACGGACCCACTCTTCTGCCTCACGATCCAGCAGGATGCTCGCTTGGTACCTCCCTCATCTGCCGGATCACGTCTCTCTCTTCGAAAAGGCTTCGTGCTCCCGCTTATATTACGTGCGTTGGAATCAATGCGCTTCATAGAGCCACGCCCGTGATGGTACCTCGCCAGCCCTGGTTGGTCAGTGAGGGCTTGCTGACTCCACCTCCGATGATGAGTCAACGTGCCACACCTTGTTCTGGTGGCTCCGCCCCCTCCTTCCTCGGCTTGACCACCTGGCTAATGGCGGTCTGGGACCAACAACCGCATCAAGGCAAGGAGCAGCGAACGCTGCTGGCAAACGAAGTACTGGGGCCTATCTTATTTGATTAATGCAACGCAGATTCAACTATTGGGAACAGATCCTTAACTGAATCACATATTAATGAAATAACTATGGAGAGGTCCTATGGTTCGCTACGTGTTGTACGTGGACTAACTAGGGTGCGATCTTTAACAAGCCAATTGATGGGGATATTTACAGGGGAACATTTATAAGGGAAACATTTACTAAAATTTACTAGTGAAGGTTCTAAAAACCATAACAATATATATATATATATATATATATATATATATATATATATATATATATATATATATATATATATATACATACATATATATATATATATATATATATATATATATATATATATATATATATATATATATATATATATATATAAACACAGACTTGGCATTTAATATGGAATTTTTTTTTTTTCTTGACTTGGGTTTACTTTCTTAACTCAGTATATCAATCTGGTGAGTTTCTTTTACACTTTGGTGATTTATTTGTTAAAAGAACCATGTCACTGATTGTCTGTCACAGCAAGAAGTCAACAACAGGATTATATCACAGGTGGCATGGCAAAATGTACGGCCAGGTGCATTTGATGATTGGCTTCACAGTCAGGTGTACAAGGGTTGTTGCGTTCTGTATTAGTGGAAAACAACTGCTGCACGTCTCCAAAAGTTATTGCCACTTCCTCTGGAGATGGTCCGTCAACTCGACAATGCTGTTTGTCATGGAGTGGTGGCTTTACGAAATTACGGCATGAAACAGCGTGCTATTGCTCGGCAAGTATGGCATCACTCAAGGTCAGGTGTCAAAGATCCTGAAACGAAATGCTCAGAGGGGTGTCGCTACTCCAATACCAAGGCCAGGACGTCCCCGCAGAAGCACAAGGAGGGATGATCGCCAGCTGCACCGGTGAGTCCGCAATGGCCGTACCAAGTCAGCTAATCGGCTTCGGGATGAGTAGCAGCAACTGACAAATGTGCCTGTATCCAGAAGGCTAGTCAATCAACGACTGGTTCAAGCAGGCTATCGTGCCAGGCGTCCCCTGAGAAAGCCACGCCTGACCAGACAACACCGCCAGCGCCGATTGCAGTGGGCCAGAGAGCACCGTCAATGGCAGCCAGGACACTGGAATCACGTGATCTTCAGTGACGAGTCTAGATTTCTGGTCTATCGTCAAGATGGCCGCGTCCGAGTGCGCAGACAAGTGCATGAAGCCGACAACAAAGATTGTATAGTGCCAGGAGTCCAAGCTGGAGGTGGTGGGGTGACCGTTTGGGCTGCTTTTCATGCAGGGGGCAAAACTGACCTGGTTGTTCTGAATGGAAACCTGAACCAGTTCAAGTACAGGGCCATTCTGCAAGAAACATTGCTTCCATTTGCTCGTGCAGCCTTTCGAGGAAACTTTGTCTTCCAGGATGACAATGCACGGCCTCATCGTGCTCGCATGATCCAACACTTTCTTGCTGACCATGGTGTAGAGCATATGGAGTGGCCTGCCATGTCCCCAGATATGAATCCGATAGAGAACCTGTGGGCAGAATTAACGCGTCAAATCGACCACTTGGACCAGCAGCCGACCTCTGTGCGTGAATTGCAGCAGGCTATTGTCACTGCATGGCAAGCGATTCCTGTCCAAACCTTGGCAAATCTCATGAACAGCATGCCTCAACGTGTACGTGCTCTCCTGAATGCTCGTGGGGGTTACACAAAGTACTGAACTGTAATTTTACTGTCCGTAATCCCAGTCGTAATTTAACTTTTGTTTTTGTTAAAAAACATTTTTGGCTAATGTGCAAAATAAAGAGATACTTCTGGAAAACGTACAGAAGTTTAACACAGTACTGTCCATGAATTGAGTTCGATGTCAGTTTATATCACTTTCAAGGATCAATTTATTTGTTTCGAAATGTCAAATGTGGTTTTTGTTTATTTTAAAGGTCACATTAACAAAATCTTGAATAATTTCAACATAATTCCAATGAACTTTTGGTTCTAAGACATCTTGAAAAGTAAGTTCACCCCCACAAAAAAAAAAATTCCATATTAAATGCCAAGTCTGTATATATATTGTTGCGGGTCGTGGACAAGATGTTATTTTGACCGAGCGGTTGGTATGACAGCGACCGAACAGTTATTCCCCGACTAGAACCCGATTCCACCCAAACTTTGGCCGTATCGCACCGCAGCTGCCCAATCTGGAAAACTCTAAAACGACCGAATGCAAAGAGGAAAAGGAATAAGACGAGAAGACGTACAGAAGAGTAATTGGATTTATTATTTACACATATGAGTAGGAAGCAAGCAGTCACGTTTATTTACAACACATAAGACGCAGGTGACACAGTGCAATCTTTAGCTTATACAGACTTAATTACCTACCCAGGACAGAACAAACGAAGACGACTCACATGGGGAATGATGACAGGAATTGGCTGGAAGGAGAGGAAAGTCCACTGGGTCTGGCAGCACGATCCGCACGTTGGGCAGCCGCCGTTCCTTCGCGGCCCGGCTCCGAACTGCCGTCCAGGTCCCTAAGCGGTTGGCGAGCGTTGTTGCTGCTGCTGCTGTAGACGCTGCCGCTCGCGAGCAAGGTGACGAATAGCAGGCTTGGTGCTTCCTTGAATGATCTCTGCTTGTTGGACCTCACCACTCAGCTCTTTCTTGGACCCTCTCTCTTCTCAGCTCATCTGCCTTGGACTTCCTCTCGTCTCAACGGCTTGGGCTCCCTCTCGTCTGCCTGTAAAAGCTCATCTCGTCAAAGCTCATCTGCCTTGGACACGCCCTGCCTGCGGGTTATATAGGCCCCGCCCCTCAACCTTCGCGAACCTCCTCGATGTTTCTCTCCACACCCTCTCCAAGTCCAACCCCTTGTTCGTGGTTGGTTGAGTGGGGCTGACTCACTCCTCCCTTCTATGACGAGGTGGGGACCCGCCTTTCTTCCCCAACCCTGCCTCGTGGTCAATGGCGGATGAAGGGAAAACTGCCCAACATGCAGTTGGCAATGCGAATTGCAATTGACGAAAAGGGGGGAATGGAAGTGTTGGGAGTGGGAATGAAGGGAATCTATCTCTTTCACTGGTGCAATGGAGTATTTCAATTAATGGGAGACACAGCCTTACCCTAAAACACATAATAAGATATAACTATTGAACAGGGGTATTCTATGATTGGCTGTGGTGTGGATGCTTTATGGACTAATTATGGGATGCCCTTTTGACCTTTACACAGCTCCGGAGGCAGGTGGTGCAGACTCAAGCAATATTCATCACCAATTTACCACAATACAACACAATCCAAAAAAATACAGTCCTCATATCCGCAACACTGCACCCTCCTCCTCTTAGGCGCTCCCGGGCCTACAACTTTTTATTTAGTTTGACACGTAGGTGTAGTTCCCTCTACTTTTAACCTGACCCTGAGTGCGACAGTTTTTAAAACATAAATAAATGTGTCCCGCTGCTCCATTGCACCCTGCCTAACAGACTTACGCCCACAGTTAACCGAATTGCGGAATGGTCTTCAAACTACACACTGACGGTGGGGAGCATTATTTACAATGATGCTATTTTTATTTACAAAACTAACCCAGGACCTGTGATTGTTCTTTCTGGGGGGGAGACAGTCTGCTCTGCATCAATGCACCATGAAGGCACCCAAAAACGCACCAATACACCCCCAAGCACCAATCGGTGCAGTCACCACAGTTCATCAGTGTTCAATAATAAAAATAACCAAACAACCCCTAACCCTGCAGGTGATCTCTTGCTCTTCGGCTCCCTCTGCTGGCTATTATCATTTCTTCCAGTTGTTGTCATTCCTTTGCTTTGCTTACTGGCGGCCTATTTGTATTAAAACTTGCACCCAATGTGTCCATTTTTATTTATTTTATTTATGGCCCACAGGGCCGACTACTTGTGGTTCACCTGTGGGGCATCGGTGCCCTGTGGCCAAGGTCCGCCAGCAAGATTTCGGGCCCTCATGGCCGGTTCCAGCAGAGGGGCCATGCCCCAACCCATGGGGTCCATAAGTGGTGCTCGGCCACAGACATGTGGTCCATAATGTGGTGCATCGATGCAGACAGCTGGTTCTGGGAATTCCGGGCGCACAATGGAGGACTCACGCATGCTCCCCTCGGCGCCCAATGGCGCACAGGTCATGTGGGAGACAAAAGAGACAAATGAGCGAGGGGTAAGGTCACAAGGGTACACATCAATAAGGCAATGCAAGGCGAAATGCGTACGGAGGGCAAAGTGAGAAAGCTCGTCCCTACCGTACATCACCCCCCTGTCACCTACACTACCCTTGCCCTTACCCCATATTTACAAAATCTACCCATTTACAAATTCGTCACTACTGTCACGTCTTCCCCATATTTCTCCTATACCAAATTCGTCTCCACAATCCCTCTACTTCAAAATTTGCCATCACCAAATTCATCATCAATCCTCATAAGGAGGAAGAGATGGAACACAAAGCACAATGTCACACCCACGTCATGATGCGTCTCACAATCCAAACATTTGCATCATAAAAAATAATCAAAACATGGCATGGTGTGGAGTACCTGTCACCTCAGGTGAGTGGATGCAGATGGTGCGAGGAGATCCTTCATCCTATCTATTCTCTAAATGACTTTAATACACTTTACACTACCCGGGGTCTCTCCCTGCCAATCCATTGGCCACTTACACTATGGGTTCTAAAAACCAATTCCCATTGACCAAACTGTGGTGCTTCTCAATTTGGGGTCTCACTCCCCCGATTCATCTCCCGGTGCCCTTGCACAATTTCTGGGCTGTGACGTGTAGCTCTCCCAGCAGGTCTACCCACCTGCACACCTCCACCACTGCAGTTGCCACCCGAGCTTACCTAGCTCCTCACCCTAACCTAACTAACTGGGGAAGGCCCCTCCTGGCTCTGTCACCCCACTCGGTGCCCCCTGGCACTGGGCTACCCGGGTCCGTCCTCCGGATCCTCGGGCCCCATCCACAACTACCGGCTCCCAGAGCCCACCCGCGGCCTCACCTGGCCGACATCCTCACAGTGGTGGAGTGCCCAAACCAACTACACACACTAACAGGCTACACGCCCAGCCATTTCCACAACACTAATGCACCCATCCAATCACCATTCTTCCACCCGCACCACAGATGCCAATATCCAACCACAATTTACCTATACCCTCCTACCTAACACTTACACTACCCGCCCCGGGTATCCGTGATGGGGGTCCATCCTTCCCCCATTCACACCTTCGCACCATCCACTCCACTCCACAGTTTTCCACCATACTCACTCCACGACCATCCATTCCAATACTCCATTTATTCCACACTACCATTCTCCATACCTGTTGTTGCACACCTGTGCACTCACACCTGGTGCCACCTGCACCCTCCTCCTCTTCCTGGACCATTGGGTCAGCACAATACACAATCACCTTCACTCACTCATACACTGCTCCACACACCTGTTCAGTTGCACACCTGTGCAATCACACCTGTTCAATCCTCAAACACACGGCATCATCTCAGCTAACTACTCCCCTCTGAAACTTGCGCTTCCCAGTCGCCCCTTTAAACTATTGCGCTCCCACGTCATTATCATCCACTCTACTCTACCTGCGTCCCCACTACAGGTGTCATTGTCACTAACTAATCTTAACGTTACCTAATGTCATCTTCTAGGTCCCTACACACAATATCCTAACCCACCCGGGCTAGTTTTCACTGCCATCAACCCCATAATCTAGTGCTCCTTTGCCCCCCCCGCTGTGAGGGATGGCAAGGTTGCCATCCCACCACATCGGGGAGGTCCCACTATAAATTTTGCACACCTAATCCAACAAATCAAAAATTTGCCAATCACTGAACCATTACCAATCATCACTCTGCCAATCCTTTGCCAATCATTAAATTTTGCCTTTTTCTAATTTTGGGTCCAAAACACTAACCTCATCACCCGTCTACTTATTAGATCCTCTCGGTGCGCCAATTCACGTCTACAGCCCGGCTTCGTACAGCCGAGCAATGAACGCGGGTTCTTTGGTGCCGGCGGCTGGATGCGTCCGGCACTCGGTGCAGGGACGGGGGCTTAACCGTGCCGAGATCCCATGCACCACCTCGGCGCGGAGCCATCCAATGTCCCGATCTCGACCTGCCTGCACGTCTCAACAAAAAGTGGTCGCCATGACGACCCTTCCTATCGAGCTGCCCGCTCCGCCTAGTTGAGCACGGACGCGGCCGTTCCAAGCGAGGCCCAGAGTCGATCGCGTACGGCGGTCCTTTCGAACCCGCCGTGGCTCGGATCCCCGCTGGTTCTCGCGGCACGCGAAGCCCGGCACGCACCGAGGGCCCGATTCGGCTAAAAGTCGCTCTAACCGCTAACCCGGTTACCGTCGATGCCTCACCTGCATGCTTACACGCATACGCTACCCCTTTCTTGCTCATACATCCAGCCGTCTCCCTGCTCTTGGTCGTACCTTCTCTAACACACCCAGGTACACTCATTCCACTCACAGACTTGGTCCCACACCTGACCACCGAACACCTTTGCACACACTCGTCGCTCGCACACCTCACCAACACACCTCTTCGCGCCCCCTTCTCGGTCACCTCCTCTGTGACTATCACAGGTGTGCTCTCACTTGCACACCCAACCACGTGCCTCACGACCAACTCAAGTGTGCATTCCCACACACGCTCTACCATTCCAGGTGTGCATCCTTCCATTCCAGGTGTACATCCTCGCTCACCTGTCACAACCAACTCACGCTCCTTGTCACTCTCACTACTTTCACCTCCATTCTTGACAGCGCACTCACCCTTACTCTCGACAGCACACTCTTTCCTCATGCACCTGTCCGTTACACACCTTTCTCGCGCACACTCTTGCGCACACTCTCCCGTTACATCCTCTGTAACGCTCACCACAGGCGTACACTTTCTCGTTACATCCTCTGTAACACTCACCACAGGCGTGCATTCCCCCTTACTCTTGACAGCGCACTGTTTCCCCATGCACCTGTCCGTTACACACCTTTCTCACGCATCCTCTTGCGCACACTCTTTCGTTACTTCCTCCGTAACACTTACCACACCGCGCTTCCATGTACCCCCTCGCACACGCGCTTCGACCAACTCACTCTTGACGGCACACTCACTCCTCGGCGTGCACTTTTTCCTCACACACCCCATGGTCGGACATTCTCGCACACCTCTTTCTTCGCACACCAGACCTGTCGCACACTTCACCAACGGCCTTTCACGAACACCCGGATCCAAACCAATCCCCAAGCCGACTGAAGCTCCCCTCACATCATGTACATTTCCTCGTATATCGCCACTCACCTTGGCACCTCGTCTCCGCACCTCCTCTGCCACCTGCAAACTCTTTATTTGGTTAGTGACCGTCTCTATGTACCGTGACCGTCTCTATGTGCATCCTCACCTGCCGGTCCTTCGTCTCCATTACCTCTGTCACCTCGTCCAACCTCATTGTCAGTCCCTCACGTACCATCTGACATTGCCTCTGTGTCGCTATCAAGTCATTTTTAATTTCTTTTTGTGTCGCCTTTAACCCTCCTAGTACCGCAGTGTTCCTTTGAACCTGCTCCACTAACTCAGTCTGTCCCTCCGTCAGCTGTTCCACCTCCATTTGATCCTGGGTTACTCCTAACCCATCCTCTAGCTCACCCACCGTCATCCGATCGCCTTGACCAGCCATGGCGCGATTTCAAAATTCGGGTTTTCCTTTACAACAACACAAATTTCCAGCACTTTGTAATTTTGAGCGCGTTAAGCGCGCTTCGGGCCTCGTATCCCACTCCTCGACACCAATTGTTGCGGGTCGCGGACAAGATGTTATTTTGACCGAGCGGTTGGTATGACCGCGACCGAACAGTTATTCCCCGACTATAGTGTAGCAGCATAGCAAACCTGTTGTGCATTTTGTGATACAAGCACCAAATTTGGCACAAATGTACATTAATATGTTGCGAACATTTTCAGATATTGGGCCACTTGAAATTCCGTAATTTTTTTTTTCAAATTTTTTCAAATTTCGTAATTTCAAATTTTTCGGGTGACACCGTCACAATTTCGGTCTTCGAGGCCGGCCGATATAGTGGGGCGGCTTAGCCCAAATATTCAAAAGAATTGTGCATTTTGTGATACAAGCACCAAATTTGGCACAAATGTACATTAATATGTTGCGAACATTGTGTGGTCAGCAATGAAGACGAGAGTCTGAATTACATGTATGCAAAAGACCTTGTGAACCAGTGAAGCAAATACACGGGTAAGCATGAATTAAATCTAGGGCATGATATAATTTTCATGATGTTTACCTCTACACTCAATGGTGGAAGGAGGTAATGTTTTGATCCCAGCTTGTCTGTATGTCTGTTTGTCTGTTAGTCCACAAAATTCCAGACAAAGCTTGTAGTAGTGGTAGTTGTAGTGGTAGTGGTGATAACAGAAATTGTTATATAGAACTGAACTTATATTATTATTATATGCAGAAAATAACTTCATTTCTATATGCCCTGCAGTGGACAGGTTAATTGGTTTATGCACTGAAGGGGTCACCCTGGTGTGCACTGCTGTGTTCTGCCTCACTGAGTTGTTCAGGTATGATGTACTCAGCACAAGCTTCCGGTCGGCCCGGAGGTGGGGGTGCGGGGCCTGTCACGGAACGTCAAAACAAACGGCCTGCCGGGGCCGCCCAAAAGTCGGGCGTGAGGGGCGCGTCCACTAATGGAACGCCTCTCGCTTCCCAGATCGAGGGCCACGTGGTCAGGAGAACCTCGTCCCTTCCGGTCACACTTTGCCTATCGGCCGGCCTCGAAGACCGAAATTGTGACGGTGTCACCCGAAAAATTTGAAATTACGAAATTTGAAAAAATTTGAAAAAAAAAATTACGGAATTTCAAGTGGCCCAATATCTGAAAATGTTCACAACATATGAATGTACATTTGTGCCAAATTTGGTGCTTGTTTCACAAAATGCACAATTCTTTTGAATATTTGGGCTAAGCCGCCCCACTACTAGAACCCGATTCCACCCAAACTTTGGCCGTATCGCACCGCAGCTGCCCAATCTGGAAAACTCTAAAACGACCGAATGCAAAGAGGAAAAGGAATAAGACGAGAAGACGTACAGAAGAGTAATTGGATTTATTATTTACACATATGAGTAGGAAGCAAGCAGTCACGTTTATTTACAACACGTAAGACGCAGGTGACACAGTGCAATCTTTAGCTTATACAGACTTAATTACCTACCCAGGACAGAACAAACGAAGACGACTCACACGGGGAATGATGACAGGAATTGGCTGGAAGGAGAGGAAAGTCCACTGGGTCCGGCAGCACGATCCGCACGTTGGGCAGCCGCCGTTCCTTCGCGGCCCGGCTCCGAACTGCCGTCCAGGTCCCTAAGCGGTTGGCGAGCGTTGTTGCTGCTGCTGCTGTAGACGCTGCCGCTCGCGAGCAAGGTGACGAATAGCAGGCTTGGTGCTTCCTTGAATGATCTCTGCTTGTTGGACCTCACCACTCAGCTCTTTCTTGGACCATCTCTCTTCTCAGCTCATCTGCCTTGGACACGCCCTGCCTGCGGGTTATATAGGCCCCGCCCCTCAACCTTCGCGAACCTCCTCGATGTTTCTCTCCACACCCTCTCCAAGTCCAACCCCTTGTTCGTGGTTGGTTGAGTGGGGCTGACTCACTCCTCCCCTCTATGACGAGGTGGGGACCCGCCTTTCTTCCCCAACCCTGCCTCGTGGTCAATGGCGGATGAAGGGAAAACCGCCCAACATGCAGTTGGCAATGCGAATTGCAATTGACGAAAAGGGGGGAATGGAAGTGTTGGGAGTGGGAATGAAGGGAATCTATCTCTTTCACTGGTGCAATGGAGTATTTCAATTAATGGGAGACACAGCCTTACCCTAAAACACATAATAAGATATAACTATTGAACAGGGGTATTCTATGATTGGCTGTGGTGTGGATGCTTTATGGACTAATTATGGGATGCCCTTTTGACCTTTACACAGCCCTTTTGACCTCCGGAGGCAGGAGGCGCAGACTCAAGCAATATTCATCACCAATTTACCACAATACAACACAATCAAAAAAAATACAGTCCTCATATCCGCAACACTATATATACGTGTGTGTGTATATGTATATATATATATATATATGTGTATATATATATATATATATATATGTATATGTATATATATATATATATATATATATATATATATATATATATATATATATATATATTGTCGTGCGACTCCGGTTAACACCAGAAGGTCTGAACCTGAACTTATAGGCCTGATAGGCCTGAACGGATTTAATGGAGGTGTCGACCAAACACGGATTGTGCTCTAATAAGTGAGGGAGGAAGAAGGAAAATGGAAGGCTGCGCAAGCGCTTACCTTCAACGAAACCACGGCAGCTTCGGTCCTGTAAGGGAATTAATTCAACCGGGCACAAGTTTGACAGGGAATGGAAAATAATACAAGGGTTTATTGCAAAGAAACATAGGGACAGGAAAACGCGATATTATATAAAGTTCCTAGATTGGGAACCCACACACTGACGTCAAATACAGACAACCGCATCAAGCGGTTGTGCATTCCGCCACTGAAGACAATTTCACCACTGAATGCACAGGAACATTTTGGAGTGAACAACCAAAATAACACGTCCGTTATGTAATTGGGTATGCGGAGCTCGTTCTTATCTGTCTTGTCGTCTTCAATCTCCGGCATGGAGGAATCCTCCGCCCGCCTCGCACGCGTCGCAAGGCCCGTTCACAGCACCGAGCCTCGCTCCAGCACAAGCACCGCTCCAAGCACCACGAGGTCGATCTTCACACACGATCGATAAGCCAACTCTCAAGCCAACTCAACCAGGGCCAAGACTGCGAGCCAACGTAACCAGGGACAGGACTCTCTCCACTCGAGATCGCATCGGGACTGCCAGGGCCAGGAATCTGCAATCTCGGTTCTGGAATCTCCGCGCAGAGTTCCGCGCGCTCTTTTTATAACCTCTGGCGGTGACGTCAGCCTCGGCGCGGCACCCAACCAGAGCCTCGTAACTTCCTGCCCTTTGTCGACCCGCTTCGCGCCTTTCGCGTCCATTCACGCCAACCGATCACAGCCCTCCTGGGCGTGGTATAGCACGTAGCGTGTAGCGTGATCATAGCTCATAGGTGCAACTGGCCGCAGTCCATGCGGCGGCGCCCCGAACCGGCCCCCCTCCCCTTGCCTGTCCGTCTTCCAAAGTCATGTCAGGGAAGGGATTTATTTAGTATTGTGCTCGGGACCTAACTACGTGTCTTCAGGTGTGCTTTGCCATACGGGACAAAGGTTTGGCAACCAGGTGTGGACACAAGTATACTCTTACCCGACAAAACGCCTACACATGAAGAACTTATTACAGGTCAGATTCCTTACCGCGACAGACGAATACCTACCTACACAGATCTATCTGGCTCTACATATTGCTACCCCACCGACATAACAATATATATATATATATGTATATATATATATATATATCTATATATATATATATATATACATATATATAAGTATATATATATATATATATATATATATATAAATATATATATATATTCGTTGTGTGATGCAGCCTGAATTTAAAATGGATTACATTGAGTTTTTTGTCACTGATCTACCCACAATACCCCATAATGTCAAAGTGGATTTTTTTTCGAAATGTTGACAAAATAATAAAAAATGAAAAAAAGAAATATCTAATTTACATAAGTATTCAACCCCCGGAGTCATTACTTTGTAGAAGTAGCAGCGCCTTTGGCAGTGATTTGGTTTTGGCAGAAAGCGGTTTGGAAGCGCAGTTCTGCGTAAACAGAACTGTAGGAAAGCAGCTAGCCCTGACCTAGTATCAACAGCAGCTAGCCCTGATCTAGTAAAATCCGTTTCTGGTGTTTGTTCCCCCTCCATCCCCTCCCTTACCTCAAATGGCCACACAGTTGACATCGCACGTGACAAAGCCGAATGCCTCAACTCTGTGTTTGCCTCAAAATCCTTAGTCCCAAACCCATCTCTCTCTGTTCCCACCTTTCCCAGTCGAACCAAACTGCTCCTGGACTCTGTGACCTTCTCTCCAGACAAGGTGGAGGAGTTTTTGTCAAACCTCGACTCTGATTCTGCAACTGGACCAGATGGCATCAGCCCACGGGTCATAAAATCCTGCTCTGCCGCTCTATCTCACTCTCTCTCTGTTCTTTTCACCCTATCTTTTGCTCAAGGTCATCTGCCAGCATCCTGGAAATCAGCAAACATTACCGCTTTACACAAAAAAGGTGCAAAAACAGATCCTTGCAACTACAGACCAATCAGCCTGCTCCCAATTATCAGCAAAGTCATGGAATCCATCATTGCTTCGGATATGAAATCTTTCCTCTTCTCCAATGGCTTGATCTCTGATCATCAATTTGGTTTCAGACCAGGTCACTCTACTCTGGACATGCTGCTTCTGCTGTCTCAACAATGGATGGAGGTCCTCAATGCCAAACAGGAAATCAGAGCTGTCTCCCTTGACATGTCACGTGCCTTCGATACGGTCTGGCACCCAGCTCTGCTCACCAAACTCTCCTCCTATGGTATCCATGGAAATCTCCATGCATGGCTTGCGGACTTCCTCTCTGGTCGTAGTCAACGTGTGGCCCTGAATGGATTTCTCTCATCTCCCCTTCCCGTTCAGGCTGGAGTTCCCCAAGGCAGTGTGCTGGGCCCTGTGCTTTTTCTGGTCTTTATCAATGATCTCTCCGACTCTCTGGAAAATCCTCTGTATCTCTTTGCTGATGACTCCACTCTCTGCCGCTCCATTCCTCTTCCCTCAGATCGGCAGTCTGCAGCCTCCTCACTCTCTGAAGACCTGGACAAAATCACAGACTGGTCAAACATGTGGAACATGTCTTTCAATCCTGACAAATCTCACACTCTTACTATGTCTCTCCGAAAAGATCGACTGGACAACCCTCCCATCTACTTTCTCAACAATCCTCTCCAAGAAGTTCTGTCGCTCAAGCTTTTGGGTCTCACCATCTGCCATGATCTTTCTTGGGAAAACCACATTTCCAAGCTGGCCTCCAAAGCCAGTCGCGGACTGGGCATCCTCCGTCGTGCGAAGTCCTTCCTAGGCACACCTGAGCTCCTCACCACATACAAGGCTTTCATCCGCAGCTCAATGGAATACTGTTCTCCCCTATGGGCTGGTGCTCCTGCCTCACACCTGGCTCGGCTTCACGCTGTTGAATCCAAAGCTTTCAGAATCATTGGAATCTCCCGCGATGAAGCTATCTCTGAGGGCCTTTCACTCACTCACCGCAGGCAGGTAGGTGGTCTTTCTGTCTTCTACCGACTCCTCTCAGGCCTTGCTCCCCCAGCTCTCTCTGTGCTCTGTCCCCCAAATATTCCTACAGGTCGCACAAGATCTGCCAGCCACCCTCTGATGGTTAAACTGCCGAAATCTCGGCTCTCTGCTCACCTTCACTCTTTCATTCCTCTTTTCTCCCGCCTCTGGAACAAACTCCCACACTCACTTCAATCACACTCCTCCCTCCAGGTCTTCAAAACAGCTGTTCACCACCATCTCTTATCTTCCCCCATCCAAAACCTTGATCTTTTCTACCCCCACTAATTCACCCCAGATCCACCTTGTTTGAAATTCCAACTTCTTTCCTGGAAGTCTTGGCAGTGTCCATATGTTTTATACCTCTCCCACCGCCCCCCCCCCCCTTCCCATGCCTCCCCCCCAAAGCCCTCTCCCTCCCACAGTTCTCAAGATGTCTCCATGTCTCTCGGTCCCTGCTCTCAAATGTTGTGTTTGTGTCCTTCCCCCTCTCTCCCCATCTTGTCTACCGCTCCCGATGTTATTTGTTTTGTGTGTCTGTTTGTCTTTCTGTGTGATTAATGTTCGCTCTTTCACGAGCCTCGATCTTGTATACAAAAAAAAAAAAAAAAAAAAAAACAGCCACCCTGAAAGAGTGTTCTAACGAGCTGGCACCTGTCTTAACTGCCATTTTCAACTGGTCTCTGAGGCTCTGTAAGGTTCCTGTATGTTTTAAATCTGCAGTGCTAATCCCTGTACCTAAGAAATCCAATGTGTGCTGTTTCAATGATTATATGCCTGTTGCACTGACCTCTGCCATTATGAAGGTATTTGAGCGGCTGATATGTAACCACCTGTCTAATGTTGTATTGGACCCCTACCAGTTCGCATACAGAGCTGGTAGTTCTGTTGATGATGCTGTTGAAGGAGCTGGGGCTCCCACGTCGATCGGAAGAATGGACGCGACAAAAAGCTGGAATTCGTCCGAGTTGCTTTAATCAAACCAAACACTCAGGCACTCTGAAAAGCCCGTTTATCGGGCAGCAATATATATACATATTATCCCGGAGCGTTTGCCCAGGAAAGGCGAGAGGGGGCGTGGCCCAGCGTCCTGGCTGCGGCCTGGCAAGTTGAGGGCGAGCCTGCCCGGGCGTCCTGGACGAGCCCAGCATGGTGATCGCTCCACATCCTTGATAGGTGCAAGGCGATTGTGAAAACCCAGCGGTAGCCGCTACACACGTCCCCCCAGAATCGACTTGCACCGGCAGGGTCAATTTGAGGGGGGTCCTGATGACCCGGCCGAAGCGACCCCTGGCGGGTCGTGGGAGGGGGTCCGGTGTGGTGGTGGGCGGTCGAGTGGGGGGCACCGTGGATGGGGGGCGGCCTCGCCGCGGCGGAAGGGCCACCCGTGGTGGGTGGTCGACGTCCACGTGCGCCGGCTTGAGGCGGTCCACCGCAATCCGGTCCGACCTGTCGCCGATGTCGATGACGAACGACTTGTCGTCCCGTCGCAGCACCCGGAAGGGCCCGTCGTACGGCGGCCGGAGTGGCCCCCGATGTGCGTCGTGACGCACAAAAACATACTCCGCTGTGCGAAGTGCTGGGGGGACGTAAGACGGGGGGTCACCGTGGTGTCGGTGGTTTGGTCCGCCGCCATAAGCGCAAAGTCCACGCCCAGGTGGACCGCGTTCGCGCTGGCCAGGGAAAGACAGTCGGCCACGGCGTTGTTTTTGCCGGCGACGTGCCGGATGTCCGTGGTAAACTCCGACACGGCGGAGAGGTGGTGCTGTTGGCGGGCCGACCACGGCTCCGTGACCTTGGCCATGGCGTAAACCAACGGCTTGTGGTCGACGAACGCCGTGAAAGGTCGGCCCCCCAGGAGGTGGCGGAAATGGTGGACGGCCAGGTGTAGACCGAGGAGCTCCCGGTCAAACGTGCTGTATTTGAGCTCGTTCGGCCGGAGCTGCCGGCTGAAAAAAGCGAGTGGCTGCCAAACCCCGTTCACCCATTGCTCATGTACGGCGCCCACCGCGTAGTCGGAGGCATCCGTGGTGAGGGCGATAGGAGTGTTGAGCACCGGGTGAGCGAGCAGTGTTGCGTCGGCGAGGGCCCGCTTTGAGCTTTGGAAGGCCGCATCCATTGCTGCGGACCAGGCGATGTCGTGCTTGGCCGGCTGCCCCGGAGGGCTTCGTAGAGGGGCCGCATGAGTTGAGCAGCACGGGGCACGAAGCGGTGATAAAAATTCACCATTCCCAGGAATTCCTGCAGGGCCTTTATGGTGCGGGGACGCGGGAACGTGGTGATGGCCTCGACCTTGGTTGGCAGCGGCACGGCCCCGTTCTTGGTGATGTGGTGGCCCAAAAAATCAACGGCCGTCGTGCCGAAGTGGCATTTGGCCGGGTTGACGATGAGGCCATGCTCGCTGAGGCGCCCGAACAGTGTTCGGAGGTGGAGGAGGTGCTCGGCCCGGGACGTGCTGGCGACGAGGATGTCGTCCAGGTAAACGAAAAGGAACGGCAGGTCACGCAGCACGCCGTCCATCAAGCGCTGGAACGCCTGAGCCGCGTTCTTGAGACCAAACGGCATCCGCAAGAATTCGAATAAGCCGAACGGCGTGATGACTGCCGTTTTAGGGACGTCGGCCGCCCTGACAGGTACCTGGTGATATCCCCGTATGAGATCAATTTTCGAAAAAATGACCCGTCCCGCCAGACGGGCGGAGAAGTCTTGGATATGCGGGATCGGGTACCTGTCGGGGGTGGTAGCGTCATTGAGACGGCGGTAGTCACCACACGGGCGCCATCCACCCCCCGGCTTTGGCACGATGTGCAGTGGCGAGGCCCACGCGATATCGGAGCGCCGCACGATGCCGAGGTGCTCCAACGCGTCGAATTCGGCCTTCGCCACGGCGAGCTTGGCTGGGTCGAGGCGGCGGGCCCTGGCGTAGACCGGCGGGCCCGTGGTTGGTATGTGGTGCTCGATCCCATGCCGTACTGCGACGGCCGAAAACGTCGGCCGCATGAGGGCCGGGAACTCCGTGAGCAGGCGAGCAAACTCGTTCGCCGCCGGGACGGCGCATGCCAGCTCGGTCGGCGCGGAGCTGCTCAATGTGCATACCAGGGAGCTGAAGGTTTCGGCGTTGATTAAATGACGCCGTTGGACGTCCACCAGCAGTCCGTGTGCGCAGAGGAAGTCGGCGCCTAGCAGAGCCATGGGCACGTTTGGGGTTACAAACGTCCAAGCAAAGCGTTGGCCGCCGAAGCAGAGGGTGACGTTGCGTGGGCCGAAGGTGCGGATGGTCGATCCGTTGGCCGCAACCAAGGAGGGGCCGCAAACCGCGGATTGCCTGTCCTGGTCAGAGGCGGGTATGACGCTCAGTTGGGCGCCGGTGTCGCACAGGAAGCGCCGTCCGGACGCTTTATCCGTGATGAACAGTAAGTTGCCCGTGTGGCCGGCGCTCATGGCTGGTAATGAACGCCGGCCCGGCCATTTCCCGGCCTGCCGAAGGTGCACGGGGGTCGGCATGTCCGGGCCTTCTGTCCGAACCTGGCATGATAGTAACACCACGCTTGGTCAGGTGGAGGCCCCGGTCGTCGTGCTGGAGGTGGTCGGCTCGGTGTAGCGGCCGCCAATTGCGTCGGCAGTTCGGTCGTCGACCGTGCCGTGTGCTCGGGCGCCATGGGTGTTGCGTCGGACGGCGGTGGGTCCCATGTCGCCGCTGCGATGTGCTGTCCTGCGGCGGAGATCTTGTCGGCTTCTCTGGCAAGGGCCCGGGGATCTGTGATCGTCGTGCTTGCCAGGGCGAGGCGTACCGGGTTAGCCGGCTGACGGAGGAACAGCTCCCGGAACAGGAATGCCGGAGAGTGCTCGCCGAGCAGTGAAAGCATGTAGTCCATTCGCTCGGAAGGGCGCGTGTCGCCGAGCTCGGGCAGGTCGAGCAGGCGCCGTGCGCGCTCCGCCGATGGGAGGGCGAAAGCGTCGAGGAGAAGCTTCTCAATCGCGCCGTATTTGTCAGCGGCTGGCGGGCTCTCGAGGAGGCTCAGGGCGCGGGCCGCGGTGGCCGAACCGAGCGCTGCTACCACATGGTGGAAGCGGGTGTCGTCAGCCGTGATGCCTCGCAGGGCGAACAGGGAAATCCGCCTGTGCGAACCAAACCGCCGCGTGAGCCTCCCAGAAGGTAGGCAGTTTAAGGGTGACTGCCGTGTCCATGTCGGTAGGTCACCAATGAAGGAGCTGAGGCTCCCACGTCGATCGGAAGAATGGACGCGACAAAAAGCTGGAATTCGTCCGAGTTGCTTTAATCAAACCAAACACTCAGGCACTCTGAAAAGCCCGTTTATCGGGCAGCAATATATATACATATTATCCCGGAGCGTTTGCCCAGGAAAGGCGAGAGGGGGCGTGGCCCAGCGTCCTGGCTGCGGCCTGGCAAGTTGAGGGCGAGCCTGCCCGGGCATGCCCGGGCATGCCCGGGCGTCCCGACCGAGGCCTGGCAAGTTGAGCGCGGGCCTGCCCGGGCGTCCTGGACGAGCCCGGCATGGTGATCGCTCCGCGTCCTTGATAGGTGCAAGGCGATTGTGAAAACCCAGCGGTAGCCGCTACACTGTCTCCCTTTGCCTACATAACATCCAACAACACCTTGAGGCTCCTGCTACCTATGCACGTGTTCTGTTTGTTGATTATAGCTCTGCTTTCAACTGTATTCTGCCTTCAAGATTGTTCGACTGCCTCCTCAACCTAGATGTTTATCAATCTCTGGCCCTTTGGGTCCTTGACTTCTTACAGAATAGAACTCAGGTGGTTAAAATCAATAACAGACACTCTAAACCCCTAAGTATTAGCACAGGAGCACCTCAAGGATGTGTGCTGTCTCCTCTCCTGTACTCTATGTATACAAATGACTGCATCTCCCATCAGGACAGTTGCGGGCCTCATCTCCTCTGGTGATGAATCAGCCTACCGTGCCGAAATCTCCATGGTCAACTGGTGTCACAACAACAATCTACAGCTGTCCATCACAAAAACCAAAGAGGAGGGACGGGATGGAGCTTTCGCCAGACATACCTAAGGATGGGGCTTTCGCCTCTGGTCATCAACGGCCAGGTGGTGGAGCAGGTGTGCAACTTTAAGTTTCTCAGCACCACCATCTCCTCCTCTCTGAAGTGGGAGGATAACACCATCTCTATCATAAAAAGGGCCCACCAGAGACTTATTTCTGAGGCAACTCAGGAAGTTCAGGGTGTCAAGGGAGGGCATGCTCCAGTTTTATTGTGCTGTCATTCAATCCACACTTATCTTCTCAATAACTGTTTGGTTCAGCAGTATCACGTCCCAGGAAAAAAAGGAGCTGGACAAAGTCATACGTGCAGTCTCCAAAATCATTGGAACTGACCTGCCCTCTCTCTCCTATATCCACGAGTCCCGAATGCAGAGGGTTGACCTGAATATCCTTAAGGATGCTTCTCATCCAGCCAACTCCCTGTTCGAACTCCTACCCTCAAAAACAGAACATCTAGGTTCAGGAACGGCACCTATGCTACTGCCATCCGCATTCTGAATGCACAGTACCACTCCTATAACTACTCATGAGCTTATAATGCACTTGGCACTTTAGCTACAGGCCATTTTAAATGCTTTTATACGCACCTTATAATGTATACAACGACCACTGAATGTTTGGAGGTTTTCCATGTCCCATTAATGTATGTTTTTTTTTTTGGTCTTTAAGAGCACACTACCTCAAATTCCGAACAACTGTCAAGTTGATGTGGGAATAAAGTATTGAAGCTTGAATCTTGATTACAGCTTCTAGTCTTCTTGGGAATGTCTGTATCAGCTTTGCACATCTGGATTTGGGGAGTTTCTCCCATTCTTCCTTGCAGATTTGCTCAAGCTCTGTAAAGTTGGATGGGGAGTGTCGGTGAAAAGCAATCTTCAAGTCTTTCCACAGAATCTCAATGGGACTCAAGTCTGGGCTTTGGCTGGGCCACTCAATGACTTTCACGTTCTTTTTCTGAAGACATTTCAGTGTTGCTTTAACTGTATACTTGGGGTTATTGTCCTGTGGAAATGTAAATATTTACCACAGTCAAAGATCTTTTTCACTCTGAAGCAGATTCTCCGCAAGGATTTGCCTGTATTTTACTCCATTCATTGTTTCCTCTATCTTTACAAGTCTCCCAGTCCCTGCCACTGAAAAGCATCCCCATAGAATGATGATGCCACCACCATGCTTCACGGTATGGATGGTGTTCGATGGATTATGAGCCGTGCTCAGTTTCCGTCAGACATAGCGTTTTTCATTCAGGCCAGAGTTCAATTTTTGTCTCACCAGACCACAGAATATTTTGCCTCATGCTTTGAGTCTTTCACGTGCCTTTTTGCCAATCCCCAGATGTGCTGTCGTGTTCTTTTTCTCAGGAGTGGCTTCCGTCTGGACACTCTCCCATAAAGACGAGATTTGTGACGTGCTGCAGACACTGTTATCCTTCCGGCTGATTCTCCCATCTCAGCCATGGACCTCTGTAGTTCTCGCAAAGGGTCATTGGGTTCTTCATCACCTCCCTGACTAAGGTCTTCCTGCCCGGTTGCTCAGTTGCCCGGTTGTTCAGTTTAGTTTGGTTCATGGGAGAGTGTTCAGCTCTAGGAAGAGTATGGGTATTTCCATATTCTTTGCATTTCCTAATGATGGAGCTCACTGTACTTTTGGGAACTTTCAATACTCTAGAAATTGTTTTATATCCTTCCCCAGATCTATGCCTCCTCACAATTCTATCTCGGAGTTCTATGGACAGTTCCTTGGACTTCATGGTAGAGTTTTTGCTGTGACATTCTCTGTCAACTCTGGGACCTGATATATAAAGGTGTGTTTCTTTCTAAATCGTGTGCAATCAATTGAATTGGCCACTGGTGGACTCCACTCTGGTTGTTGTAGAGATATCTCAAGGATGATCAAAGGAAATTGGATGCACCTGAGCTCAATTTGGATTGTCATAGCAAAGGGGTTGAATACTTATTGACTCGAGAAATTTCAGCTTTTCATTTTTAAAATTAATTTGTAAAAATTCAAAAAAATAAAATTCCACTTTTACATTATGGGGTACTTTGTGTAGATTAGTGACAAAAATCTCAATGTAATCCATTTTAAATTCAGGCTGGTACACAACAAAATGTGAAAAAGTCAAAAATTATCCCAGGCGGCTCGAATTTCAATAAATTAACCCCCATACTCTTCCAATCCAGTCAAAGAAAGCTGCATAAAGTAACCGAGAAAAGCTACGCAAGGTGAAGTACACCGAGCATTGAAAGCAAAGGGCTGACCATGTGTAGCTTTTCTTGGTTACTTTATGCAGCTTTCTTTGTCTGGAATGGTAGAGCATGGGATTAATATATATTACCTTTTCTGTGAGATGTTCAAGAAAAGTAGAGATTGTAAAGCTTAATCAAGACCATGGAAAGCTCATGGTGTTAATTGTTAAATTATCAAAGTTTCTAATGATGAATGAGATGTTATAGTCCACCATTACATAAAGTATCACATCCAAAAACTCATTTCAAAATCTTATCTCTGACTGTGAGCTTGTTTTTCATTTGGGTCTTTCAACCTGAGACATGTTATTAGTTGTGGCCTCGCAATGACTGATCCATCCGATTGCAAAGAGGAGATAAGGGTACTTCCGGGCTGGCGGACATTGCTTGATAGTTAACCCAGTGTGGGCCTAGTTCTCCTCCACAACCATTTTGTTCTATTTGTTTCGCTTTCCCGATAAGTGCGCCTTGTTTAGAGTGCTTTGCTGTCCGTTCCACTTGCTGAAAGCCAATCTTGATAAGGTGTACATACATCAAAATTTCCTTCCAGCTTAAACCTTCTCATGAATCCAATATTATCAAATCCCGAATTGGGTTCATTACCTGCAACTGTTTATATCCAATCGTCTCCATGGACCCTTTGGGAATTGGTCATAATTTTCCATTTCTGTTCTTGTTCGAAGCACTTTATTGGTCACCTTTCTTAGGTCACCTACTTTGGCTGCAAAAACAATATGCATTGTTGATGGAATATTGCAACTCCTTTATCAGTTGGCCTTCCTATAGAGCATTCCCACCCACTCTTCCCTCTCCTGTGCTCCTGAGGTGGTTTGAACTACGTGGTGGTGAGTTGTTTTTAATTACGTGGTGGTGAGGTGTTTTGAACTACATGGTGGTGAGGTGTTTTGAATTACGTGGTGGTGAGTTGTTTTGAATTATGTGGTGGTGAGTTGTTTTGAATTACATGGTGGTGAGGTGTTTTAAATTACTTGGTGGTGAGGTGTTTTGAATTTCGTGGTGGTGAGTTGTTTTGAATTATGTGGTGGTGAGTTGTTTTGAATTACGTGGTGGTGAAGTGTTTTGAATTACGTGGTGGTGAGGTGTTTTGAACTATGTGGTGGTGAGTTGTTTTGAATTATGTGGTGGTGAGTTGTTTTGAATTACGTGGTGGTGAGGTGTTTTGAATTACGTGGTGGTGAGGTGTTTTGAACTACGTGGTGGTGAGTTGTTTTGAATTATGTGGTGAATTGTTTTGAATTACGTGGTGGTGAGGTGTTTTGCATTACGCGGTCGTGAGGTGTTTTAAATTACGTGGTGGCGAAGAGGGTGAGGCCCTCTTAAAAGGGCCAAATGGGGTCTATGTCTATCAAAGGTGTCTATCGATGAAAGAGCAAAAGCGGACAAAAGTGTCCAAATGGTCTTAAAAGCCAATAGGTCTTAAAAGTGTCGAAGAAGGTGTATATGTCTCAAAAAGGTCGAAGGTCAAAATGGGTATGAAGGGGTCTAAAGGGTGTAATAGTCCAAGAGGTGTATAGGTTTTAAGGGGTCTAAAGGTGTCTAACGGGTGTAAAGGGTCAAAAGGGATCTAAGAGGTGTAAAGCGTCCACATGGATCAAAGGAGTATAAAGAGTCAAAGGGATCTAAGGGATGTAAAGGGTCAAAAGGGGTCTGAGGGGTTCGAAGGGTTTAAAGGGCCTAAGGGGTCTAAAGGTGTCTAAGGGTTGTAAAGGGTCAAAATGGGTGTTAAGAGTCTAAGTCTAAGGGATCTAAGGGGTATAAAGGGTCTAAAGCCGCGGTTCCCAACCTGGGGGCCATGGTGGATTTCTCGGGGGTCCATGGGGTAATTTGAACCAAAAAATTACTGGGGGGCATGCCCCAAGACCCCCTAGCCTGCTTACACATGCTCCGCCGCTCGACCCTCGCGAAAGGGATTTCATACAGCTTCCGCTGAACTTGGGGATGACGAAGAAGAACACCTTTGTTGGTCGAAAGCTTGTCGAGAATTAAAGATCGACCGTCCTGAAGCTACGTCCGCGTCTTATTTAATCTCCCGATTATTTATTTAATACAAATGAGATGCCCTGCTCGTACTGTGGAGTTTATACTATTTCTCACAGTTATATATATATTAGTCGAAAGCACCCGGCGTTGCCCGGGTTCTTTTTGAATGAATTTAATACTCAGCTTTTACTCACGGCCGTAGAAGATTGACTACTATAATTCAGCTCAGCTTTTAATTGCAAAATGGGCCCAGCCCGGCCGAAACGGCCACGACCGGCCTCGCCACTGAGCCTATAACCTTCCCGGGGCCCGTCCCAACATTTTTAGTTCTTTTTGAATGGATTTACTACTATAATTCAGCTTTTACTCGCGGCCGTAGAAGATTGACTACGATAATTCAGCTCAGCTTTTAATTGCGAAATTGGCCCAGCCCGGCCGAGGCGGCCTCAACCGGCCTCGCCACCTAGCCTATAACCTTCCCGGGGCCCGTCCCGACATTTTTTATTTTCGAGGTTTCCTCCTATCTTTCACCGTTCAGGAGATTAGCGCGTGCAGACAAACAAACAAACAAGCAAACAAACAAAAACGTTCTTATATCTATACATATATATATATATATATATATATATATATATATATATATATATATATATATATATATATATATATATATATATATATATATATAGAAATAATATATATACAGACTTGGCATTTAATATGGCATATTTTTTTTGTGGGGGTGAACTTACTTTTCAAGATGTCTTAGAACCAAAAGTTCATTGGAATTATGTTGAAATTATTCTAGATTTGTTAATGTGACCTTTAAAAGAAACAAAAACCACATTTGACATTTCGAAACAAATAAATTGATCCTTGAAAGTCATGTAAACTGATATCGAACTCAATTCATGGACAGTACTGTGTTAAACTTCTGTACGTTTTCCAGAAGTATCTCTTTATTTTGCACATTAGCCAAAAAATTTTTATAACAAAAACAAAAGTTAAATTACGACTGGGATTACGGACAGTAAAATTACAGTTCAGTACTTCGTGTAACCCCCACAAGCATTCAGGAGAGCATGTACACGTTGAGGCATGCTGTTGACGAGATTTGCCAAGGTTTGGTCAGGAATTGCTTGCCATGCAGTGACAATAGCCTGCTGCAATTCACGCACAGAGGTCGGCTGCTGGTCCAAGTGGTCGATTTGACGCGTTAATTCTGCCCACAATTTCTCTATCGAATTCATTTCCGGGGACATGGCAGACCACTCCATATGCTCTACACCACGGTCAGCAAGAAAGTGTTGGATCAGGCGAGCACGATGAGGCCGTGCATTGTCATCTTGGAAGACAAAGTTTCCTCGAAAGGCTGCACGAGCAAATGGAAGCAATGTTTCTTCCAGAATGGCCCTGTACTTGAACTGGTTCAGGTTTCCATTCCGAACAACCAGGTCAGTTTTGCCCCCTGCATGAAAAGCAGCCCAAACGGTCACCCCACCACCTCCAGCTTGGACTATTGGCTCTATACAATCTTTGTTGTAGGCTTCATGCACTTGTCTGTGCACTCGGACGCGGCCATCTTGACGATAGACCAGAAATCTAGACTCGTCACTGAAGATCACGTGATTCCAGTGTCCTGGCTGCCATTGACGGTGCTCTCTGGCCGACTGCAATCGGCGCTGGCGGTGTTGTCTGGTCAGGCGTGGCTTTCTCAGGGGATGCCTAGCACGATAGCCTGCTTGAACCAGTCGTTGGTTGACTAGCCTTCTGGATACAGGCACATTTGTCAGTTGCTGCCACTCAGCCCTAAGCCGATTAGCTGACTTGGTACGGCCATTGCGGACTAACCAGTGCAGCTGGCGATCATCCCTCCTTGTGCTTCTGCGGGGACGTCCTGGCCTCGGTATTGGAGTAGGGACACCCCTCTGAGCATTTCGTTTCAGGATCTTTGACACCTGACCTTGAGATATGCCATACTGCCGAGCAATAGCACGCTGTTTCATGCCGTAATTTCGTAAAGCCACCACTCCATGACAAACAGCATTTTCGAGTTGACGGACCATCTCCAGAGGAAGCGGCAATAACTTTTGGAGACATGCAGCAGTTGTTTTCCACTAATACAGAATGCAACAACCCTTGTATACCTGACTGTGAAGCCAATCATCAAATGCACCTGTCCGTACATTTTGCCACGCCACCTGTGATATAATCCTGTTGTTGACTTCTTGCTGCGACAGACAATCATTGACATGGTTCTTTTAACAAATAAATCACCAAAGTGTAAAAGAAACTCACCAGATTGATATACTGAGATAAGAAAGTAAACCCAAGTCAAGAAAAAAAATATATTCCATAATAAATGCCAAGTCTGTATATATTGATATGGTTTTAAGATTGTAAATATGACATCGTTAAAGGTTTGCCCCCCATAGTTAGTCCACAAGCAACACGTAGGCCCACTTAGAATTAGTTATGTCATAGTATGTGTAAGAGTAGGCCATTTCCTAGTAAAATCTGCATTGTGTAAAGAAATGAGCTTCGGTCCTTTTCATTTTGCGGCCACCCTCCAATTACATCATGGGCATAATTGATCCCACGCCCCATTTGGCATCCCTCAAGTTTGTTACGCTTTGGCTACCCGCAATTTGTTACGCTTTGGCTGCCAGCAGCGTTCGCTGCCTTTGTTGGCTCGAAACTAGCCAAGTGACACGAGGTAGGCCTGGAAAGAGGGAGGAGCGCGAGGTTGGGGTGTGGCCGAGACAAGCAGCGCGTCAGAAGGCGGTGACGGGTAAGGGCTACCAGCCAACCAGGGCTGAGAGGGCGTGGCATGATAGGGCGTGGCAAGACGCATCTAGTAAGTTCCAGAGGGTTCCAAGGGAATGGCAATAAAACCCTTGGCGCGAGGCCCCCACCTCAGTAATGAGAAGGGAGAGGCAGGCGCTCGAGTTGGACCTCAGTTGAGAAGGGAGAGGCGCTTGTGCGAACTTATGCAAGGAGTATTCGGAGGACCGGCGTGCACACGACAGTATCAGAAGGATTTGTCGAGGCCATTGATTGAGAAGCGCACTGTGAGCGCATATTGAACTATTCGCTTATTACGTACGCAGCCGTAGCCGCAAGTGTAACCACCAAAGCCAGCCCTACCGTTCGCCCTGTAATAATCCCATGCGCGCCAACGACACACGGAGAGCTCCTGGCCGCTGCATTCATCTTCTTTGCGGTGTGAGTTGGGGACCGGAGGGAGAGCTGCCCGGACGCCATCCCTGGACCATCAACCTGTTCGTCTTCAACCCCATGTGAGTGTGTCTGAGTGTGAACGGTCCCATTTGTCTTGGGATAAGTTAAGACTGTTTAAGGCTGCACTGTGTCTTCTTCTTCTGCTGGTTATTGTACAAAGTGTAAATAAACCTTGTTATTCCTTTTCTTCCAAATTCGACCGTTTCCGTGATTTCCTCCATTGGGTAAGCGTGGCACGATTAAGAACCGCTTGGATCGGGTTTAGTCATTGATAACGGCTCGGGTCACGGGTTTGCTACGGCTCGGCGTATCCACCAACACCCGTGATTCGGGCGGGGCTTATTTCCTCGTTTCTGGGCGGCGTGAGTACTTAGGTATTAGTGATTAGTCCTACGACCCTACTTCGCGCTGTCGGGAGGGACGTCACAGGTCCCGGGTCCCGTCGGCTAGTCAAAGACAAGGGGACTAATCCCCCCTTGGTAAGGGGAAAAGGCCGGCGCTGAGATCCGCAACAATATATATATATATATTGTTGCGGAAACGGAGTACGGCACTCCCCTTAGGGGGGGGTTCGTCCCCCTTCTATTTTCACTGGCCGTCTCCGCTCCTGAAGCTGCTCAGCTCCCTCCAGGGAGGCAGGTGAGCAACCTCGTTCGTGACCGCGGACAAGATGTTAATTGCCGAGCGGATTAGCAGCCGCGGCTCGAACCATTAGCATTTACTAGACCCGATCCTAAACGTTGGCCAAATCATGCCACAGGTATTCAATGAGGGAAAAGACAAGGACGAACGGATGTGAAGGAAAGAAGGCAAGGTAGGAAGAACAGGATTTATTACTAACTATTATGTACAAGACCAAAAGTAACCAAGGAGAAGGAAAGATATGAAAATAATTTACAGAAGGATGGAAGGACCAGAAGGACACAGATCAATTCTAGCTTACCTATGCAGTCTTACTTAAACCCCAGGACAACACAGAAGACGGACGACAATCAGACTTACACAAATGGGAAATGAAGGCAGGAACGAATGGCTGGAAGGGGAGGAAGGTTCAGCTGGAGGTAGATGGCTGGACGGACGAGGAGGTGGGATCACAAGGCGGGAAGGATGCGGGTGGTGGGTGTGATCCCGGCTCGAGTTGAGCAGCCGCCGACTCTCCCCAATCGTCTCCGCACGGCGACGTTGCTTCGCGGCCGCAACTGCCGTTAACCGCTGTCGACGCTCAAAGCTGCGGTGGTTAAAACTGCGGTTTGTTCAAAGCTACGGTTTGTTCAAAGCTGCGGTGGACTCCTTCAGGTGAACTCATCCCTTCTCTGGTGGGGGCGTCGCGTGACGGGTTATATAGGGCCACACCCTCGAATCTTCGCGAACCTGCCCGATCGTTCTTTCTCCGCCCTCAAGCCAAATCCCTCGTGCTTGGTTGGTTGATCGGCAAGGGCTCACTCCTCCTTCCCATGATGAGGTGGAGACACGCCTTTCTTCTCCGAGTTAGAGCACGTGCTCAATGGAGGGCGAATGCAGTTGGCAATGCAGGCAGTTGGAAAATGGAGGTTTTGAGGGAATTTAAAAGGGGATCTATCTTATTTCAATTCGGTGCAATGCAGAGTCAATTAATGGGAAACACAGCCTTAAACTAATACACATAATAAGGAAATAACTATTTAGAAGGGTATATGGTGGCCTACGTTCATGTATATGGACTAACTAAGAGGACGACCTTTGACCTTTACACACAAAGCTGAGGTATTTACAAGAATTCATCACACTTACACAGGGTGATATTTACAACAATAAAAAACACAGGATTCTCAAATCCGCAACAATATATATATATATATATATATATATATATATATATATATATATATACAGTATATAATATATATACAGTATATAATATATATACAGTATATATATATATACAGTATATAATTATATACACAATATATATATATATACAGTATATATATAATATATACAATATATATATATATACTAGCAGAAGTACCCGGCATTGCCGGGCGGGGGAGGGGAGGGGAGGGGAGGGGAGGGGGAAGAGGAGGGAGGGGGAAGAGGAGGGGAGGGGAACGGGGGGGAGGGGGTGAGGGGAGGAGAGGGGGGAGGGGGAGGGTGGGAGAGGGGAGGGAGGGGGAGGGGGAGGGGCCAGGGGAGGGGGGAGGGGGAGGAGAGAAGGGGAGGGGAGGAGAGGGGGGAGGGGAGGAGAGGGGGGGAGGGGGAGGGATGGGAGAGGAGAGGGGTGGGAGGGGTAGGGGGAGGGAGAGGGGGGAGGGGGAGAGGGAGAGGGGAGGGAGGGGGGAGGGGAGGGGGGGAGGGGGAGGGGGGAGGGGAAGGAGTAGGGGGAGGGGAAGGGGTAGGGGGGAGGGGGGAAAGGGGAGGGAGTAGGGTGGAGGGGGAAGGGGAGGGGGGTAGGGTGGAGGGGGAAGGGGAGGGGGAGGGGGAGGGGGGGAGGGGGGAAGGGGGAGGGAAGGGGAAGGGGGAGGGGAAGGGGAGGGCCAGTCAACAATGACGTTGCAGTTCTCATGGTCGGAGAGCAGCACAACAATCGCGACATCGTCCTG
>NC_136265.1:123634796-123725998 GCF_964187855.1 Myxine glutinosa | reverse complement strand
GGAGGGGGAAGGGAGGGGGTAGGGTGGAGGGGGAAGGGAGGGGGAGGGGAGGGGGGAGGGGGAAGGGGGAAGGGAAGGGGAAGGGGGAGGGAAGGGGAGGGCCAGTCAACAATGACGTTGCAGTTCTCATGGTCGGAGAGCAGCACAACAATCGCGACATCGTCCTGAATCTTCGCAATAGCACGAAGCGGATTTTGGAGACTCACCGATCCTGTGACGCCCTCCAGTACCGGCGTTGCCGGGTGGGGGAAGGGAGACCCGTACATTCCCAACCCGTACATTCACCCTCTCGACTCAAGCTCACTCGGACAAAAGCCTCACACAAATTACACCGTGAAGGCCCAATGGCCATGTCTATGCCACAAATCAAGTACGTGAGCGAGTCGGCGCACTGAATTGAAAATATATAGAACGCTCATACTCCGTGAAAAGTGAAGCCAACTGGCGGCAGAGATGGAACATCACGTGATCGCTCTGAGCGAATCAGCGCGCTGCTCTGCCACCGGTCAGAATCCGTGTATAATATTCCTCGCTGAAAAAAAATCTATGTGAAACATGCTACTATCTATGCTAAATCATGCTAAATCATGCTAAATGCTAATCATGCTAAAATCTATGCTACTTGCTGTGAGTTTATGGCGGCAAGGAACATCACGTGATCGCGTCACGAACATCATTCGTGATCACGTCATCACGTGATCGTCATCAATGAGCGCGAATGAGCGAATGAGCGCGCTGGAAATTTTCCTTCCTTACTCATGGCGTAAATAAATATACTGCCGTAAATATGGTACATCTATCTATAATTCCAGTAATCTCTGTGTGTATGTGTGTGTGTATGTATGCGACAACGATTTCTCGACAACTACCGGTCCGATATACTTGAAACTTGCCAGGTATATTGCTGGGGACCCGAGGATGTGCCTTTTCAAGGTTTGAAATTAATCGGACAAGTACTTACCGAGCTATGGCGATTTAGCCGTTCGCCGTTCGCTTTGGCGTTGCGAATGGACCAAACCATTGCATGTAAATAGAGGGGGGGGTTCTGTGGTCGTTGCGAATGGACCAAACCATTCATGTAAATAGAGGGGGGGGGTTCTGTGGTCGTTACTGCCACGTGGTTTCAAAGTTTTTTTTTGTTGTTGTTGTTTGCACGCATGATTTTTTGCACCCACGTACGGGCACGCCCTAGGATGTTTACACACACACACCCCTACACAAATTTTTTTTTTTTTTTTTTTTGGCAAGGAACGGGCACCCACGTACGGGCACGTCCTAGCTTATATATAGTACGGGCATGCCCTAGTTATTAAAAAATTAATGTACGACAATATTTTTTAAAAATTTCATTGGTTGTGTGGAAGTGTAACTCAGTGTAACTCATTGGTTGGAACTGGTAACGAACCAAGGTACGAGCAGGTGGTTGTAAGAATGTCAGGAATGCATCTCGCCCTGTCGAAGCTGGGAGTCCTGTTGTGTAGCTTTAGCACGACCCCGGGCTAACACACATTCCCAAGCCCGTACTATTGTCTTTCATCGGGATGCAAAGAGGATGAAGCAAATTCCCAGCAGGGAGGAGAGCGAGCTGGTGCCAGTGAGGCGACCGAGTAACGTTTGCGGAGAACGGATTAGAAGCAGCGGAGAAGGGATTACGATTTCAGCGGACAGAGGATTAACTGAAGTTTGCCGATATAAACAGAAGAGACTTTGAGCCGAAGCAGGACTCATCCTCAGAAGCCCTGCCCGACGGAATGAACGCGTACCACGAGTTCGGCGCTGCAGCCGAACAAGAAGGACTATGCGGATAGAGTTACCTGGTCCATTGAGTTAAACGGTATTATTTGGTATTGAAATGAAGTGAACAACCAGTTAATAAAGTTGTGATCTTTTGTAACCTGGGACATCATTGGAGTCTTGAGTCTCACACCACTTCCCCGACAATCTGGAGGCACCGCTAGGATTTCGAGTGGACGTCGCCAAGGTAAGCATGGCGTCTTGGGATGGTCCATTATGAAATACGAATTCTGAACATGGTGGAGGATGTGTGTGTGGGGCTTGCATTCCATAGGTAATCCAAGGAGTGTAAACGTATTTTTGTCACGACCGTCCGAGGTAAAAGTCACGGATGGAACGTTTTAAATGATTCTATTATTCGTGTGCTTGCGAGGATGCGTACGGTATACGCTCGGTGTTAAGAGCCTTACTCTGGTCTGCAGGCAAATCGGCTCATGAAGTGCACCATGAGGCGATTTGTTTGCCGGTTCGGTAAGGTTCGGTAAGGTCCGTACACGTGTACAATCGTGTACACCCGTTTTAAATAAATAAATAAATAATTTTTTTTCAGTTTTCCCGCCATGTCTAAAACTCGTTTGATTACAATCTATCTATAATTCCAGTAATCTCTGTCTGTCTGTCTGTACGTCTGTACGTTTGTCTGTGACCGCTGTTTCTCGACAACCACGGGTCCGATATACTTTTAACTTGCCAGGTATATTGCTGGGGACCCGAGGATGTGCCTTTTCAAGGTTTCATATTAATCGGACAATTACTTACCGAGCTATGTCCAAAAAACGATTCAACCAATCAGAGAGCAGCGAACGATCGCGTGTGCCGAACGTGGCGGGCACACTCTGCCTCGGATGGCACATTTGAGAGCGTATTCATTTATTTCACGTTTGCAAACTATGTTGGCGTTAAACTATGTTTTACAACTAATAAAAACGAATTTGCGATTCATTCGCTTTCCTGCGCGTTTGTGCACGCGATGGCGATTTCTTTACCAAACTCCGGAAGCCGTTCGCTTTGGACCAAACCATTGCATGTAAATAGAGGGGGGGGATTGTCACCACTCGCAAGCCGTTCGCTTTGGACCAAACCATTTCATGTAAATAGAGGGGGGGGGGATATAATTTTAGATATAGATATAGTACGGGCATGCCCTAGTATAAATTAATGACAGACAACGCCATCTCATGCCGGTCCAGAATTATTGTGAAAGATGGCGATTGGATGAAAATTGCATACCGACACGCCCTCACTGTCCCTCATTGTCCCTCATGTTCATTCCGGCTACCTGTCTCTTGCTCCCGCTCCTTCCCCTCCCTCTAGTTCCCATTGGTGGACGTTTTGCGAGAAGCAAAGCGTTTTGCAGGAAGCTTCCAGGAAGCAAAACCAGTGCTGTTGTGTTTTTTTTGACGAAATTTGTCAGACAGATAGCATGGGTGACACGGATGAAAATTGAGGATTTTTGAAATTGTTGTTGACTTTGGCCTATGTTGAATAAAATAGTTGTTGATTGAACTAGTTGACGGATATATAAATCCCATTCAAAAGTCAAGTGAATCGGATGAAAATTGAGGATTTTTGAAATTGTTGTTGACTTTGGCCTATGTTGAATAAAATAGTTGTTGATTGAACTAGTTGACGGATATATAAATCCCATTCAAAAGTCAAGTGAATCGGATGAAAATTGAGGATTTTTGAAATTGTTGTTGACTTTGGCCTATGTTGAATAAAATAGTTGTTGATTGAACTAGTTGACGGATATATAAATCCGATTCAAAAGTCAAGTGAATTGGATGAAAATTAAGGATTTTTGAAATTGTTGTTGACTTTTGGCCTATGTTGAATAAAATAGTTGCGGGTTGAACTAATTGACTGATATATAAATCCCATTCAAAAGTCAAGTGAATTGGATGAAAATTAAGGATTTTTGAAATTGTTGTTGACTTTTGGCCTATGTTGAATAAAATAGTTGCGGCTTGAACTAATTGACTGATATATAAATCCCATTCAAAAGTCAAGTGAATCGGATGAAAATTGAGGATTTTTGAAATTGTTGTTGACTTTGGCCTATGTTGAATAAAATAGTTGTTGATTGAACTAGTTGACGGATATATAAATCCCATTCAAAAGTCAAGTGAATCGGATGAAAATTGAGGATTTTTGAAATTGTTGTTGACTTTGGCCTATGTTGAATAAAATAGTTGTTGATTGAACTAGTTGACGGATATATAAATCCGATTCAAAAGTCAAGTGAATTGGATGAAAATTAAGGATTTTTGAAATTGTTGTTGACTTTTGGCCTATGTTGAATAAAATAGTTGCGGGTTGAACTAATTGACTGATATATAAATCCCATTCAAAAGTCAAGTGAATCGGATGAAAATTAAGGATTTTTGAAATTGTTGTTGACTTTGGGCTATGTTGAATAAAAAGTTGTAGATTGCACTAATTGACTGATATATAAATCCCATTCAAAAGTCAAGTGAATCGGATGAAAATTAAGGATTTTTGAAATTGTTGTTGACTTTTGGCCTATGTTGAATAAAATAGTTGCGGGTTGAACTAATTGACTGATATATAAATCCCATTCAAAAGTCAAGTGAATTGGATGAAAATTAAGGATTTTTGAAATTGTTGTTGACTTTTGGCCTATGTTGAATAAAATAGTTGTGGGTTGAACTAATTGACTGATATATAAATCCCATTCAAAAGTCAAGTGAATCGGATGAAAATTAAGGATTTTTTGAAATTATTGTTGACTTTTGGCCTATGTTGAATAAAATAGTTGCGGGTTCAACTAATTGACTGATATATAAATCCCATTCAAAAGTCAAGTGAATCGGATGAAAATTAAGGATTTTTTGAAATTGTTGTTGACTTTGGCCTATGTTGAATAAAATAGTTGCGGGTTGAACTAATTGACTGATATATAAATCCCATTCAAAAGGCAAGTGAATCGGATGAAAATTAAGGATTTTTTGAAATTGTTGTTGACTTTGGCCTATGTTGAATAAAATAGTTGCGGGTTGAACTAATTGACTGATATATAAATCCCATTCAAAAGTCAAGTGAATCGGATGAAAATTAAGGATTTTTTGAAATTGTTGTTGACTTTGGGCTATGTTGAATAAAAAGTTGTAGATTGCACTAATTGACTGATATATAAATCCCATTCAAAAGTCAAGTGAATCGGATGAAAATTAAGGATTTTTTGAAATTGTTGTTGACTTTGGGCTATGTTGAATAAAAAGTTGTAGATTGCACTAATTGACTGATATATAAATCCCATTCAAAAGTCAAGTGAATCGGATGAAAATTAAGGATTTTTTGAAATTGTTGTTGACTTTGGGCTATGTTGAATAAAAAGTTGTAGATTGCACTTAGTTGACTGATATATAAATCCCATTCAAAAGTCAAGTGAATCGGATGAAAATTAAGGATTTTTGAAATTTTTGTTGACTTTTGGGCTATGTTGAATAAAATAGTTGTTGATTGAATTAGTTGACGGATATATAAATCCCATTCGAATTGTAAAAATTGTGGTAACGTTTCTTTGTAACTTTGTAACTTTGTAAAGTTGTAACTTTGTAAAGTTTCAACAAAAGTTGTTGTAAAGTTGTAAAGTAAAGTTTGCAACATTGAAATAATGTTGTTGTAAAACGTTTCCACAACGTCGCTACAATGTTTCACTTTCGTTGTTTCAACGTTTTGCTTCAACGTTTTGGGAACATTCAAATGTTGGGCTTTGCTAACGTTTCCACAACATCACTACAACGTTTCACTTTCGTTGTTGCAACGTTTTGCTCCAACGTTTTGGGAACATTCAAATGTTGGGTTTTGCTAACGTTTCCACAACGTCGCCACAACGTTTCACTTTCGTTGTTGCAACGTTTTGCTCCAACGTTTTGGGAACATTCAAATGTTGGGTTTTGCTAACGTTTCCACAACGTCGCCACAACGTTTCACTTTCGTTGTTGCAACGTTTTGCTCCAACGTTTTGGGAACATTCAAATGTTGGGTTTTGCTAACGTTTCCACAACGTCGCTACAACGTTTCACTTTCGTTGTTGCAACGTTTTGCTCCAACGTTTTGGGGACACTCAAATGTTAAGTAAATCGGATAAGAATTCACGAGTTATTTAATTATTAGCGATTAATGAAGTACTTATTTAATTAATTACATTTCTTATTACATTACAGTAATTACATTACAGTAATTGCCTGAGGTAATTACAGTAATTACAGTTCCGGTAATTACAGTAATTACAGTAATCATTACAGTAATTGCAGTAATCTTATTACAGTAATTACATTACATTAACTCAGGCACCTTTTGAGTAAGGAAGCTGATATTTGGACATGACACTGACCAAGTGATGTGGCTGTCAAGGAAAATATTGATTTATTGATTAATCATTTAATAAATTAACTCGTTGATTTATAAATGACTTATTTAATTAAAAGTCCTCAGAGATACATCTTCGGATGAGATACTTGCAGATTGGTTATGCTATGAGCCAATTGATTAAGGAAAATATTTTGTGATGGCCATATTGGCAATTTCGTGGCCATATTCGTGGCAACTCAGTTAGTGCCACTGCACCTTTAAAATGCATCCCTGCGTTCATTTTTCGATCGATTGAGTTGAAATTTTGAACAATCGGATCTGGACTGTCGTTGTTAACGACTCTAGCACGCACCCGTCCAATCAGGATGGAGCGGTATGGTCCCCGGATCATCACTGCCCGCAGTTTTAATTAGTTTTACTTTTTCTCTTGGTCATATAATTTTGAAGACATGCATGTCATGATATAGGAAATGTTTGTTCTGTTGAACGGAATAAATGTTGTTTATTTTTGTGGGTGGGTATTTTTGTGTATTTTGGATATATTTTCACGACTAATTCCAGTTAACATCCTGCAAAATTTGCTCGTTTTTCTGGCCGAGTCGAAATTGCGTTGAGTTCCTATGGCATGCGCCATTAAAAGCGCTGTGTAATGGTTGAGCTCCCTTTATTTCGTTTTGGTCACGCAGATGAGCAGACAAAATGACGAATGCTGCGGCTGGAGCAGTAGAAGCGATTTTTTAATTGTTCAATGATTATTCGATATTGTTATGACTTATTGTCAATAGGTATACTAAGTGGCCATGAGGTAGCCTGTTGCTATGTACAGTTTTATTCTATTGTTGATTATACCACATAGCTGTGGTGATAAAGGAAATGTTCGTTTTAAATAGATGATTATGATAGGACCATGACTATAAAATCATGATGATTATTATGAATGATATCATAGGGTTCAAATGCAGAATGATTGCATGAACTTGGGGAAGAACTTTGAAGCCCTATTGGATAAATTGGGTGTTACAAGCGATGGAGTTTCAAAAGTTAGCATGATTGAAGGAATTTTACAGTCTTATTTCAGGAGTTTTACGAAATTTATATTGCCAAGAGATTTGGGTACTATTAAAAGAAAAATGATGAGATATTTTTCCCAAAGAACTTTAATATCTGCCATCCATTTTGGCTGTCTCACGAATGAAGGATGAGTTGCCTTTAGTGGTTGCAAAGAAAATTTGTGGAGACCAGGCAAAATGGGGAAATATGTCAGATATGACCCTAGGACAGGACGGTGATTCATCAATTGACATGAGGTATGAACCAGAGGTGACGACCGATGAGATTCGATCTCAGTCAATGGATGGACCTGTCCTGACATCATTGGGGAAAGGGCTTATGCAAGGAGTCATCCAAAATGATTAATTTGATTTATTGATGAATATTGATGAATTAATTGAAATTGAATAATTGATTGAATTGTTGATTGATTGAATCTAATTGATTGAATTTAATTGAATAAATTTAACTGGATAAATTGAATTGAATAAATTAAATTGAATATATTGATCGTTTGATTGATGAAAATGCAGTCTCAAGAAAGAAGCTTTAATATCTTTGTGAGATATTATCAATGTGTAGACAACCTTGGAAAATTGAGCAAGGTGGTGAGTTTATATATAGATATATATGTGCGGTTACCATTGTGTGATTTCCCCTTCAACAGAGCGGACACCTGAGGATTCACCCATTTCATACTGACCCTCTGGCTCATCTGCAAATACTGATCTGTGAGATTGGATTGTGCAAAAGCCACAGGTGAGAGAGATTCTCTGGAAATCACCGTTTGAACAGGTGGAGAGATCCTTCCTGGAGGTACAAGTGAAGCTTTAGAGGAACAAACTACAACACATCCAACGCTACTTTGATAAAAGGCAGAATGGGAAATGGAGCCTGCAAGAATACACAAGGACAACCAGAGATTCCACAAAAAGGTACTTGTACACATCATATGTATGACCGTTATGGTGCCGAAGCTATAAGGCAGGTCGAGAATTGGTATTTGTGGACAAAGGGACATGATGAGGAGTTTCCAAGAGATGGTACATTTGAGCGAAGTCGATTGGAAAGATTGGAACAAAGATTGAAAGCCAGGAAGAGACAGAATCTAACGGTAGACTGGCTTGCATTCCATCTTTGGGATGGTGAATCCAGACAACGGGAACAGCAAGAACGAATAACGGATCTAGAACTTAAAATAAAAAGGATACAGGATACAGTGGAGGAGACAAATGCACAACTGCCCTCGAAATTAGGAATGAAAGTGACAGTTGTCCCATCTGATTTCCAGTTGTCTCCCCAAAAAGGACGGTACAGAGAATTTTTTCGTGTTTCAGGAGATAACGAGAGATTGCAGTGGCAACTCAGGGATGTACAGATGCAGCCCAGCAATACAAGTGCACAGGTGCACAGACCAGGCAATGACAGAAACCGGTGTTTCAAGTGTGGACGGATGGGACATTGGAAAAGAGGATGTCCGTATACCAAAAGGAAGACAAGTTCATAGGGTAAACCAAGATCAAGGGTACCAGTGCTGACCGATACCTCAGACAATGATTAGGCCTTCATTGCGACAAATCCCAAATGACGATTGGCCTCAACCAATTAGATTACTGGACAAACATGAATAACTGTCGATGATTCTTGGGTCTGAAAAGTTTTCGGAGCAAGAATTATTCATTTTTCTTTTGCTTGTAAGCAAATTGATAATTAATTGATCAAATGCCGAAATTGGATCTTTTATGTTGGGCACAAAATTTTAAATTTACAACGTTTGGAACAATTGCTTTGCAATTTTTGGCAAACCAAGTGACAAGAGTCACATGATGATCAGGTGGGAATTTCGGACTATTGTTCCGCACGATTGATAGGTCAGTGGTCGACTGACATACAAATGGGTGGGTAGTCAAATTTGGATAAATTATTATGGGAACTTAAAGGGTAATGTCAATGTGACATCATAGGGGTTTTCTAAGAATAAACTTTTTGGTCCATTTGTGTATTAGCGCTTATAAAATTGAAGGACAAATTTTGAGAAATTGAAATAAAGTTGACACCCATCCGGATCTGTAAATAAGGGTTCCAACGCAAACAAATACGCATAATGCATGTGTGTGTGGGTATTTTGTGTGTCAGTGTTTTTGTTTTTGTGTATCAATCTTACAAGATTGTTGACACCGACAGTGTGCCTTGTCTGGAAAATAGATAGTTCCATGGGGATGGGATCGCATATCGAGAGAATTCGTAAAATAAAAATTAAAAAAAATAGAAATATAATTTGATTATGAAAATTATCACTTTTGTCAAGGCAGATGGAGAATAAAGATTTGATTTGCTGAGTTATGGGCAGCTATTCATTAATAGTAAAAATTGGGAGTAATCTTGGGATTCCATTGTGATCGAATTTATATGAGAATCAAAGCTATTTATGGATATGAGCTTCATAAAAATGTGGGAGTA
This sequence comes from Myxine glutinosa, assembly GCF_964187855.1. Classification (NCBI taxonomy): domain Eukaryota; kingdom Metazoa; phylum Chordata; class Myxini; order Myxiniformes; family Myxinidae; genus Myxine; species Myxine glutinosa. The sequence continues at coordinate 123,716,356 of NC_136265.1, read as the reverse complement.
CAAAATTAGTCAAATTTTGGAGAGGTCTTACACTGACTTCCCAGAGTACTCTGCTCAAGGATTTTTATATATATAAACTTGAATTTTATCAGCATATAAATTGTGCTGTATGTATGGATGTGTTTTAGGCATAGATGATATGGGAAAATAGTAAAGAAAATTTTGCTGGTTTGAACTATTGTGGGTTTTCAGTTCTGAAGTTCAAACAAAGCCACTGGTTAACAGATGAGAAAGGATAGTAAATAAATTATTCAATGCTGGGCAAATTAAGTACGATATTACTAAGACTTATGAGAGCTATTGTTCTTCCTTACAGCAGTGGAAAATTATTGGAAAAAATTAGATCCAACATAATGAATCTATAAAAGAATGTGATAGGGATAATATCCTCAATTTGTACTAATTATTTGATTGTGGGTAAAGGAATTAATTTATCATAGTGGATTGTTAACAGCAGCCTGAAAATGTCCTGAGAGTGCATCCATGTAATCGGAAATCCCAGATTTGTTTTTACAAACAACATTTTGGTAGAGGTCTTGTGTGGACGAGCACTTCCTTGGTAGATAAAAACGGTACTGCATGCTGGCAGCCACTTTTGCGGCCAGTTAGGCCAAACAAATTGAGAGGAAATTGTAGTTAAATACGTAAGTTACACATGGCTACTTGTAAAAAGGAAATTTGTTGAGATGGGAAACATTTTTCGAAGGTTTATTAAAGTGTTATAATATGACATGTGGCAAGGCAAACTATTGGATGGGAAAATTAGATCTGGCTATAGAATAAATTTATTGACCCCTTGAAGTTAATTCTTCGAATCATTGTTTCACTGGCATTTTTTGTTCACATTGGAAATAGTTTGGTAGAGCCTTGGTTAAAACCTTTGGTTGCGGTATCTTGGAACGAATTGATAAACCATAGGAGATTGATAAGAATAGAAACAAATATGGACCCAAAATAGAAAGTTGGATTCATGCCTCTCATTGCAAGCAAGCACATGGGGCTAAGGTGGACGATCCCGCAGAAAATGAGGCTGCACCTAGCAGCCCAGCAGAACATTCAGTGGCGGATAAATGATAGTCGTGATATACATTCATTTGAATTACATTTTAACACCCCTTGCATTGATAAACATTACAATTTCAACATTTAATATTCCTACTTGAATTAGGGAAGATAGTGACATTTATTTGCCTACATGACATACAATTACCTGCTGATATTAATACAACATGAGTGAAAAATGTATCACAACTACACTCATGATCAGGGTAAGACAAATAATCTGATTTATGTTACATATTAAGGGATTTTCTTTATTTACCTTTTAGGAAGCTTGTTAGTTTGGTATATAATGTTGAATGTCATCGACATATAATTATGTCATAGGTATGAATATATACAAGGAGTAGCAGACTTGTTTGTTGGTTTAGTAGTTATATTGGCAATTGTTTTAGTGGTGGCTTGCTTGAAAGCCTTAGTGACGGTGTGTTTGAACAAGGTAACCAACAACACGATGATAACGCATGAAGTGACAAATGAGGAAAGAAATGTGGAACCACAAGAGGAAGACTTTTATGGCGACATAAATACTGAGATTAAAAGATTAAATCAAGTGATGTTGCAAATGAATACAGTAGAATTAAGATAATGGCATAACGACAATGTTATGAGTTGTGTCAATTACAATATCAGTGAACTCATATCACCACGAGTGACACACTGTTAGGGAAAAAAAAAAGGAAAAAGAAAAAGTGGAGAGGAATTATAGTAATAATACATTATGCTTAATTTGTTGGTTTGGGAAAATTGTTGTTGGGAATTAGATATTCCTGTTTGTGATTGTAATCATATACAATTTATTTTCTTAGAGTAGTGCTAAAATACCTGCACAAGTTAATTTTTGAACTATATTAACCTGAAAGCAATTGTGGATGCTATTCTTAGTTTAGTAGTCAAATACATACCTGATTGAATATTATTTGTGTGACGCATATAAATGAATATAACTTTTTGAATGTTGTAAGGGAAAACAACAAATTGTTGAATGTGAAACTGTCGGAAGATATACATGATTATGCTGATTTCATGGTAAGATGTACCCTATCTGATTCAGTGTGTGTGGAAAGCAGATTCAGATGTGACTGAGCATAAGGATAAGACGAGATCACATTTTGAAGGGAGTGCTAACGGAATTGGGAAGAAGTTCGAGAAAGAAAATTTGTGGCTAAAAAATGAAGTTAATCGTGGCATACACCCTCTTTCTCAAAGAATGATGAAGACATTCTCCCATGTAACTTGGAGATGAATGCTTACCTTCACCAAGGAAATTTATGTGACCATTTGCCTGGATCACACTGCAACATATGAAAGAAAAGCGATCGCCTACTCTTGTTCGAAGGCTTCGAACATTCATCACATCAGAAGTTGCAGGACAACGACATTTTACCCGCAACCTCTGTGAAATGCGGGGACATATGTTATTACTTCACCAACTTCCGGGGAGCCAGCATGGAGCTGCAAACCAATGGCTGTGCCTTTTCACAACAGCTGTGCACGATTCTGCGGGCCACTCCTGGTATGGACCATGGATGACCTGAACACCATGGTCCCAACATCATTGTGGATGCATCCGGCATCCCTGTTCCACATCTTGCTGGCCAATCAACGTCACACCAATACTTGCTGCCCACTCACAATGAGGGAGGAGGCAAGTCGACTACAACTGGGCGAAGGCCTTGCTCAAGGAATCATTATGGTTCACAGCAAGAGTGGCAAGAATGCTACATGGAGAGCAGGGTCAGTCTATGACTCCGCACCGTTACCACAACAGCGAAATCCTACACGAAGTAGTGCAGGTGCTTATAAAGACAGAAGAAAATGTTTCATACCCGAATTCAAACACAAGTGATCAGCCCTTCCTTTCAAACAAAGAATCAACATTTGTTTGGAGGGAAACGTTTTTGCCAGATGTTGCAGATGCTTTAAAAAACTTGAAAATGGTGAAGCAAAATTGTTGTATCTTGGTGATGGTGAAGTGTTGTTTTACAAAGATATTTGTGATGCAAATGAAATAGATTGAATTAACAATATGGAAGGAGTCAATAACCAACGAAATGTTTTGTGATCAGATTCTTGCAGGATGACGGTGTATGCCTAAGGAAATTGTATTGATGTTTACTTGTAGTGATTGATTGTTTACTTATATTGATGTTTAGATTAATGGTTAATATAAACAAAAACAAAAAGATGAGGGAATTGTGGAAGTGTAACTCAGTGTAACTCATTGGTTGGAACTGGTAACGAACCAAGGTACGAGCAGGTGGTCGTAAGAATGTCAGGAATGCATCTCGCCCTGTCGAAGCTGGGAGTCCTGTTGTGTAGCTTTAGCACGACCCCGGGCTAACACACATTCCCAAGCCCGTACTATTGTCTTTCATCGGGATGCAAAGAGGATGAAGCAAATTCCCAGCAGGGAGGAGAGCAAGCTGGTGCCAGTGAGGCGACCGAGTAACGTTTGCGGAGAACGGATTAGAAGCAGCGGAGAAGGGATTACGATTTCAGCGGACAGAGGATTAACTGAAGTTTGCCGATATAAACAGAAGAGACTTTGAGCCGAAGCAGGACTCATCCTCAGAAGCCCTGCCCGACGGAATGAACGCGTACCACGAGTTCGACGCTGCAGCCGAACAAGAAGGACTATGCGGATAGAGTTACCTGGTCCATTGAGTTAAACGGTATTATTTGGTATTGGAATGAACTGAACAACCAGTTAATAAAGTTGTGATCTTTTGTAACCTGGGACATCATTGGAGTCTTGAGTCTCACACCACTTCCCCGACAGTTGCTAGGAGACGGCAGCATGTAAAAACCGTTTGAATATTTGAAATACAGTTTGATCCAGAGGTAAGTGGTATGGTCTTGCTGGTTGGTGGACACGATATGTGTAAGGGAAATTATTTTGGTGTCCTGTATCTGGTCGTGCTAGTTGGTGAACACGGTAAATTTAAGGGAAATTATTTTCTGTCATTCTTCTGAGTGGTTGCTTCTCCTTCCCCGTATTTTTGTTCATTTTATTGTTTTTTTCCACTCTCTTGAGTTGTGGGCCTTCCTTGAGTGGTATTACATTTATCATCATCATCATTGGAATGTCTGTTGTAAAGATACGGACATCAAGTCCATATCTTGACGCAGAGAGCATCAAGCACCATCTTTTTATACCAGGCAACGGCAACGCACTAACGCAGACCTCGCTCGGCCCCGCCCACAGCGACCTCTCTCGGCCCCGCCCATAGCTGCCTCGCTCGGTCCCGCCCACAGCGACCTCGCTCGGTCCTGCCCACAGCGACCTCGCCCGGCCCCGCCCACAGCGACCTCACTCGGTCCCGCCCACAGCGACCTCGCTCGGTCCCTCCCACAGCGGCATCACTCCGCCCTACACGGCACTATCTATATATTATTCGTACAATGCCGGGTACTTCTGCTCGCTGAAAAAAAATCTTCGTGAAACATGCTACTATCTATGCTAAATCATGCTAAATCATGCTAAATGCTAATCATGCAGAAGTACCCGGCAAAAACGCAATTGCTTTTCGCTCTGAAATACGTGCGAAGTTAATGGCGGCAACGAACATCACGTGATCGCTCTGAGCGAATCAGCGCGCTGCTCTGCTACCGGTCAGATTCCGGTCATAATATTTCACGCTGGGGTCAAAATATGGTAAAAAAAAATTATGAAATCAATTTTTAGGTCGGCCATGTTCGTCCCAGGCTCAATGGCCATGTCTGTGCCAAATATCAAGTACATGAGCCTCTCCGTTTAGGAGTCTACCGGTAACATTACACACACACACACACACACACAAATTGTGTTTTATATATATAGATATATACAGCATATATATATATACAGTATATACAGTATATATATATTATATTATATATATTATATATATATATATATATATATATATATATATATATATATATATATATATATATATATATATATATATATATATATATACTAGCTTGGCTCGGCTCGCTACGCTCACCTCACCACGCGTAATGACTGTACCTGAGCTGCTGTGTTGTCAGGATTTACACCAATCATAATACAAACTATTATTTTGCACAAATTTATTTGTAGTGTTTGTGATATTACATTTTTAAAAGCAATTTATGTTGAAAAATAAAAATAAATGATTCAAAAAAGGAAACCCTCAGCACATACATACAGGGGGGGGGGGGGGGGGAGGTTCAGACTGGAAGTTTGGAACGATTCCACCTCACCACCATGTAATTCAAAACACCTCACCACCACATAATTTAAAACACCTCACCACCACATAATTCAAAACACCTCACCACCACCTAATTCAAAACACCTCACCACCACCTAATTCAAAACACCTCACCACCACGTAATTTAAACCACCTCACCACCAAGTAATTCAAAACACCTCACCACCACGTAATTCGATAAACCTCAGCACCACATAATTCAAAACATCTCACCACCACGTTATTAAAAACACTTCACAACCACAGAAACAAAAGTTTGAGGGAGTAGTTCAGTGACAGCACAGACACTGCCCAGATATGTAGATGGACGACTGTACCCGAGTTGCTGTTTTGTCATGGCTTACACTTTACACCAATCAAAATACAAGCAATTATTTTGCACAAATGTATTTGTAATATACGTGATATTACATTTTATAAACAATTGAAGTTGAAGATTTAAGTTGGGGGGAAAAAAAAAAATTCAAAAGAAATTCCCAAAAACAAAAAATAAAGAAATTGGGAACTTTTTCAAAAATATGTAATATACATGATATTACATTTTAAAAACAATTGAGGTTGAAGACAAGTTGAAAAAAAAAATTCAAAAATAATTCCCCAAAAAAATAAAAATTGGGAATTTTTTCAGAAAAATACCCTTAGGACATACCCATGGGAGAGATAGGTGCATACCAGAAGTTTGGCAGGATTTCACAAAAGTTTGATGGAGTAGTTCAGTGACAACAACACAGGCACTGCACAGATATATATATAGATATATATATAGATATATATATATATATATATATATATATATATATATATATATATATTGTTGCGGATATGAGGACTGTATTTTTTTTATTGTGTGCTTTATTATTATTATTGTTTATTCTGCGCCTCCTGCCTCCAGTGTTGTGTAAAAGTTTAAAGATCGTCCCGGTAGTTATTCCATGAAACACCACATTGCAGGACCCGATAAAACCCTTGTTCAGTAGCTTATATCTTATTATGTGTTTTAGGGTAAGGCCTTGTCTTCCATTAGAATAATACTCCATTGCACCGAATCAATTAAGAATAGCTCCCCTTCAATACTTCCATTTCCCAGCCAAACTCTCCATCTGTGGGTAAAGCAGTTCACAAGCACGGGGTGCACGCCCTCTCAATTCGCTGCTATCGTGAAAATGTGCTCCGTGCTCTGTTTGAACAGGAGGGGCGGGGTCGCCAGGGAGAGGCAAGCCCAGGGCGCGCCAAGAAGGGCGGGGCTGTGCAGCCCCATGCCCAAATAAGGAAACAAGCCCATGGCTCGCCACGAGGGGCGTGCCGTCGGCGTGATGCCCAAATAAGGAGACAAGCCCGTGGGACTACCATACAAGGTCACGAAACAGAGCACGGGGGAGAGGGCGGTACCGAAACCGTGGAGGGCATGTCAGTCCCGCGCTAAAAGGAGAAGTGAAAGAAAGGGCTAGAGAGACCCGCGCTGGAAGGGAAGTGAGAGGAAGAAAAATACGAGCTGAGCTGCGTGGTGAGGGACACGACAAAAGAAAGGGTCCAAGAGAAAGCAGAGGAACTTTTACGAACGAGTTGCAAAGAGATACGGCAGATGAGTCTAGCCCCGTTTCAACCAGCCGCGTGAAGCCCTGACGGGGCAGCGAGTGACCCTGCCGGTGTGCGCTGTAAAGCCCAATACCAGGAGCTGCCGGCGTGCGCTGTAAAGCGGTTACAAGGAGCTGCCGGCTCCCCACTTCCCGCCCGGAGTGGACCTGCTCGCTGTGCCCTGTGATCCCACCTGCTCATCCTTTCCAGCCATTCCTGCCTGCAAGTTCCCCATTTGCGTACGTGAGTTTGTTTTGTTCGTGCTGTCCTGGGTAGTAACTAAGTCTGTATAAGCTAGTAATTTTCACTGTGTCAACTGCGTTTTCATGTCACCTGTAAATAATCGTGACTGCTCTTTTTGCTTATGTGTGTAAATAATAATAAACCCCGTTACTCTTCTGTACGTCTTCTTCTTCCTCTTTGCATTCGTCGTCTTAGTCTTTTCCCGATTGAATAGCGGTGGCGCGATACGGCCAACGTCTGGGTGAATCGGGTGAGTCGGGGAACAACTGTTCGGTCGCGGAGCCTCCGCTCGGCAAATATAACATCCTTAACCGCGTACCGTAACAAATTGGTGTCAGGGAGTGAGATTTGAGGCCCGAACCAAATTTTAAAAAACATCTAGAAAAAAAAAATTTGGTCAAAATTTGGAGCTGCTGGAAATTTGTGTTGTTTGAAAGCAAAACCTGAATTTTGAAATCGCGCCATGGCTGGTCAAGATGACGGGATGCCGGTGGGAGAGATAGACGGGGTGGAATTGGGACAGATGAGGGTGGCATCTACAAAAGAGAGGGAGGAGATGAAAGAGGAGATACGACGAGGTGTAAGTGAGGAGGTCTCGGGGGTACGCGAGGAGGTAAAGCGAGGTGAAAAGCATATAGAGAAAGAGGTGAGGAATAATACGGCTAGGTTACAGGGGGGAATAGAGGGTGTGACGAGGGGAGTAGAACAGCTGACAGTGGGACAAAAGGAACTAGTGGACCAAGTGGAAAAGAACACGGCAATAATCGGGGGGTTAAAAGCGACACAAAAAGACATTAAGAACGAATTAATAGCGACACAGAAGGAATGTCAGATGGTACGTGAGGGACTGACAACGAGGTTCGAAGAGGTGACAGAAGTAATGGAGACAAAGGACCGAGAGGTGAGGACGCACATAGAGACGGTCAAAATAGCCTTAGAGGACGAACTTGAGGAGATGCACCGGGAAATAAAAGAGGTGAAGCAAAAATTAGAGGAAGTGGAAGAAGAGGTGAGTGAAATTAAGAAGAGACAGACAGAAACTAAGAGAGAAATACAGGAGGAGGTGATGGAATATGTACAAGGTCGGTGCCCAACTCATAATGTTGTGCTCACTAACCAAATAAAGAGTTTGCAGGTGGCGAAAGAGGTGCGGAGACGAGGTGCCAAGGTGAGTGGCGATATACGAGGAAATGTACATGATGTGAGGGGAGCTTCAGTCGGCTTGGGGATTGATTTGGATCCGGGTGTTCGTGAAAGGCCGTTGGTGAAGTGTGCGACAGGTCTGGTGTGCGAAAGAGGAGGTGTGCGAGAATGTCCGACTCTGGGGTGTGTGAGGAAAAAGTGCGCGCCGAGGAGTGAGTGTGCTGTCGAGAGTGAGTCGGTCGTAGCGCGTGTGCGAGGGAGCACATGGAAGCGCGTAGTGAGGAGTGTTACAGAGGATGTAACGGAAGAGTGTACACCTGTGGTGAGTGTTACGGAGGAAGTAACGGGAGAGTGTGCGCAAGAGGGTGCACGAGAAAGGTGTGTAACGGACAGGTGCATGAGGAAAGAGTACGCTGTCGAGAGTAAGGGTGAGTGCGCTGTCAAGAGTGGTGGTGAAAGTAGTGAGAGTGACACGGAGCGTGAGTTGGTTGTGACAGGTGAGAGAGGATGTACACCTGGAATGGAAGGATGCACACCTGGAATGGTAGAGCGTGTGTGGGAATGCACACTTGAGTTGGTAGTAAGGCACGTGGTTGGGTGTGCGAGTGAGAGCACACCTGTGATAGTCACAGAGGAGGGGACCGAGGAGGGGGCGCGAAGAGGTGTGTTGGTGAGGTGTGCGAACGACGAGTGTGTGCAAAGGTGTTCGGTGGTCAGGTGTGTGACCAAGTCTGTGAGCGGAATGAGTGTACCTGGGTGTGTTAGAGAAGGTGCAATGACGAGGAGCATGGGAACAGCTGGATGTATGAGCAAGGAACGGGCTGCGGGCGGCGTTGGAGCATCGAGCTCAGTGAGGGTGAAAGGGGTAGCGTATGCGTGTAAGCATGCAGGTGAGGCATCGACGGTAACCGGGTTAGCGGTTAGAACGACATTTAGCCGAATCGGGCCCTCGGTGCGCATCGGGCAGCTTCGCGTGCCGCAAGGACCAGCGGGGATCCGAACCACGGCGGGTTCGAAAGGACCGCCGTACGTGATCCACGCTGGGCCGCGTTAAGAACGGCCGCGTCCGTGCTCCGCTAGGCGGAGCGGGCAGCCCGATAGGAAGGGTCATCATGGCGACCCCTTTTTGTTGAGACGTTCCGGCAGATCGAGATCGGGCCATTGGATGGCTCCGTGACGAGGTGGTGCGTGGGATCTCGGCCCGGGTAAACCTCCTTCCCTGCACCGAGTGCCGGACGCATCCAGCCGCCGGCACCAAACAACCCGCATTCATTGCTCGGCTTTACGAAGCCGAGCTCTGGAAGTGAATTGGCGCACCGAGAGGCACTAGTAAGTAGACTGTGATGACGAGGATAGTGTTTTGGCCCCGAAATTAGAAAAACAAAATTTGATGATTGGCAAAGGATTGGCAGAGTGATGATTGGTAATGGTACAGTGATTGGCAGATGATTGGCAAATTTTTGATTTGTGGAAATTGGACGAGCAAAATTAATAGTAAAAGATGCCCCATGTGATGGGATGGCCAATCCACCATCCCTCACAGCGGGGGGCAAAGGAGCACTAGATTTATGGGGTTGATGGCAGTGAAAACTAGCCCGGGTGGGTTAGGATATATCGTGTGTAGGGATCTAGAGAGATGACCTTAGGTGACGTTAAGGTTAGGTAGTGACAATGACACCTGTAGTGGGGACGCAGGTAGATTCGTGTGGATGATAATGACGAGGGAGCGCAATAGTTTAAAGGGGCGACTGGGAAGCGCAAGTTTCAGAGGGGAGTAGTTGGATGAGATGATGCCGTGTGAGTGTTGGAGGTGTATTTAGAAGTGTATTGTGAAAAGTGTATGGTGAACAGGTGTGATTGCACAGGTGTGCAACTGGACAGGTGTATGGAACAGTGTTTGAGTGAGTGATAGTGAGATGAGTTGTGTTGACCAAATGGTCCAGGAAGAGGAGGAGGGTGCAGGTGGCACCAGGTGTGAGTGCACAGGTGTGCAACAACAGGTGTGCAACAACAGGTGTATGGAGAATGGTAGTGTGGAATATCTGGAGTATTGGAATGGATGGTCGGGGAGTGAGTATGATGGAAACTATGGAGTGGAGTGGATGGTGCGAAGGTGTGAATGGGGGAAGAGTGGACCCCCATCACGAATACCCGGGGCGGGTAGTGTAAGTGTTAGGTAGAGGGTATAGGTAAATTGTGGTTGGATATTGGCATCTGTGGTGCGGGTGGAAGAATGATGTTTGGATGGGTGCATTAGTGTTGTGGAAATGGCTGGGCGTGTAGCCTGTTAGTGTGTGTAGTTGGTTTGGGCACTCCACCACTGTGAGGATGTCGGCCAGGTGAGGCCGCAGGTGGGCTCTGGGAGCCGGTAGTTGTGGATGGGGCCCGAGGATCCAGAGGACGGACCCGGGTAGCCCAGTGCCAGAGGGCACCGAGTGGGGTGACAGAGCCAGGAGGGGCCTTCCCCAGTTAGTTAGGTTAGGGTGAGGAGCTAGGTAAGCTCGGGTGGGAACTACAGTGGTGGAGATGTGCAGGTGGGTAGCCCTGCTGGGAGAGCTACACGTCACAGCCCAGAAATTGTGCAAGGGCACCGGGAGATGAATCGGGGGAGTGAGACCCCAAATTGAGAAGCACCACAGTTTGGCCAATGGGAATTGGTTTTTAGAACCCATAGTGTAAGATGGCCAATGGATTGGCAGGGAAAGACCCCGGGTAGTATAACGTGTATTAATGTCATTTAGAAAGTAGTTAGGATGAAAGTCTCCTCGCACCATCTATATCCACTCACCTGAGGTGACAGGTACCTCCACACCATGCCAGGTTGGTTTAATTATTTTATTGTGCAAATGTTTTGGATTGTGAGACGCATCATGACGTGGGTGTGACATTGTGCTTGATGTTTCATCTTTCCCTCCTTATGAGGATTGATGATGAATTGGTGATAGCAAATTCTGAAGTAGAGGGATGGTGGAGACGAATTTGGTATAGGGGAAATATGGGGCGACGTGACAGTAGCGACGAATTTGTAAATGTGTAGATTTTGTACATATGGGGTAAGGGCAAGGGTAGTGTAGGTGACAGGGGGGTGACGTACGGTAGGGACGAGCTTTCTCACTTCGCTCTCCGTACGCATTTCGCCTTGCATTGCCTTATTGATGTGTACCCTTGTGACCTTACCCCTCGCTCATTTGTCTTCCCCCTTTTGTCTCCCACATGACCTGTGCGCCATTGGGTGCCGAGGGGAGCGTGCGTGAGTCGGCCATTGTGCGCCCGGAACTCCCAGAACCAGCTGTCTGCATCGATGCACCACATTATGGACCACATGTCAGTGGCCGAGCACCACTTATGGACCCCATGGGTTGGGGCATGGCCCCTCTGCTGGAACCGGCCATGAGGGCCCGAAATATTGCTGGCGGACCTTGGCCACAGGGCACCGATGCCCCACAGTTGAACCACACTAGTCGGCCCTGTGGGCCATAAATAAAGAAAATAAAAGGGACACGTTGGGTGCAGTTTTACTTTATTGCAAATAGGCCGCCAGCAAAGGAAAAAGACAACATCTGGAAGAAAATAATAATAGCCAGCAGAGGGAGCCGAAGAGCAAGAGACCACCTGCAGGGTTAGGGGTTGTTTGGTTATTTTTATTCATGGACAATGGTGACTGCACCGATTGGTGCTTGAGGGTGTTTTGGTGCGTTATGGGTGCTTTCATGGTGCATTGATGCAGAGCAGACTGTCTCCCCCCCCCCCAGAAAGAATGATAACAGGTCCTGGGTTAGTTTTGTAAATAAAAGTAGCGTCACTTGTAAATAATGCTCCCCACCGTCAGTGTGTAGTTTGAAGACCATTCCGCAATTCGGTTAACTGTGGGCGTGAGTCTGTTAGGCAGGGTGCAATGGAGCAGCGGGACACATTTATTTATGTTTTAAAACTGTCGCACTCAGGGTCAGGTTAAAAGTAGAGGGAACTACACCTACGTGTCACACTAAATAAAAGTTGTAGGCCCGGAAGGTGCCTAAGAGGAGGAGGGTGCAGTGTTGCGGATATGAGGACTGAATTTTTTTTATTGTGTGCTTTATTATTATTTTTGTTTATTCTGCGCCTCCTGCCTCCAGTGTTGTGTAAAAGTTAAAAGGGCGTCCCGGTAGTTATTCCATGAAACACCACATTGCAGGACCCGATAAAACCCTTGTTCAGTAGCTTATATCTTATTATGTGTTTTAGGGTAAGGCCTTGTCTTCCATTAAAATAATACTCCATTGCACCGAATCAATTAAGAATAGCTCCCCTTCAATACTTCCATTTCCCAGCCAAACTCTCCATCTGTGGGTAAAGCAGTTCACAAGCATGGGGTGCACGCCCTCTCAATTCGCTTCTATAGTGAAAATGTGCTCCGTGCTCTGTTTGAACAGGAGGGGCGGGGTCGCCAGGGAGAGGCAAGCCCAGGGCGCGCCAAGAAGGGCGGGGCTGTGCAGCCCCATGCCCAAATAAGGAAACAAGCCCGTGGCTCGCCACGAGGGGCGTGCCGTCGGCGCGATGCCCAAATAAGGAGACAAGCCCGTGGGACTACCATACAAGGTCACGAAACAGAGCACGGGGGAGAGGGCGGTACCGAAACCGTGGAGGGCGTGTCAGTCCCGCGCTAAAAGGAGAAGTGAAAGAAAGGGCTAGAGAGACCCGCGCTGGAAGGGAAGTGAGAGGAAGAAAAATACGAGCTGAGCTGCGTGGAGAGGGACACGACAAAAGAAAGGGTCCAAGAGAAAGCAGAGGAACTTTTACGAACGAGTTGCAAAGAGATACGGCAGATGAGTCCAGCCCCGTTTCAACCAGCCACGTGAAGCCCTGACGGGGCAGCGAGTGACCCTGCCAGCGTGCGCTGTAAAGCCGAATACCAGGAGCTGCCGGCGTGCGCTGTAAAGCGGATTACAAGGAGCTGCCGGCTCCCCGCTTCCCGCCCGGAGTGGACCTGCTCGCTGTGCCCTGTGATCCCACCTGCTCATCCTTTCCAGCCATTCCTGCCTGCAAGTTCCCCATTTGCGTACGTGAGTTTGTTTTGTTCGTGCTGTCCTGGGTAGTAACTAAGTCTGTATAAGCTAGTAATTTTCACTGTGTCACCTGCGTTTTCATGTCACCTGTAAATAATCGTGATTGCTCTTTTTGCTTATGTGTGTAAATAATAATAAACCCCGTTACTCTTCTGTACGTCTTCTTCTTCCTCTTTGCATTCGTCGTCTTAGTCTTTTCCCGATTGAATAGCGGTGGCGCGATACGGCCAACGTCTGGGTGTATCGGGTGAGCCGGGGAACAACTGTTCGGTCGCGGAGCCTCCGCTCGGCAAATATAACATCCTTAACCGCGTACCGTAACAATATATACATATACAGACTTGGCATTTAATTTGGAATATATTTTTTTTCTTGACTTGGTTTTACTTTCTGAACTCAGTATATCAATCTGGTGAGTTTATTTTACCCTTCGGTGATGTCTTTGTTGAAAGAACCATGTCACTGATTGTCTTTCGCAGCAAGAAGTCAATAACAGGATTATATCACAGGTGGCGTGACAAAATGTAAGGACAGGTACATTTGACGATTGGCTTCACAATCGGGTATATAAGGGTTGTTGCGTTCTGTATTAGTGGAAAACAACTGCTGCACGTCTACAAAAGTTATTGCCGCTTCCTCTGGAGATGGTCCGTCAACTTGACAATGCTGTTTGTCATGGAGTGGTGGCTTTACGAAATTCTGGCATGAAACAGCGTGCTATTGCTCGGAAGTATGGCCTCACTCAAGGTCAGGTGTCAAAGATCCTGAAACGAAATGCTCAGAGGGGTGTCCCTACTCCAATACCGAGGCCAGGACGTCCACGCAGAACCACAAGGAGGGATGATCGCCAGCTGCACGGGTTAGTCTGCAATGGCCGTACCAAGTCAGCTAATCGGCTTAGGGCTGAGTGGCAGCAACTGACAAATGTGCCTGTATCCAGAAGGCTAGTCAACCAACGACTGGTTCAAGCAGGCTATCGTGCCAGGCGTCCCCTGAGAAAGCCACGCCTGACCAGACAACACAGCCAGCGCCGATTGCAGTGGGCCAGAGAGCACCGTCAATGGCAGCCAGGACACTGGAATCACATGACCTTCAGTGACGAGTCTAGATTTCTGGTCTATCGTCAAGATGACCGAGTCCGAGTGCGCAGACAAGTGCATGAAGCCCACAACAAAGATTGTATAGTGCCAAGAGTCCAACCTGGAGGTGGTGGGGTGACTGTTTGGGCTGCTTTTCATGCAAGGGTGAAAAACTGACCTGGTTGTTCTGAATGAAAACCTGAACCAGATCAAGTACAGGGTCATTCTGGAAGAAACATTGCTTCCATTTGCCCATGCAGCCTTTCGAGGAAACTTTGTCTTCCAAGATGACAATGCACGGCCTCATCGTGCTCGCATGATCCAACACTTTCTTGCTGACCGTGGTGTAGAGCATATGGAGTGGCCTGCCATGTCCCCGGATATGAATCCGATAGAGAACTTGTGGGCAGAATTAACGCGTCAAATCGACAACTTGGACCAGCAGCCTACCTCTGTGCGTGAATTGCAGCAGACTATTGTTACTGCATGGCAAGCGATTCCTGTCCAAACCTTGGCAAATTTCATGAACACCATGCCTCGACGTGTACGTGCTCTCCTGAATGCTCGTGGGGTTGCACGAAGTACTGAACTGTAATTTTACTGTCCGTAATCCTAGTCATAATTTAACTTTTGTTTTTGTTGAAAATTTTTTTGGCTAATGTGCAAAATAAAGAGATACTTCTTGAAAACGTACAGAAGTTTAACACAGTACTGTCTGTGAATTGAGTTCGATATCAGTTTGCATCACTTTCAAGGATCAATTTATATGCTTTGAAATGTCAAATGTGGTTTTTGTTTCTTTTAAAGGTCACATTAACAAAATCTAGAATAATTTCAACATAATTCCAATGAACTTTTGGTTCTAAGACATCTTGAAAAGTAAGTTCACCCCCACAAAAAAAATATTCCATATTAAATGCCAAGTCTGTATATATATATTGTTACGGACCGCGGATAAGGTGTTGATTTGCCGAGCGGATGGCGACCGCGGCCCGAACTATTAACAATTACTAAGACCCGATTCCTTAAACGTGGGCCAAATCGTGCCACAGGTTTTCAATGGGGAAAAGACAAAGACGACACGGATGTGAAGAAGAGGAAGACGAAGGCAAAAGGTTGGAAATACTACTATTATTTATTTACTATTTACACAATTGAAAGAAACCAAGGAGGAGGAAAGATAAGAAAATAATTTACAGAAGAAGAAGAAGCGGACACAGTGAAAATTGCTAGCTTATCTAAACAGGCCTAACTTATACCCTGGACAGAACACACAAAACAAACTCACGTACACAAAAGGATGGAAGGACAGGAATCGTTTGGAGGGATGAGCAGGTGGAATCACAGGGCACAGCGAGCAGGTCCACTCCGGGCGGGAAGCGAGGAGCCGGCAGCTCCTTGTATTCGGCTTTACACCGCACACCGGCAGGGTCACTCGCTGCCCCTTCAGGGCTTCATGCGGCTGGTTGAAACGGGGCTGGTTGAAGCGGCTCTCTGCAGAACTCAGCTGGGTCACGCATCTGCCGTATCTCTGACGCAACCTTTCTTGGAACCTTGGTGCAACTCTTTCTTGGCACTTCTTGCAACTCTCTCTTGGCACTTCTTCCAACTCTTTCTTGGCACTTCTTCCAACTCTTTCTTGGCACTTGTCCCAACTCTTTCTTGGCACTTGTGTCAAAGGCTTCCGCGTGTGCTTTTTATAACGCCGCGGGCAATCAAGCCGCCGGCCTCCGGAATACGCCCATCGGTGAGCTCGCCTCGGCCCTGATTGGTCGGCATGGGCTCTCTGGCTCCGCCCTTAATGACGATGGGCGTGCCACGCCCTGGATTCGGCGGCTCCTCCCCCTTCTTCTCCAAGCCCACCTCGTGGCTAATGGAGTCGCGGTGAAAACCGCCCATCAGCTGCGGCGAATGCAGTTGGCAGGAAAGGCTTTGGGAATGGGAATGAAAGGGGACCTACCTTATTTCACTTTGTGCAATGGAGAATGTCAACTAGTGGGAACGGAGCCTTAACCTAATACACAGAATAAGGAAATAACTGTCAACAAGGGGGAAATCTATGATTGGCTAACGTGATTGTTTATGACCTAATTACGGGACGCACTTTGACCTTTATACACAACTGGAGGAAGGAGGGTCCACAATTAAACAATAAAAAAAACACAATCCTCATATTCACAACACTATATATATATTGTTACTGGTCGCGGACAGATGTTATATTGACCGAGCGGATGGTCCGACTGCGACCGTTACAGGATCCCCGACTCACCCGATTCCACCCAAACGTTGGCCGGATCGCACCGCAGCTGCTCAATGAGGGAAAAGACAAAGGCGACACGGATGTGAAGAAGAAGAAGAAGACAAAAAGGTTGGAAATACTACTAAATTTATTCCTACTATTTACATGCTCAAAGTAACCAAGGAGAAGGAAAGATAATAAAATAATATACAGAAGGATCAGAGACACAGTGCAATTATTAGCTTACCTACAGACTTAATTAAATACCCAGGGACAGAACAAACAAAACAAACTCACGTACACAAGAAGGGTGGAAAGGCAGGAGGTGGATGGCTGGAGGGAGAGGAAGGTCCAAGGGGGGTCCTGCAGCACAACCGGCGCGTTTAGCAGCCGCCGTTCAGGCCCCACGCTGCTGTTGTGGCTGCTGTGGACGTCGCGTGCTTTGCCAGGCCTCGTCTGACGCGTCTGGTCCAAACCCTCAACTCTTTCTTGTGCGTTCGTTCACTCTTTACCACCGACTCCTGACCGCAACCAACGCAACCAACTGACCACCACCACCGACTCCTCACCGCAACCAGCGCAACCAACTGACCACCGACTCTACTGACTGACTCTTCACGACTCTCTTTCTTGCAACCGACTCACGACTCACTTGCGTGCGCGCCTTTTATAGCGTCTCCGGCGATTAAGCCGCCGGCCTTTTGGACACGCCCATCGGGGTGCTCACCTCGGCCCTGGTTGGTCGCTCGACCCTCGGGCTCCGCCCTTGATGACGACGGGCGGGCACGCCCCTCTTCCCCTCTATGACGAGGTGGAGACACGCCTTTCTTCCCCGACTCGAGCACATGGTCAATGGTGGTTTTGGAGGGGATGTAATATGGGCAATCGAGGCTTGGCAATGACGAGAGGGGATGTAAAGGAAATGGGGATTTTGGGGATGGGAATGAAAGGGGATCTATTCTCTTTCACTGGTGCAATGGAGTACTTCAATTAATGGGAGACACAGCCTTACCCTAGAACACAGAATAAGAGATAACTATCAACAGGGGTATTCTATTACTTGGCTGACGTGTATGCTTGTGGACTAATTAAGGGATGCCCTTTCACCTTTACACAGCTCCGGAGGCAGGGGGGCGCAGAATAAACAATAATAATAATAATACAGCACACAATCAAAAAAAATAGCCCTCATCTCCGCAACACTGCACCCTCCTCCTCTTAGGCACGTCCCGAGCCTACAACTTTTATTTTTAGTGTGACACGTAGGTGTAGTTCCCTCTATTTTTAACCTGACCCTGAGTGCGACAGTTTTAAAACATAAATAAATGTGTCCCGCTGCTCCATTGCACCCTGCCTAACAGACTTACGCCCACAGTTAACCGAATTGCGGAATGGTCTTCAAACTATACACTGACGGTGGGAAGCATTATTTACAATGACGCTATTTTTATTTACAAAACTAACCCAGGACCTGTGATTGTTCTTTCTGGGGGGGAGACAGTCTGCTCTGCATCGACGCACCATGAACGCACCCAAAAACGCACCAATACAAGCACCCAAGCACCAATCGGTGCAGTCACCATTGTTCAAGAGTGTTCAACAAAAATAAATTCAACAACCCCTAACCCTGCAGGTGGTCTCTTGCTCTTCGGCTCCCTCTGCTGGTTATTATTATTTGGTCTTCCAGATGTTGTCATTCTTTTGCTTTGCTTACTGGCGGCCTATTTGTATTAAACTTGCACCCAATGTGTCCTTTTTATTTATTTTATTTATGGCCCACAGGGTCGACTAGTGCGGTTCACCTGTGGGGCATCGGTGCCCTGTGGCCAAGGTCCGCCAGCAAGATTTCGGGCCCTCATGGCCGGTTCCAGCAGAGGGGCCATGCCCCAACCCATGGGGTCCATAAGTGGTGCTCGGCCACAGGCATGTGGTCCATAATGTGGTGCATCGATGCAGACAGCTGGTTCTGGGAATTTCGGGCGCACAATGGCCGACCCACGCACGCTCCCCTCGGCACCCAATGGCGCACAGGTCATGTGGGAGACAAAAGGGGAAAGACAATTGAGCGAGGGGTAAGGTCACAAGGGTACACATCAATAAGGCAATGCAAGGCGAAATGCGTACGGAGGGCGAAGTGAGAAAGCTCGTCCCTACCGTACGTCACCCCCCTGTCACCTACCCTACCCTTGCCCTTACCCCATATGTACAAAAATCTACACATTTACAAATTCGTCACTACTGTCACGTCTTCCCCATATTTCCCCTATACCAAATTCGTCTCCACAATCCCTCTACTTCAAAATTTGCCATCACCCAATTCGTCATCAATCCTCATAAGGAGGGAGAGATGGAATTACGCACAATTTCACACCCACGTCATGATGCGTCTCACAATCCAAACATTTGCACAGTAAAAATAATTAAACATGGCATGGTGCGGAGTACCTGTCACCTCAGGTGAGTGGATGCAGATGGTGCGAGGAGACTTCATCCTAACTACTTTCTAAATGACATTAACACACTTTACACTACCCGGGGTCTCTCCCTGCCAATCCATTGGCCAACTTACACTATGGGTTCTAAAAACCAATTCCCATTGACCAAACTGTGGTGCCTCTCAATTTGGGGTCTCACTCCCCCGACCCATCTCCCGGTGCCTCGCACAATTTCTGGGCTGCGACGTGTAGCTCTCCCAGCAGGTCTACCCACCTGCACACCTCCACCACTGCAGTTGCCACCCGAGCTTACCTAGCTCCTCACCCTAACCTAACTAACTGGGGAAGGCCCTCTCCTGGCTCTGTCACCCCTTGGTGCCCTCTGGCACTGGGCTACCCGGGTCCGTCCTCCGGATCCCCGGGCCCCATCCACAACTACCGGCTCCCAGGGCCCACCTGCGGCCTCACCTGGCCGACATCCTCACAGTGGTGGAGTGCCCAAACCAACTACACACACTAACAGGCTACACGCCCAGCCATTTCCACAACACTAATGCACCCATCCAAAGACCATTCTCTCACCCGCACCACAGATGCCAATATCCAACCACAATTTACCTGTACCCTCTACCTAACACTTACACTACCCGCCCCGGGTATCCGTGATGGGGCTCCACTCTTCCCCCATTCACACCTTCGCACCATCCACTCCACTCCACAATTTCCACCATACTCACTCCACGACCATCCATTCCAATACTCCATTTATTCCACACAGCCACATACACCTGTTGTTGCACACCTGTGCAATCACCTGGTGCCACCTGCACCCTCCTCCTCTTTCTGGACCAGTTGGTCAACACAACACACATCACCATTACTCACTCATACACTGCTCCACACACCTGTTCAGTTGCACACCTGTGCAATCACACCTGTTCAATTCTCAAACACACGGCATCATCTCAGCTAACTACTCCCCTCTGAAACTTGCGCTTCCCAGTCGTCCCTTTAAACTATTGCGCTCCCACGTTATTATCATCCACACTAAACTGCCTGCGTCCCCACTACAGGTATCAGTCACTATCTAAACTTAACGTTACCTAATGTCATCTTCGCTAGATCCCTATCAATATCCTAACCCACCCGGGCTAGTTTTCACTGCCATACACCCCATAATCCTAGTGCTCCTTTGCCCCCCTCTTCTGTGAGGGATGACAGCGTTGCCATCCCACCACAGCGGGGCATCTCTCACTACCATCCCCCCAGTCCTCTGACGCTACGAGCCCCCCGTCGCAAGAGGTACTGGGTCCTGCCTCGGCATCTAGAGCCGAGGCGATCCATGAGGGCGCCTGCTCGCCGGCATAAGGTCTTATCCGGTCGGCATGGACGATCCGAGGGGGGGTCCGTGGCCCCATTTTGATCTTAATGACCACGTCACAGATTTGCGACAGGACGACTCCTGGGCCTTGCCAGGGGGAGGTGAGTTTTGGGCACCTTCCCTTCCGCCTCCGGGGATTAAAGAACCAAATCTTCATCCCCGGAGCGTATTGACTCCCCTGGCTCCGGTCGTCGTACCTGCGCTTCATCTTGGCCCCCGCCAGATGGAGCTGGCGGCGGGCGAAGGCATGGACCCGCTCCATGCCTTCCTCCAGGTGACGTGCGTAACCCTCCCTCGGCGGTGTGTCCATGGTGTCTGGCACGGGACCGCATAGCAAGTCGGCGGGAGCCCGTAACTCCCGCCCATACATAAGCAACGCTGGACTGCATGCGGTGGCCCCGTGCTGGCTAGTTCGGTAGGCCATCAACAGGTACGGGAGATGTTCGTCCCAGTCATCCTGACGGGTGGTGGTGAACAATGCTAGTTGTTGGATCAATGTTCGATTGAACCTTTCCACCATCCCGTCAGATTGTGGCCGCAAGGGCGTGGTCCTGGTTTTCCGAATTGACAGGAGTCTGCACACATCTTTTAGCAATTGACTTTCAAAATTTCGACCCTGATCGGTGTGCAGCTCCTGTGGAATCCCGTGCCGACATACAAATCCTTCTACGAAGGCCTGTGCTACCACCCCTGCTTCTTGGTTGGGGAGGGCATAGGCCTCCGGCCACTTGGTGAAATAGTCCATTACAACGAGGATATACTTATTACCTTGGCGGGTGCGGGGCAGCGGTCCTAGAATATCCATAGCCACCCGCTCAAGGGGGGCCCCCACCTGATGTAATTGAAGGGGGGCCCTCATTCCTCCAGGTGACGTGCGTAACCCTCCCTCGGCGAGCAGGCGTGCTGGTCCCTTTTTGGCAGAACAGGCGTCGCATCTCCGACACCAGTCCTGTATGTCGCGCCCCATATTCACCCAATAGAACCTCCGGCGGACCCGAGATATTGTCTTTGTCCTGCCCAAATGGCCGCCGGAGCGGGTACCATGCACCTGTTGCAATATGACGTTCTTGAATTTGTCAGGGACTATCACCAGCCAGGAAGTTCTATCAGAGGGAACCTCCACCCACTTGCGATACAAGATGTTGCCTTTCAATTCCAGGGTCTGCCACTGAGCCCAATACGCCTTTGTTTGCGCCCCGAGGGGGGTGACCTCTTCCCCCTTTGGTCTTTGCCCCAATTTGACCCAATTGAACACTGGCCCCAGGACAGGATCCTCCTGCTGGGCCGTGCTCCATGCTAAATCTCCAAATTCCTCGTCCGCGGTTAGTGGCAAAATTGGCCCTCTCACCCGGGTTGCCCGGACGACGAGAATCGGGGCAGAATCGCCCAATTGCTCCCTCTCCTCGTGTCTCGCACAAAATTTACAGTTTTCCCCCAGACAAGGACGCCGAGAGAGTGCGTCCGCATTACCATGGGCCTTCCCGGCCCTATGGGCCACATCAAAATCGTACTGCTGCAACTTTTCCAACCACATTGCAATTTGGCCCTCCGGTTCCTTGAACCGAAGGAGCCATTGCAAGGAGGAATGGTCAGTTCTAACCAAAATTTTCCGCCCGTACAGGTACGGGTGGAAATGGTTCATGGCAGCCAGCATAGCCAATAACTCTTTGCGAGTGACGCAATAATTTCGCTCGGGCCTACTTAAGGCCCGACTATAGTAACCAATCACTCTCTCCACGCCCTCCTGTGTCTGAGACAAAACTGCGCCCAATCCTTCCTGGCTCGCATCCGTGTCCAGGGTAAATGCCCCGTTACTAGTGGGGTAAGCTAGAAGGGGTGCGGATGTTAGACACCCCTTCAATTTTTGGAAAGCCTCGTGGCACTCCCGTGTCCAATTAAATCGCGTCCCCTTCTCCGTAAGCCGGTGGAGGGGACGGGCCAACTCCGCAAATTTCGCCACAAAGCGCCGGTAGTAGGAGCAGAGTCCCAAAAATCCCCGCACCTCCTTGATGGTACGTGGTGCGGGCCACTCCTCTACCGCTTTAATTTTGTCTGGGTCCGTTTTTACCCCCTCGCGGCCGATCACGTGACCTAGATAGGCCACCTCTCTTGCAAACAAAGTGCACTTACTCGGGTTCAGCTTCAACCCTGCCTGTCTGAGGCACCCGAACACCTGGTCCAAATTAGCTACTGCCTGGGGGAACGTTTTGGCATGTACTAGGACGTCATCCAGGTACACCAGGCATGATTGCCATGGCATGCCGCCTAGTACATGTTCCATCAATCTTTCAAAGGTGGCGGGGGCGTTACACAAACCAAACGGCATCACAGTAAACTGATACAGTCCCTTACCTGTGGAAAATGCCGTTTTCTCCTTCCCTGCCCTATCCATCTCCACCTGCCAATACCCACTCTTGAGGTCCAAAGTTGAGAACCAATTTGAGCCCGCAACGGCATCGAGGGTGTCATCAATCCTTGGCAGGGGATATGAGTCCTTGAGTGTCACGTTGTTTAGCTGGCGATAGTCCAGCAGAACCGCGTGGTCCCATCCTTCTTTTTGACCAGCACAACAGGTGACATCCAAGGACTTCCCGAGGGCTCGATCACACCTGCGTCGAGCTTTTTTTCAACCTGCTCGTCAGCTTCCGCCCTCTTGCTCCAAGGGAGCCGTCGGGCGGCCTGACGAATAGGCCGGGCCTCACCGGTGTGGATCTGATGTTTCACCAGGCCCGTACGTCCAATATCCTCGGTGGACAAGGAGAAGAGGTCCAAATGGGACCCAACCAGTTTGTGTAAGGCCTCCCTCTGGGTACCTCCCAACTCTACACTACTACGATTTACCATCTCGCAAATGGGATCGGGCCAATTCCTAGAACTTATTGAAGGCTCCCCCTGGGGCCGGCTCGGCTGGACGTTCTCGCCCCTCACTGACGCGACTTCTCTAACTGGGGTGCAGCCAGCTACCTTCATGCCCCTCACTATAGTGCGTGGTTCTGTGCTAATATTAATTACTCGGACGGCCACCACCGGCCCGTCCGTTTTTACAAGGGTACGGCCCACGATTAAACCAGGTATGGATAGCGCTGCCACCGGTTCGACCAGGCCGCAGGACTCCTGCCATGTCGGGCGAGCTGACCATCGGGCCGGCACGATGGCCTCGGCCCCCGGAGGGATGGTCACGGCCTCAGGAGCCTCCAGCTCCACCCTCTCGGCCGTGCTCACCCCCTCCAATGGCAGCTCTTCCACTCCCCATCGCAGGATCCCCCGACTCAAGTCGATTTTACAACCGCTGGCAGTCAACAAATCCAACCCTATTAAGCATGGGTCGCACACCTCCGCCACCCAAACCTCTATCTCTTTCCTTACCGATCCCAACTTGAGGGTCACAAAACCACGCCCTATGATCGGAGCCGTTGCCCCGGTAGCCAACTGCAAACTATGATTTTCCAGACGCTGGATTTTACCACAGCCGTCTGCACTCGAATTAAGGACCACGGGGCTGATGATCGTGGCGCTGGCTCCCGTGTCCACCACGGCGTCTACCCCCACGCCGGCAATTTTGCACCGAATTGTCAAACTACCCCTCCCAATTCGGCCACAATGAATGACCTGTCACGTCAACGAGGGCTTCTCCCCATCCCCTACTGCCGAACACCGCCCTGCATGCCCGGCACGTTCTAGTTTCCCGGGCCCTGGCGGGGGGGTGTCTGAGGTCGGCTAGGCCGATCTATACGGGGTGGAGTTGAGGGCATCGGTTGGCGGGAAACGTCCCGGCGCGGAGCTCGACACTCCCATGCACGGTGACCCATCCGAGCACAATTATAGCACCTCACCTGGTAAGGTGCTTGCCTCCGGTATTCCAAATTCCCCCCCCTGTATGTCCGAATTGGGGTACTCTGTCGGGGACTACCGGGTGCCACCGCTGGGGCCGCCTGCCATGGTCCAGGTCCCGCCAGGCGCCGATCCACTAACCTCCGGACCATGCTCTCCAGGTCAGGACCCCCGTCGGGGGCGGGCCCCCTTGGGGGGCCGCCCCCCATCACGGGCCCCATCTGACGCACCGCCACTGCGTGGCGCTCGCCTCCCCGGGCCAGGGGCCTCGCTGCTTCCCAACGGGCTGCAGCGTCGGCCACCTGACTCATGGTTTGCGGGCGCCACATGGCGAGCTGTTGCCGGAGCTCCAGATCCGGAAGGGCCTGAATAAAGTGATCCAGCGCCAGGCTTTCCTGGGAACTCGCTGCCATGTCCGCGTGTGCAATCCCGACCGCGCGGCGAATATCGTGAGCAAGTTCCCCGATGGTCTCCTGGGGCTTGCGTTTTTGCTGCGCAAGTTGGGCTTTAACAAGCTCGCTTTGCTGTTCAATGCCGAACCGATTAATTAATGCCGCACGGAGAGCTGGCAGGGTGAGAGCACCCGGTGGTAAAGCCGTCAGCACCTCCGCCGCCGCACCGCGCAGTGCCCCCACCAGGTGTACTCCACCTTCGTCCGGATTCCAACCGTTGCCTTTACACACGTACTCAAACTGCGCCAGGTACGCCCTCAAATCACTCTTGCCGTCATACGGCGCGAGTGGGACCTTGTGGGCGCCCGAAGGTCGGACCCCGCGCGTCACTCCTTGTGGGATCAACGCGGGACCAACCCGTTCGGGCTCCCACAGTACGTTATTCCCGGGGGGCTCCCGCGCATCCCCCGTCCCTCCAAACACTACCCCTCCTGGTGTCGATGCCTGGGTCGCCCCTCTGCAACCCGCTACCCACGCCATACCCCCACATCCTTGCTCACTCTGAGCCTCTATACTGTTTTTCAAACCTCCAATTTGGTCTCCCATTTGTCCCATAAGGGCCCTCATTTGCAGGAAAAAAAGGTTCGAATCCACCAGCGGCGCTGCTACGGTCGCGGGTGTCGTGGCCATGTGCGAGGCGCCATTTTGCGCGCCCGTAACCTCGTGCGCGAGGGCGCCATTATGTGCGCCTGATACCCCCTCAACCACTTCCTCATTGCTCCCCTCCACCCTTTCCTCCACATACATTTCCCCGAGGTCCTGGGTCGATTCTACCCCGTCTATCTCTCCCACCGGCATCCCGTCGCCTTGACCAGCCATGGCGCGATTTCAAAATTCGGGTTTTGCTTTAAAACAAAACAAATTTCGTCCGCTCCAAATTTTGACCAAATTTTTTCTAGATGTTTTAAAAATTTGGTTCGGGCCCCGAATCTCACTCCCAGACACCAATTGTTACTGGTCGCGGACAGATGTTATATTGACCGAGCGGATGGTCCGACCGCGACCGTTACAGGATCCCCGACTCACCCGATTCCACCCA
Source organism: Myxine glutinosa (assembly GCF_964187855.1). Lineage (NCBI taxonomy): Eukaryota > Metazoa > Chordata > Myxini > Myxiniformes > Myxinidae > Myxine > Myxine glutinosa. The sequence goes on along the minus strand of NC_136265.1, from coordinate 123,690,590 downwards.
AACGTTGGCCGGATCGCACCGCAGCTGCTCAATGAGGGAAAAGACAAAGGCGACACGGATGTGAAGAAGAAGAAGAAGACAAAAAGGTTGGAAATACTACTAAATTTATTCCTACTATTTACATGCTCAAAGTAACCAAGGAGAAGGAAAGATAATAAAATAATATACAGAAGGATCAGAGACACAGTGCAATTATTAGCTTACCTACAGACTTAATTAAATACCCAGGGACAGAACAAACAAAACAAACTCACGTACACAAGAAGGGTGGAAAGGCAGGAGGTGGATGGCTGGAGGGAGAGGAAGGTCCAAGGGGGGTCCTGCAGCACAACCGGCACGTTTAGCAGCCGCCGTTCAGGCCCCACGCTGCTGTTGTGGCTGCTGTGGACGTCGCGTGCTTTGCCAGGCCTCGTCTGACGCGTCTGGTCCAAACCCTCAACTCTTTCTTGTGCGTTCGTTCACTCTTTACCACCGACTCCTCACCGCAACCAACGCAACCAACTGACCACCACCACCGACTCCTCACCGCAACCAGCGCAACCAACTGACCACCGACTCTACTGACTGACTCTTCACGACTCTCTTTCTTGCAACCGACTCACGACTCACTTGTGTGCGCGCCTTTTATAGCGCCTCTGGCGATTAAGCCGCCGGCCTTTTGGACACGCCCATCGGGGTGCTCACCTCGGCCCTGGTTGGTCGCGCGACCCTCGGGCTCCGCCCTTGATGACGACGGGCGGGCACACCCCTCTTCCCCTCTATGACGAGGTGGAGACACGCCTTTCTTCCCCGACTCGAGCACATGGTCAATGGTGGTTTTGGAGGGGATGTAATATGGGCAATCGAGGCTCGGCAATGACGAGAGGGGATGTAAAGGAAATGGGGATTTTGGGGATGGGAATGAAAGGGGATCTATTCTCTTTCACTGGTGCAATGGAGTACTTCAATTAATGGGAGACACAGCCTTACCCTAGAACACAGAATAAGAGATAACTATCAACAGGGGTATTCTATTACTTGGCTGACGTGTATGCTTGTGGACTAATTATGGGATGCCCTTTCACCTTTACACAGCTCCGGAGGCAGGGGGGCGCAGAATAAACAATAATAATAATAATACAGCACACAATCAAAAAAAATAGTCCTCATCTCCGCAACAATATGTATGTATGTATATGTATATATATATATATATTGTTACGGTTTTTAGAACCTTCACTTGTAAAATAATAAGCCTTGTAAATAATTCCCTGTGCATATCCCCATCTTCCAAAGGTCAAAGGTCGCACCCTAGCTAGTCCATATTGCAACATGTAGGACACCATAGGAACCTTCTTCAGTTATTTCATTAGTATGTGTTTCAGGTAAGGATCTGTTTCCAATAGTTTGACTCTGCGTTGCATTAATCAAATAACCTCGGCCCTTTTTCCATCATCTTCATTTTGCGGCGTAATCTGCCTCCAAATTATATGGCGCGTCTCTGCCAGCCGCAGCGCTCGCTCCAAACGCCATTGACCACGCGGCCGAGTTGGAGAAGAAGGGGGAGGAGCGCCAGGAAAGTAGGCGTGGCCCCATCAACGTGTCACGAAGGGAGGTGCCGGTGAACCCTCTCGACCAGTAAGGGCCGAGGCATGTTCACCGGTAGGCGGAGCGAAGCGCGCGCGAGTTGATTTCCAAGGCGCGTGATATAAGCGCCGCCGCGGACTACTTTAGGGCAGAGCAGATGAGAGGCAGATGAGACGAGAGCAAAGAGAGAGAGAGAGAGAGAGAGAGAGAGAGAGAGAGAGAGAGAGAGAGAGAGAGAGAGAGTCGGTCCGCTACCACGACGACACGAATCGCGCTGCATGCCGGGTTTCGCCGCGAACCAAAGTGTGGACCGGAGTGGAGCGTGAACCTGGAGCCGGACCTCAACGCCTGAACCATCTGCCCGGACCTTCCTCCCCTGCCATCTGCCTGGACCTTCTCTTCCTTCCTACCACTACCCTTTCGTGTAAGACCGTTTGTGATGTCCTGGGCGTGATATTTAATAATAATAATAATAATAATAATAATAATATTAATAATAAAGGAGTCATATAGCCCCATCAAGCAGAGTAAACGACCCTCATGGCGCTTTACATTATCATGCCAACGCACACACCCCGCACACACACACACAAACATACACACACACAGACAGACACACCTTCACTCTTACCCTATTCCTCTCCCTCCCCATTCAAAACCCACAGATGTATACTCCCCCTCCTCCTCCCCTCCCTCCCCCGCACATGTACACAGACATACTCTCGATCTCTGTCCCACCTCAAACCAAAGGGAAAACAGGCCTTAGACTTTGAAAGAATTGTGAAACAGATAGGTTTTGAGGGAGGTTTTAAAGGCAGGAAGAGAGTCAACATGTCGAACAGAGGAAGGCAAGTCATTCCAGAGCAGAGGTGCAGCAAAGGAAAAGGATTTCTCGCCAAACGACTTGGTGCTGGTGCGCGGCGGCTCTAAGGTCATAGAGTCGTCGCTTGAACGAAGCCGTCGCCGAGGTTCATAGAGAGTGAGCAAATCGGAGAGATAGCGAGGTCCCGTTCCACACAATGATTTATAACAGTGTGCAAATTTTGTATTGCACACGAGCAGAGACAGGCAGCCAGTGTAAAGATTCAAGAAGCGGAGTAACATGGTCAGACTTCTTCGCCTTACAGACAAGACGAGCGGCAGAGTTTTGAACCTTTTGTAACTTATCCAAGAGAAACTGAGGGCAGCCAGCATACAAAGAATTACAGTAGTCGAGCCTTGAGAGGACAAGGGCACAGACCAGAGTTAGAGCAGCTTGAGGAGTAAGAAAGTGACGAATGGATGCGATCTTTCGCAACTGAAAGTATGCTGATTTGCAAGTTTGAAGTACTTGCTTGGAAAATGTCATGTTACAGTCGAAAACCACACCAAGGTTCTTGGCCGACGAAACAAAGTTTACATCGGTTTCACCAACATGAATAGTGGTAGGAAGTGAACATTGTAGAGGACATCTGTGCGATCTTACAATCATAGACTCTGTTTTAGCATCGTTCAAATGATGTTTGTTTTGGGTCATCCAAAAATTTAAGATTTAAGACAAATTTATGACTGTATAAGCTTGCCCTGTGTCCTTTTGCTCCTCTTGTACATGCCCTTCTTTCATTTCCTCTTCAGGTTTTCTTGTACGTAATTAATAAATCTTTGTTCTCCCTTTACTTTGGTTTCCTCTCATCCGATCGCTTTCGTGATTTCCTCAATTGAGTACCGGTGGCACGATTTGGCCAATCGCTCGGAATCGGGTTAGTCTTTTGTTAACGGCCCGAGTCACAGCTCGCTTCACTCGGCGTATCGATTAACACTGCGGCTCGGGTGGAAATTATCTTCTCGCTTACGGTCGGTTCTAGTAAGCAGGTATTTGGGACTTCAATGACCCTGGCTACTACCGACCGGAAGTGACGTCATAGTTTCCAGGATCGGAGACGGCCAGCTTAAAGGACAAGGGGACTAAACCCCCCCCCCCCTTGGTAACGGGAGTGCCGTACCCCGAATCCGCAACAATATATATATTGTTATGTCTGGGAGGTAAAGCATTGATTGAGAAGACACACAAAAATACACACACACAAATACACACACACATATATATACACACACACATATATAGTGTTGCGGATTTGAGAATCCTGTGTTTTTTTGTGTAAATATCACCCTCTAAGTAGTGTAATGATTCCTTGTAAATATCTCCGTTTTGTGTGTAAAGGTCAAAGGTCGTCCTCTTAGTTAGTCCATATACATGCACGTAGGCCACCATATACCCTTCTAAATAGTTATTTCCTTATTATGTGTATTAGTTTAAGGCTGTATTTCCCATTAGTTGACTCTGCATTGCATCAAATTGAAATAAGGTAGAATCCCCTGTCAAGTGCATTGCCTCTATTACCAACTGCATTCGCCACCATTGCCATGTGCTCTAACTCGGGGAAGAAGGGCGTGGCCCGCCCATCGTCATAGGAAGGAGTGAGCCATTGCCGATCAACCAACCAAGCACGAGGGGTTTGGCTTGAGAGGGCGGAGAAAGAACGATCGGGCAGGTTCGCGAAGATTCGAGGGTGTGGCGATATAAAACCCGTCACGCGGCGCCCCCCACCTCAGTTCAGAGAAGGGATGAGTTCACCAAAAAAGGAGTCCACCGCAGCTTTGAACAAACCGCAGCTTTGAACAAACCGGAGCTGAACCAACCGCAGTTTTGACCACAGCAGCTTTGAGCGTCGACAGCGGTTTCGGCCGCGGCTACAAAGCGACGCCGCCATGTGAACATGCCTGCGGAGGGGCGGCGGCTGCTCACTCCCGGCCCGACCATTCTCCTGCTCCAGCTGAACCTTCCTCCCCTTCCAGCCATTCGTTCCTGCCTTCATTCCCCATTTGTGTAAGTCTGACTGTCGTCCGTCTTCTGTGTTGTCCTGGGGTGTACATTAAGCCTGTTTAGATAAGTTAGTATTTGCACTGTGTCTTCTGGTCCTTCCATCCTTCTGTAAATTATTTTCATATCTTTCCTTCTCCTTGGTTCCTTTAATTGTGTAAATATTAGTAATAAATTATATTTGTTCTTCCTTACCTTCTGGTTTCCTTACATCCGTTCGTCCTTGTCTTTTCCCAATTGAATACCTGTGGCACGATTTGGCCAACGCAATAGGAATCGGGTCTAGTTTCTGCTAATGGTTCATGCCGCGGCTGCTAATCCGCTCGGCAATTAACATCTTGTCCGCGGTCGCGAACGGGGTTGCTCACCTGCCTCTCCGGAGGGAGCCGAGCAACTTCAGGACTCACGTCGGTCAGTCACACACAAGGGGACTAATCCCCCCTTGGTAAGGGGAAAAAGGGCTGACGTTGGGTTCCGTAACAATTGGTGTCAGGAGCGAGATTCGGACCTGAAGTGCACTCAACGCACTCAAAATTACGAGTGGCCCAAGATTTTATTTTCTAACCACTAAATTTTAAAATCGTGCCCTGGATAGTCCAGGCGATCGGGTGCCGGTGGGAGAATTAGAGGGGTTAGAATCAACCCAGGACCCCAGGGAGGAGGTGGGAGTAATAATGGAGGAGGAGAGCAATGAGGATGTGGTTGCAGAGGTTTCAGGCGCACAAAATGGTGCCCTCGCACACGAGGTTGCAGCGGCACCAAATGTCGCTGCGCCCGTGACCGTAGCAGCGCCGCCGGTAAATTTGAACCTCTTCATGGTGCAAATGCAGGCCCTCATGCTAAAGATGGGTGAGCGATTAGAAAGTAAAATAGACACCCAAAAGGAACAAACGAGGGCTCAGGGTGAGCAATTGGGAAACCAAATTGTAGGATTGGAAAGCAGAATGGGGGAGCGATTGGGAAATCAAATCGGGGGGCTAGACAATAAATTTGAGGGTTTAGACAATAAATTTGGGGGATTAGAAAACCAAATCGGGGAATTGAGAAATGATATGGGAAGCCAAATCGGGGGGCTCGAAGGTAAATTGGGGGGCCAACTAGAGGACATGGGTAATCAAATTTGGGAAATGAAGGAGGGGTTAACGGGGTTGGAAAATAGAATGGCTGCCCAGGAGAACCAGATGGAAGGGGTGAAGAATGGGTTAGGGGGGTTAGAAAACACTATGGAAGGCAAATTGAGGGAAATAGGGGAGCAATCTGCCCGGGAAATTAAACAGATGGGAGATCAGATAGAGGAGGTGAAAATCGGGTTGGAAACTAAATTGGATGCCCAGAGGAATGATTTGGAACAGATGAGGGCAGCATCTACCAAAGAGATGGGAGAAATGGGGGAGGAGATCAGACGAGGTGTGGGCGAGGAGGTCGCGGGGGTACGCGAGGAGGTAAAGCGAGGTGAGGAGCGTATGGAGAAAGAGGTGAGAAATAGAACGGCTAGGTTGCAGGGGGGCATAGAGGATCTGACGAGGGGAGTAGAACAGCTGACAGTGGGACAGAAGGAATTAGTGCAGCAAGTGGAAAGGAACACTGCGGTAATCGGGGGGTTAAAGGCGACTCAGAAAGAAATAAAAAAGGAACTAATAGCGACGAAGAGGGAATGTCAGATGGTACATGAGGGGTTGACAAAGAGGTTGGACGAGGTGACAGAGGCAATGGAGACGAAAGAACGGGAGGTGAGGACGCACATAGAAACGATCAAGGTGGCCTTAGAGGACGAAATTGAGGGGGCGCACCGGGAAATGAAAGAGGTGAAGCAAAAATTAGAGTATGTGGAAGAGGGGGTGAGTGAAATTAAGAAGAGACAGAGGGAAACTAAGAGGGAGATAAAGGAGGAGGTGATGGAATTGGTGCAATGTCTGTGCTCAAATCGTGATGATGTGCTTACTAACCAAATAAAGAGTTTGCAGGTGGCGGAGGAGGAGCGAAGACGAGGTGTCGAGGTGAGTGACGATATACTCGGAAATGTATATGGTGTGAGGGGAGATTCAGTCGGCTTGGGTGTTGGTTTAGACCCGGGTGCTCGTGAGAGACCAATGGTGAGGTGTATGACTGGTCCAGAATGTATGGAAAGAGGAGGTGTGCGAGGATGTCCGACTATGGGGTGTGTGAGTAAAAAGTGCGCGCCGAGGAGTGAGTGTGCTGTCGAGAGTGAGTTGGTCGTGGCGCAGGTGCGGGGGGGGCACATGGAAGCGCGTGATGGGGAGTGTTACAGGGGATGTAACGAAAGAGTGCACACCTGTGGTGAGTGTTACGGAGGACGTAACGGGAGAGTGTGCACAAGAGGATGCACGAGAAAGGGGTGTAATGGACGGGTGCATGATTACAGAGTGCGCTGTCGAGAGTAAGGGTGAATGCGCGACCGAGTGTGGTGGTGAGAGTCGTGAGAGTGACACGGAGCATGAATTGGTTGTGGCAGGTGAGAGAGAATGTACACCTGGAATGGAAGGATGCACACCTGGAATGGTCGAGCGCGTGTGGGAATGCACTCTTGAGTTGGTAGTGAAGCACGTGATTGGGTGTGCAGGTGAGTGCACACCCGTGGTTGTCACAGAGGATGTGACCGAGGAGTGGGCGCGAAGAGGTGTGTTGGTGAGGTGTACGAACGACGAGTGTGTGCCAAGGTGTGCGGTGGTCAGGTGTGTGACGAAGTCTATGAGTGTACCTGGGGGGTGTGTAAGAGAAGGTGCAATGACGGAGAGTATGGAGACAGCTGGATGTGTGAGCAAGGAACGTAACGCGGGGTGTGAGCATGCAAGTGAAGCATCGACGCTAAACGAAGCAGCGGTTAGGTCGACTTTTAGCCGAAGCGAGCCCTCGGTTTGTGCTGGGCTTTGTGTGCAGCGGGAACCAGTGGGTATCGTAACCACAGCGGTTTCGAAAGAACCGCCGTGCGGGATCTACGCCGGGCCTCGCTCTAAATGGTTGCGTCCGTGCTCCGCTAAGCGGAGCGGGCGGCCCGGTAGGAAGGGTCGGCACAGCGACCCCTTGTGGTTGAGGCGTTCAGGCAGGGCGAGATCGGGCCATCGGACGGCTCCCTGCCGAGATGGTGCGTGGAATCTCGGCCTGAGTAAGCCCCCTTCCCTGCACCGAATGCCGGACAAATCCAACCGCCGGCAACAAACCATCCGCATTTATTGCTCGGCTCCGCGAAGCCGGGCCTTGAAAATGTAAAGACGCACCGAGGCTCAGTGAAAGGACATTTGGTAGGGATAGGGAATTTGTGATTTGAAAATTTTTGATTGGCTGGAAATTTGATGGCAAAATTGATAATGAGAGATGTCCGATGTGGAGGGATGGCAAATCCACCATCCCTCACATACGGGGCACATGAGCAATAGTTTTATGGGGTTTATGGCAGTGTAAGCTCGCCGAGGGAGGGTTAGGATAATGTATAGGGACCTAGAGATGACCATAGGTAACGGTAGAGGTAAGTAGCGACATTGGACAGGTAGTCGGGGACATAGAGAGGTTAGAATGGATGATAACGACGTGGGATGTGCTTAGTTTAAAGGGAAGACGGGGAGCACCAAGTTAGATGGAAACCAGGTAGATCAGATGATGCCGTGTGTTTGAGAATTGAAAGTGTATTCGGAAGTGTATTGTGAAAAGTGTGAGGTGATTGTGGATTGTATTGAGCGTGGAAGTGTACGAAGCAGCGTATGAGGAATAATTGTGATTGTGAGTTGTATTGAGCGTGAAAGTGTATGGAGCAGTGTATGACTGAGTAATGGTGATTGTGTGTTGTGTTGAGCAAATGGTCCTGGAGGAAGGAGGGTGCAGGAGGCACCAGGTGTGATGGCACAGGTGTGCAAATACAGGTGTATGGAGAATGGTTGGGTGGAATACATGGAGTATGGAATATATGGAGTATGGAATGGATGGTGTGGAGTGAGTATGGTGGAAACTGTGGAGTGGAGTGGATGGTGCGACGGTGTGAATGGGGGAAAAGTGGACCCGTATCACGAATACCGGGGAGGGTAGTTTAAGAGTTAGGTAGAGGGAGTAGGTAATTTGTGGTTGGATATTGGCATCTCTGGTGCATGTGGAAGAATGGTGTTTGGATGGGTGCATTAGTGACGTGGAAATGGCTGGGCGTGTGGCCTGTTAGTGTGTGTCGTTAAATGGGCACTCCGCCACTGTTAGGATGTTGGCCAGGTGAGGCCGCAGGTGGGCTCTGGGAGCCGTTAGAGTTGTGGATGGGGCCCGAGGATCCGGAGGACGGACCTGGGTAGCCCAGTGCCAGAGGGCACCGAGTGGGGAGAGCGCCAGAGGGCCTTCCCCAGGTAGATAGGTTAGGATAAGGTGCAGGTAAGCTCGGAGGCAACTGCAGTGGTGGAGGTGTGCAGGTGGGTAGACCTGCTGGGAGAGCCACACGACCCAGTCTTGAAATTGTGCAAAGGCACAGGGAGTTGAATCGGGGGAGTGAGACCCCAAATTGATGAAGCACCACAGTTTGGTCAATGGGAATTTGGTTCTTAAAACCGCAAAGAGTAAGATTGCCAATGGATTGGCAGGGAAAGACCCCGGGTAGTGTAAAGTGTGTTAAAGTCATTTAGAGGATAGTTAGGATTGAAATCTCCTTGCATCATCGACATCCACTCACCTGAGGTGACAGGACTCCACACCGTGCCATGGTTTGTTGGTTTTATTTTTCTGTGCAAATGTTTGGATTGTGAGACGCATCATGACGTGGGTGTGACATTGTGTTGTTGTTCCATCTCTCCCTCCTTATGAGGATTGATGATGAATTGGTGATGGCAAATTTTGGATTAGTGGGATTGTGACGAATTTGGTATAGGGGAAATATAGGGAGGATGAGATGTAGTGACGGATTTGTAAAGGAGTAGATTTTTTTTTTTGTACATACGGGGGTTAGGGCAAGGGTAGAACAGGTGACGGGTGGGGTGACGTACGATAGGGACGAGCTTTTCTCCGCTCGGTCTCCAGGCGCACCTCACCTTGCATTGCCTTTATTGATGTGTACCCTTGCGCCCTTACCCCTCGCTAACCTGCCCTCTCTGTATTCCTTCCCCGACCCATGGATCGTGCTCTCTGGGCACTAAGGGGAGCGTGCGGGAGTCCGCCATTGTGTGCCCGCACCCCCGCAACCAGCTGCTTGCATCGATGCACCACTTATGGACCCATGTCTGTGGCTGAGCACCACTCATGGACCCCACGGGTTGGGGCATGGCCCCTCTGCTGGAACCGGTCACGATGGCCCAGGATCTTGCTTGCGGACCTCGGTGACGTGGCACCTATGCCACACAGGTGAACCACCCCTAGTCGGCCCCTGTGGGCCATAAATAAAAAGTGGACACGTTTTGTGCTTTTTATTATTGCAAATAGGCCGCCAGCAAGAAGACGAAGAAAGACAACATCTGGAAGAACAATGGCCAGCAGAGGGAGCCGAAGAACAAGACACCAACAGGGGTTTGCTTATTTTTGTTTGAACTGTGGTGACTGTGCACTCCGGTGCGTTTTGGTGCATTATGGTGCTTTGATGATAGTTGGTGCTGGTGCGTCGATGCAGCGCAGGCTGCCTCCCCCCCCCCCCCCCAAAAGAACAATCGCAGGTCCTGGGTTGCGTTTTGTAAATACAGTCAGCGTCACTTGTAAATAATGCTCCCCACCATTCATGTTTAGTTTGAAGACAATTCCGCAATTCGGTTATCCGGTGGGCGTAAATCTGTTAGGCAAGGTGCAATGCAGCAGGGGGACATACTTATTTGTGTTTTAAAACTGTCACACTCAGGGTCAGGTTAAATGTAGAGGGAACTACACCTACATGTCACACTAAGTTAAAGTTTTATAGGCCCGAGATTGTGCCTGGAGGATGAGGGTGCAGTGTTGCGGATTTGAGAATCCTGTGTTTTTTTATGTAAATATCACCCTCTAAGTAGTGTCATGATTCCTTGTAAATATCTCCGTTTTGTGTGTAAAGGTCAAAGGTCGTCCTCTTAGTTAGTCCATATACATGCACGTAGGCCACCATATACCCTTCTAAATAGTTCTTTCCTTATTATGTGTATTAGTTTCAGGCTGTGTTTCCCATTAGTTGACTCTGCATTGCATCAAATTGAAATAAGGTAGAATCCCCTGTCAAGTGCATTGCCTCTATTACCAACTGCATTCGCCACCATTGCCATGTGCTCTAACTCGGGGAAGAAGGGTGTGGCCCGCCCATCGTCATAGGAAGGAGGAGTGAGCCCTTGCCGATCAACCAACCAAGCACGAGGGGTTTGGCTTGAGAGGGCAGAGAAAGAACGATCGGGCAGGTTCGTGAAGATTCGAGGGTGTGGCGATATAAAACCCATCACGCGGCGCCCCCCACCTCAGTTCAGAGAAGGGATGAGTTCACCAAAAAAGGAGTCCACCGCAGCTTTGAACAAACCGCAGCTTTGAACAAACCGGAGCTGAACCAACCGCAGTTTTGACCACAGCAGCTTTGAGCGTCGACAGCGGTTTCGGCCGTGGCTACAAAGCGACGCCGCCGTGCGAACACGCCTGCGGAGGGGCGGCGGCTGCTCACTCCCGGCCCGACCATTCTCCTGCTCCAGCTGAACCTTCCTCCCCTTCCAGCCATTCGTTCCTGCCTTCATTCCCCATTTGTATAAGTCTGACTGTCGTCCGTCTTCTGTGTTGTCCTGGGGGTATAAGTTAAGCCTGTTTAGATAAGTTAGTATTTGCACTGTGTCTTCTGGTCCTTCCATCCTTCTGTAAATTATTTTCGTATCTTTCCTTCTCCTTGGTTCCTTTAATTGTGTAAATATTAGTAATAAATTATATTTGTTCTTCCTTACCTTCTGGTTTCCTCACATCCGTTCGTCCTTGTCTTTTCCCAATTGAATACCTGTGGCACGATTTGGCCAATGCAATAGGAATCGAGTCTAGTTTCTGCTAATGGTTCGTGCCGCGGCTGCTAATCCGCTCGGCAATTAACATCTTGTCCACGGTCGCGAACGGGGTTGCTCACCTGCCTCTCCGGAGGGAGCCGAGCAACTTCAGGACTCACGTCGGTCAGTCACACACAAGGGGACTAATCCCCCCTTGGTAAGGGGAAAAAGGGCCGACGTTGGGTTCCGTAACAATATATATATATTGTTGTGGATTTGAGAATCCTGTGTTTGTAAATATGACCCTCTAGTAGTAATTCTTGTAAATACCTCCATTTGTGTAAAGGTCAAAGGTCGTCCTTTTAGTTAGTCCATCGCATGCACGTAGAAAATCATACTACTGTGTTCAAAAAGTATCCGACCTTTATTTTTCGTGCGTAAAAAAAAAGAAGCTAGGGAGGCGTTGATTGGTGCACGTATGTAGGCGATCCTAATGCGCACGCGTGAATTTTTTCCCACCTGCAGAAGCTGTCATTCGACGGCAGACCGCCGATGAGTGAGGACATGTAAGTGAGCGCCGTCGGATTTTCGTTTTTGACAAAATGACGGAAAAACTTGAACAACGCTACTGCATCAAATTTTGTGTAAAGCTTGGCGATTCCCAAGTGGAAACGATCCGCAAGATTCAACACCGTTCATTCCATTATGAAGGAGGATTTGGGCTTCAGGAGAATCTCAGCGAAGTTCGTACCAAAGCTGCTAACGATTGAGCAGAAGCAACTCCGTTTGGAGATCACACAGGACATGCTGGAGACTGTGAACAGCGATCCCAGGTTCCTCAACACAGTGATCACTGGCGATGAGTCCTGGGTTTATGGGTACGACCCACAAACCAAGTTGCAGTCATCAGAATGGAAGCATCCAACATCCCCGAGGCCAAAAAAAGCAAGGCAGGTCCGCAGCAATGTCAAAGTCATGCTGACAGTCTTCTTCGACTCCAGAGAAGACATCATGCGGAATGCGACGGACCAGCTGCGCGCCATCCCAAAAGAGGCGTTCCAGCGCTGCTTCCGACAGTGGCAGAACCGTTGGGAGAAGTGTGTGGCAGCCCAAGGGGACTACTTTGAACGAGATTATTATAAAAAAAATTTTATCTGGATGCGAGTATCTTTTATCAACAAAGGTCGGATACTTTTTGAACACACTACGTATACCCTTCTAAATAGTTATTTCTTTATTATGTGTTCCAGTTTAAGGCTCTGTTGCCCATTAGTTGACACTGCATTGCACGGAATCGAATAAGATCGATCCCCTTTCTCAAATTCCCCCAAAGCCTTCATTTCCAACTGCATCGTTGCCAACTGCATTATTGCCAACTGCATTTGCCGCCATTACGGCATGGTCAGCTCGTGGAAGAAGGGCGTGCCCGCCCATCGTCATCAAGGGTGGAACCAGAGAGCCCGTTCCCACCAATCGGCGCTGCGGAGAGCGACCCGGTAGGCGTGCCCTCTTAACCCATGGCTTGATCGTGGGAAAAGCCATAAAAGGAGGTTGGGAGGGACTGCTTGAAGAGATGAGCTCGGAGTCGGACACGAGGCAGAGCAGCTCGTTTGAGGGGAAGCTGAGAGAGGTTTTTTGAGGGAGGTGCGCTGGACCGCAGACAGATTCTGTGAGGTAGTAAAGGAGCGTCGGAGACGCAGGAGGCGGAGGACGCGTGAGACAGCTGCCGGTGTGAAACCGAATACGTGAAGCTGCCGGCTCCTCGTTGCCAGCCCGAAGCGGCGCTGTGTGCCGGGTTTCGCCTCGAACCCACAAGCGTGGACCAAAGCGGTAGCTTGGAGCCGAACCTTGACGCCTACCATCTACCTGGACCCTCCTCTGCCGTCCCGTACCATCCCTGCCATACCATCCTTTTGTGTACGTGAGTTTGTCTTGTTTGTTTTGTCCCTGGGGTTTAAGTAAGCCTGTATAGATAAGTAGAATTGCAATGTGTCTCCTTCTTCTGTAAATTACTTTCGTTTTCTTTCCTTCTCCTTGGTTTCTTTGGTTTTGTGCAATAGTTAGTAATAAATACCTGTGTTCTTCCTACCTTTGCCTTCCTTTCTTCACATCCGTTCATCTTTGTAATTTCCATCATTGAACACCTGTGGCACGATTTGGCCAACGCATAAGAATCGGCTTTTAGTACTGCTAATGGTTCGAACCGCGGGCTGCTAATCCGCTCGGCAAATAACAGCTTGCCCGTGGTCTCGAATGAAGTTGCCCACCTGCCTTGTGGAGCGGGGTAGCTTCAGGATCGGAGACGGCCAGTGAAAATAAAAGGGGGGATTAACCCCCTCCACCCCCGCTAAGGGGGAGCGCCGTACTCCGTATCCACAACAATTGGTGTCAGGAGTGGGATCTGGAACCTGGGACTAAATTTATTTAGCCCAAATTTTGGACACCAATTGTACTATTGGCCGCAACAATTGGTGACAGGAGCGAGATTCGGACCCGAAGTGTGCTTAACGCACTCAAAATTACGAGTGGCCAAAATTTTATTTAATATTCCAAATTAAAAATCGTGCCATGGATAATCAAGGTGACCGGATGCCGATGGGGTTAGAAAAAGAGGGGGTAGAATCGACCCAGGACCCCAGGAAAGAGGTGGGAATAATGGAGGAGGAGCGCAATACGCATTGGGTAGCGGAGGTTTCAGACACACAAAATGGCGGCCTCACGCACGAGGTTGGGTGTGCACAAAATGGCGGCCTCCCGTACGTGACGGCGATAGCCGGGCCCCCTGTGCAAGACTGGGTGAGCATTGAACTATTGCTAATCCAGATGAATGCAAAAATGGACGCCATGATAGACGAAACAAGGTGTGATACGGGAAAATTGGAGGGCATAAATGACCGAGCCCAATAAATTAATGAGGGGTTCGCGAGGGTGCAAGCCACGTATGAAGTAAGGGAAGCGGAGAGGGACAGAGACCGCAGGTTGGGCGAGCAGGTCCCAGGGGTACGCGACGAGGTAAAGCGGGTCGAGAAGCGCTGATTGAGCGAGTCGGAGCAAGGCACAGGTAACTGGACCGGGGAAGACATCGCGACCCGGGGTATGGAAAAGCCGGCGACCGCTGAGGTAGAAGAGGGAATTTTAATAAAGCCAGCGGTCGTCGAGGTGAATAAAGAAAAAGCAGTAGTGGGAATTGAAATTGTAGAGACGACAGACGTAGAAGTGCAACAGTTGGAGGAAGGAATGGATAATGTGCAAAGTCCGTGCTCACACCTTTATGCCATGCTTAATCCTTATAAATATTTGCAGGTGTTGGAGCAGGGAGGAAGAAGAACCCCAAAGGTGAGTCGGCCTGTATATTGTGCGGGGAGATTTTGTAGAAGGATGTTTGGCGACAAAAGAATTTTCGTGCGCTTGGGATCGAGAAAGCATCCGGGCGTTGGTGAAGGGTCCCCTGTGAGTGGGGCGAGTGGAAATGGCGCGCTTGTGGGAAAAAAGTGTGCATCGGAGAATGAGCGTTTTACAAAGCGCGAGTGTGAAACCGAGTGCGAGCGAGAATGCACGTCAGAGTGTACGGAGTGTGACACAGAGAGTGAGTTGGTGGTGGCACGAGTGCGAGAGGGCACATCGGAGCACGAGTGTGAAACCGAGTGCGAGCGAGAATGCACGTCGGAGTGTACGGAGTGTGACACGGAGAGCGAGTTGGTGGTGGCGCGAGTGCGAGAGGGCACATCGGAGCGCGAGTGTGAAACCGAGTGTGAGTGAGAATGCACGTCGGAGTGTACGGAGTGTGACACGGAGAGTGAGTTGGTGGTGGCGCGAGTGCTAGAGGGCACATCGGAGCACGTGATGGTGAGTGTTACAGAGGATGTAACCGGAGAGTGTGCGCAAGAGTTGGCGCGAGAGTTTGCGGTGATGATTGGGTGTGCGGAAGAGTGCACGCCCGTGGTGGTTACGGAGTACGTCACGGAGGAGAGGTGTGGAACGAAGTGTGCGAACGACGAGTGTGCGCAAGAGGGTGCGTGAGAGGTGTGGTGTGTAACAGGGAGTACGGTGGTGGAATTGACGAAGTGCATGGGATGTATGAGCAACTAACGGAACGAGTGGTGTGAGCATGTCCGGGAGGCATCGACGTGGGCCGGAGCAGCGTTTAGGGCGACGGATAGCCGACACGAGCACTCGGGGCGCGGTGCGCTTTGTTGGATGCGAGGCTCAGTGCAGATCGGTGCTGCATCGCTTCTCTTCGAAGCGTCGTGCACGATTCGGGCCTGGCCCCGCCCCGCACGGTCGAGCCCGGGCTTTGCCGGGCAAGGCGACCGGTCCGGTTCAAGGGCAGGTTGGAGGGATCAGAACGGTGCCCCCTTGTGGTTACGGCATTCCGGCCGGGCGGGATCGAGCCATCGGGCCGGAGACCGCAAGGATCCGTGCCGAGATGGTGCATGGAATCTCGGCCCGACCAAACCGCCTCCCTTGAACCGAATGCCGGACGGATTCAACCTGCAGTCGACCAAACCACCCAAATTCATTGCTCGGCTTTGCGAAGCCGAGTTTTAATGAGGTAACGATGCACCGAGGCTCAGATATAGTGGACTGTGATGGTAATAGTGTTTTGGATCCGAATTTGAAAATGGTGAATAGGATTGGCAGAAGTGATTGGCAAAATTTTATGATTGGCAGATGATTGGCAAAGTGATGGGCAGAATTGGAATTTGATGGCAAAATTGATAATGGGAGATGCCCGATGTGGTGGGATGGCAACTCTGCCATCCCTCACACACGCCACACGGGGCACATGAGCTATAGTTTTATGGGGTTATGGCAGTGAAAACTAGCCCGGGAGGGTTAGGATAAAATTATAGGGATCTAGAGAAGATTGACCAAAGGTAACTGGAGATTTAAGTAGCGACATTATACCTGTAGTGGGGACATAGAGAGTAGGGTAGTTGGATTATAACGACAAGGGAGCGCAATAGTATAAGGGGCGACTGGGAAGCGCGAGTTTCAGAGGGGAGTAGTTAGATCAGATGATGCTGTGTGTGTGTGTAAAAGTGTATTCAGAAGTGTATTGTGAAAAGTGTGAGGTGATTGTGAGTTGTATCGAGCGTGGAAGTGTATGGAGCAGTGTATGTGAGTAATGGTGATTGTGTGTTGTGTTGACCGAATGGTCCTGGAGGAAGGAGGGTGCAGGAAGCACCAGGAGTGATTGCACAGGTGTGCAAATACAGGTATGGAGCATGGTTGTATGGAATAAATGGTATGGAGTATGGAACGGATGGTGTGGAGTGAGTATGGTGAAAACTGTGGAGTGGAGTGTATGGTGCGAAGGCAGTGGATGGAGAGGATGGACCCCATCACGAATACCCGGGGAGGGTAGTTTAAGAGTTAGGTAGAGGGTATAGGTATATTGTGGTTGGATATTTAGTCTGTGGGCTGAGTAGGGTTTACATGCCACCCCCCCCCCCCCCCCCCCCCCCACAACTTAACTTCCCGGGTATGTCCATGTACCCCCCACCCTAGGGGTTAAGAAAAACCATGTTAACAGAAAAAACAAACTCATTCCCAAGGTACCTCCCACGCATATTTTGATGTTACCCCCCTGTGTCGGTGATTTCTGAAAATTAGGGGTAGGCAAAATTCAAATGGCCATAACTTTTTACCTAGTCATCCTATGGTTGCATATGACCCCTCAAAATGTTTGTCCTGGGACTCTCTTTACAATGATATGTGTTATATGCAAATGAGGTCACTAATGAGGTCACTAGAGGTCAAACTATGACGTAATTTGGGGGTTGCCCAAAATCCATGACCTTGAATGTTAAAAATGACCTGAGGTAGGCAAGAAATTGGTAAAGGAATGTTTTATTATGCCTTTTTGATAGTACATATATCAAGACAGTTTATGGAAAAAACAGCTTCGAAAAATTCCAAGTATTGACTGGTTGGCGGTCGTTTGAATTTAGAGGACGAATTCGAAAAATGACCAAAATTCATGTTACAAGAGCTGGTGACTGCACCAGGAGAATCCCCAGGCGGGGTTAAACCTCCAATACCTTCGATCCAGAGGACGGGACAACGTACATTGACGGAACCAATGGATGTCGAGTTAGGTGATTGTTACCTAGGCCGGAGACAAAGCCCTGGCTACGAGGTCGTCGATTCAGATGTAGATGGTGGCAAGGAGGCCTATCAGAACGCAATGGTTAAAAACCTACTTTGGCTCCTTATCCGGCTGCATGCAGGAACAGTTCAGCAGCATATACCTGGATGGGGTGGGTACATTTCGCTTACTGGGAAGACTCCATGCAACCTGAGCACAGTTGAATATTATCCGGTGATTCCCCACCCTATAACTGATAACAGAGCCATGAAGGAGTGTCTGCGATACTCGGGAGAGGGAAGCAAGGAGGATGGCCAGAACTATGTGATAACAACTTTTGACTTAGGTGTGTGTATGAAAGCCTATCCATTGATCTGGAACAGCCCAACATACTGTTACGGTCCGCGGATTAGGATGTTATTTTTACCGAGCGGAGGTATAACCGCGGCCGAACTGTTCTTCCCCGATTCACCCGATTTACCCAAACGTTGGCCGTATCGCGCCACAGCTACTCAATCTGGAAAACTCTAAAGCGACCGAATGCAAAGAGGAAGAAGACGTACAGAAGAGTAACTGGATTTATTACTATTTACACACATAAGCAAAAAGAGCAGTCACGATTATTTACAGGGGACATGAGACGCAGGTGACACAGTGAAAATTAATAGCTTATACAGACTTAGTTACTACCCAGGACAGAACAAACAAAGACGACTCACACGGGGAATTGCAGAGTGGATTGGCTGGAAGGAGGTGTGTGGCTGGAGGGGGAGGACGGCACGGAGCTGGCTGGAGCTTGATCCCACACGGGACGTCGGGTTGGACCTCGACGGCCGCTGATGCCACCGATCCTGTCGTGTGCGCGGGATCACGGGTCGGATCACGGGTCGGATCACGGGTCGGATCACGGTCGGAGTCGACACGCTGGTGGGGGGTCTGGCGTGACGGGTTCTCTCCTCTCTCTTTCTTTTGTCCAACCACTCTTTCTCCAACGCAACCACTCAATGCAACCACTGACCACCCCTGACGACCAACTCAGCTCTTGTCATGGACCTCTCTTTTCAGACTCATCTCCTTGTCTCAGTAAAAGCGCATCTCTCTTGGGGGCGTCTCTCTTGGGTTATATATAGCCCCACCCTTGAACCTTTGCGAACCTCCCCGATCGCTCTTCCTCCGCCCTCTCAAACCAAACCCCTCGTGCTCGGTTGGTTGTTCGGGGCTGGCTCACTCCTCCCCTCTATGATGAGGTGGAGACATGCCCTTCTTTCCCAAACCTGCCTCGTGGCCATTGGTGGTTGAAGAAAACCACCCAAAATGCAGTTGGCCATTGAAATGAAATGAAAGGGGATCTACTCTTATTTCACTTGGTGCAATGGAGTATTTAAATTAATGGGAGACACAGCCTTACCCTAAGACACATAATAAGATATAAGCTACTGAACAAGGGCTTTATCATGTCCTGCAATGTGGTGTTTATGGAATAACTACCGAGACGCCCTTTGACCTTCACACTACGGAGGTATTTACAAGGAATCATTACATTTTACAGAGGGTGATATTTACAACAATTTACTATACAATACAACACAATAAAAAAAAACAATCCTCATATCCGCAACACTGCACCCTCCTCCTCTTAGGCACGTCCCGGGCCTACAACTTTAATTTAGTGTGACACGTAGGTGTAGTTCCCTCTACTTTTAACCTGACCCTGAGTGCGACAGTTTTAAAACATAAATAAATGTGTCCCGCTGCTCCATTGCACCCTGCCTAACAGACTTACGCCCACAGTTAACCGAATTGCAGAATGGTCTTCAAACTATACACTGACGGTGGGGAGCATTATTTACAATTGATGCTACTTTTATTTACAAAACTAACCCAGGACCTGTAATTGTTCTTTCTGGGGGGGGGGGGGGCTGGGAGACAGTCTGCTCTGCATCAATGCACCATGAAAGCACCTATATCGCACCAACACACCCTCAAGCACCAATCGGTACAGTCACCATTGTTCATGAATATTCAATGAATAAAAATAACCAAACAACCCCTAACCCTGCAGTTGATCTCTTGCTCTTTGGCTCCCTCTGCTGGTTATTATTATTTCTTCCAGTTGTCTTTTTCCTTTGCTGGCGGCCTATTTGTATTAAAACTTGCACCCAACGTGTCCCTTTTATTTATTTATGCCCCACCAGGCCGACTAGTGTGGTTCACCTGTGGGGCATCGGTGCCCTGTGGCCAAGGTCCGCCAGCAAGATTTCGGGCCTTCATGGCCGGTTCCAGCAGAGGGGCCATGCCCCAACCCATGGGGTCCATCAGTGGTGCTCGGCCACAGACATGTGGTCCATAATGTGGTGCATCGATGCAGACAGCTGGTTCCGGGAATTTCGGGCGCACAATGGCCGACTCACGCACGCTCCCCTCGGCGCCCAATGGCGCACAGGTCATGTGGGAGACAAAAGGGGGACAAGACAAATGAGCGAGGGGTAAGATCACAAGGGTACACATCAAACAAGGCAATGCAAGGCGAAATGCGTACGGAGGGCGAAGTGAGAAAGCTCGTCCCTACCGTACGTCACCCCCCTGTCACCTACACTACCCTTGCCCTTACCCCATATGTACAAAATCTACACATTACAAATTCGTCGCTACTGTCACGTCTTCCCCATATTTCCCCTACACCAAATTCGTCTCCACAATCCCTCTATCCAAAATTTGCCATCACCAAATTCATCATCAATCCTCATAAGGAGGAAGAGATGGAACACAAAGCACAATGTCTCACCCACGTCATGATGCGTCTCACAATTCAAAACATTTGCACCAAAAATAATAAAACATGGCATGGTGTGGAGGTACGTCATCTCAGGTGAGTGGATGCAGATGGTGCGAGGAGATCCTTCATCCTATCTACCCTCTAAATGACTTTAACACTCTTTACTCTACCCGGGGTCTTTCCCTGCCAATCCATTGGCCAACTTACACTATGGGTTCTAAAAACCAATTCCCATTGACCAAACTGTGGTGCTTCTTCAATTTGGGGTCTCACTCCCCCGATTCATCTCCCGGTGCCCTTGCACAATTTCTGGGCTGTGAAGTGTAGCTCTCCCAGCAGGTCTACCCACCTGCACACCTCCACCACTGCAGTTGCCACCCGAGCTTACCTGGCTCCTCACCTAACCTATCTAACTGGGGAAGGCCCCTCCTGGCTCTGTCACCCCACTCGGTGCCCTCTGGCACTGGGCTACCCGGGTCCGTCCTCCGGATCCTCGGGCCCCATCCACAACAACTACTACCGGCTCCCAGAGCCCACCTGCGGCCTCACCTGGCCGACATCCTCACAGTGGTGGAGTGCCCAAACCAACTACACACACTAACAGGCTACACGCCCAGCCATTTCCACAACACTAATGCACCCATCCAAACACCATTCTTTCACCCGCACCACAGATGCCAATATCCAACCACAATTTACCTGTACCCTCTACCTAACACTTACACTACCCGCCCCGGGTATTCGTGATGGGGGTCCACTCTTCCCCCATTCACACCTCCGCACCATCCACTCCACTCCACAGTTTCCATCCTACTCACTCCACGACCATCCATTCCCATACTCCATATACTCCACACTACCATTTATTCCACACAACCATTTTCCATACACCTGTTGTTGCACACCTGTGCAATCCTACCTGGTGCAACCTGCACCCTCCTTCCTTCCTGGACCATTTGGTCAACACAACACACCTCACCATCACCATCACTCAAACACTGCTCCACACACCTGTTCAGTTGCACACCTGTGCAATCACACCTGTTCAATCACACCTGTTCACCATACACTTTTCACAATACACTTCCGAATACACCTCCAACACTCACACGGCATCATCTCATCTAACTACTCCCCTCTGAAACTTGCGCTTCCCAGTCGCCCCTTACATTATTGCGCTCCCACGTCATTATCATCCACACTAATCTACCTGCGTCCCCACTACAGGTATCCTTGTCACTAACTAACCTTAACGTTACCTAATGTCAATCTCTAGGCCCGACACACGATATATCCTAACCCTCCCGGGCTAGTTTTCACTGCCATCAACCCCATAAACTAGTGCTCCTTTGCCCCCCGCTGTGAGGGATGACAGAGTTGCCATCCCACCACATCAGGGACGTTCCACTACCAATTTTGCTCACCAAATTTCAACCAATCAAAAATTTTCCAATTACTGCCAATTCTATTCACTTTTCTAAATTTCGTATCAAATCACTATCACTATCACTATCACGATCACCATCATCACAGTCCGCTATATCCTAGCCTCGGTGCGTCATGACATCATTAAACTCGGCTTCGTAAAGCCGAGCAATGAATTCGGGTGGTTTGGTCGCCTGCAGGTTGAATCCGTCCGGCTTTCGGTTCAAGGGAGGTGGTTTGGTCGGGCCGAGATTCCACGCACCATCTCGGCGCGGCACCTTGCGGTCCCGGGCCCGATGGCTCAATCTCCCTCGGTCGGAACCCCGTCCCCACGAGGGGGCACCGTTCCGCTTCCTCCCACTCGCCCTTGAACCGTACCGGTCGCCTCGCCCGCCAAGGCCCGGACTCGACCGTGCGGGGCGGGGCCAAGCCCGAATCGGCAACGACGCTTCGAAGAGAAACGACGCAGCTTCGATCCGCGCCGGGCCCTGCATCCAACAAAGGGCTCCTCGCACCGAGTGCTCGCATCGGCTATCCGTCGCTCTAACCGCTAACCCGGTTACCGTCGATGCTTCACCGGCATGCTCACACGCATACGCTACCCCTTTCACCCTCACCGAGCTCGGTGCTCCAACGCCGTCCGTACATTCCACCAAAGCACTCCCTGTTACACACCACCCCTCTCGCGCACACTCTTGCGCACACTCGCCGCTCGCACACCTCGATCCACACCTCTCCTCCGTTACGTCCTCCGTAACACTCACCATGGGCGTGCACTCTGGCATTCACCCACTAACGCGCTCAGATGGGCTCTCCCACACTCGCGCTACCACCAACTCAGGTGTGCTTCCTCGCACACCCTCAACCATTCCAAGCGTGCATCCTCGCACCCGCTCCACCACCAACTCACTCTCCGGGTCACTCTCACCCTCGCACGTACACTCCGTACACCCCGACGTGCATTCTCGCTCGCACTCGGTTTCACTCCCACACTTTATAACACACCCACTCGCCGACGCACACTTATTTTTCACACGCGTGCCATTTCCACTCACAAGGGACCCTTCACCAACGCCCGGGTGCCATATCGATCCCAAGCGCGCGAAAATTCTTTTGTCGCCAAACATCCTCTTACAAAATCTCCCCGCACAATATACAGCACGACTCACCTGGGGGATCCTTTTCTCCACGCGCACCTGCAAACTTCCATTCGGGTTAAGCACAGCATCGTGATGTGAGCAGGGACTTTGCACATTTTCCATTTCTCCCTGCAATTCCCGGGCTACCTCCGTCATCTCTTCAATTTTAATTCCCAGCACTGCTTTTTCTTTATTCACCTCGACGACCGCTGGCTTTAATAAAACACCCTCCTCTACCTCAGCAGTCGCCGGCTTTTCCAAACCCCGGGTCGCGATTTCTACCCCTGTCATTGTACCCGTGCTTTTCTCAACTTCGCTCAACCAGCGCTTCTCGACCCGCGTTACCTCCTCGTGCACCCCTGGGACTCTCTCGCCCACCATGCGATCCATGGTCTCCCCACATTTTTGCATGCTGTCACCCATTCTGTCCATAAGGGCCCCCATTTCTCCCATTTGGCCCCCCATTTCTCCCATTTTGCCCCCCATTTGCTCACTCTGAGCATCCATCCGGTTCCCCATTTCGCTCCCCAATCGCTCACTATCAGCCCTCACTTCGTCCCTCATTCGCTCACTATCAGCCCTTGCTTCGTCCCTCATTGCCCCCATTTGCTCACCCTGCAGTTTGAGGGACGCCTGCATTTGTGCCATAAATTGCTCCATGAGGGCCTGCATTTGGGCCATCCCTCCCACTTGTGCAGCGGGTGCGGCCGCCATAGCCATGTGCGAGGTGCCATTTTGCGCGCCTGAAGCCTCGTGCGCGAGGACGCCATTTTGCGCGCCTGATACCCCCTCAACCACATTGCCAATGTTCTCCTCCTCTCTTTCATCCACATACATTTCCCCGAGGTCCTGGGTCGGTTCTACCCCGTCTATCTGTATCTCTCCCACCGGCATCCCGTCGCCTTGACCAGCCATGGCGCGATTTCAAAATTCGGGTTTTGCTTTACAACACAAATTTCCAGCAGCTCGCAATTTTGAGCGCGTTAAGCGCGCTTCGGGCCTCGTATCTCACTCCCTAACACCAATTTGTTGCTGTAATAACACAATTGGTGTCCAAAATTTGGGCTAAATAAATTTAGTCCCAGGTTCGAATCCCAACTCCTGACTATCAATTTGTTACGGTCCGCGGATTAGGATGTTATTTTTACCGAGCGGAGGTATAACCGCGGCCGAACTGTTCTTCCCCGATTCACCCGATTTACCCAAACGTTGGCCGTATCGCGCCACAGCTACTCAATCTGGAAAACTCTAAAGCGACCGAATGCAAAGAGGAAGAAGACGTACAGAAGAGTAACTGGATTTATTACTATTTACACACATAAGCAAAAAGAGCAGTCACGATTATTTACAGGGGACATGAGACGCAGGTGACACAGTGAAAATTACTAGCTTATACAGACTTAGTTACTACCCAGGACAGAACAAACAAACACGACTCACACGGGGAATTGCAGAGTGGATTGGCTGGAAGGAGGTGTGTGGCTGGAGGGGGAGGACGGCACGGAGCTGGCTGGAGCTTGATCCCGCACGGGACGTCGGGCTGGACCTCGACGGCCGCTGATGCCACCGATCCTGTCGTGTGCGCGGGATCACGGGTCGGATCACGGGTCGGATCACGGGTCGGATCACGGTCGGAGTCGACGCGCTGGTGGGGGGTCTGGCGTGACGGGTTCTCTCCTCTCTCTTTCTTTTGTCCAACCACTCTTTCTCCAACGCAACCACTCAACGCAACCACTGACCACCCCTGACGACCAACTCAGCTCTTGTCATGGACCTCTCTTTTCAGACTCATCTCCTTGTCTCAGTAAAAGCGCATCTCTCTTGGGGGCATCTCTCTTGGGTTATATATAGCCCCACCCTTGAACCTTTGCGAACCTCCCCGATCGCTCTTCCTCTGCCCTCTCAAACCAAACCCCTCGTGCTCGGTTGGTTGTTCGGGGCTGGCTCACTTCTCCCCTCTATGACGAGGTGGAGACACGCCCTTCTTTCCCAACCCTGCCTCGTGGCCAATGGTGGTTGAAGAAAACCGCCCAAAATGCAGTTGGCCATTGAAATGAAATGAAAGGGGATCTACTCTTATTTCACTTGGTGCAATGGAGTATTTAAATTAATGGGAGACACAGCCTTACCCTAAGACACATAATAAGATATAAGCTACTGAACAAGGGTTTTATCGTGTCCTGCAATGTGGTGTTTATGGAATAACTACCGAGATGCCCTTTGACCTTCACACTATGGAGGTATTTACAAGGAATCATTACATTTTACAGAGGGTGATATTTACAACAATTTACTATACAATACAACACAATAAAAAAAAACAATCCTCATATCCGCAACAATACTATGAAAACCACATAGTAATGATTGGGACGTTCCATCTGGTCTGCGCTTACCTAAAGATGATTGGCAAGGTGATGAAAGGTACAGGATTGTCCGACATTCTACTAGAAGCTGGTCTGTCTTCACCAGGATCGATCAGTGGTGTGATATCTGGTAAGAACTACGGACGGTCTATTCACTGTCACAAGGTGTTGGTGGAGTCGTTGGAACGCCTACTGCTCGTACGTTTCCTTGATGGTCGAGGCGAGAAATTGCCCTTTGACGGAAGTCCACAGGAATCAAAGCATCTGATCATGGAACTGATTCAGTCAGTGGGGAGCAAAACTGAAGCAGCAGTTTTGCAGGATACAGTCCTCAGATCTTACATAGAAGACTACCTCAAGTTTCGTGATGGTGTAAGGCAAGGTGAACTTGGCAAAACTGCTAAGCTATGGATGTCCTACATAGATCGTGTGTGGTTGGCCCTGGCATTACTTGAGGCAGTGAAGACAAATGACTTCGTTCTCTATGGTGAATGTATTGGCTTGATGCCTGATCTTTTCTTTAGTTTCGATGGTCAGAACTACGCTAGGTACTTGACATTCTTTGCTCTTTTCATCGCAAATATCGAGAGGTCTCATCCTGGAGCAACGGACTTGTTGAAACGGGGGGCAATAAGTGTAGCTCGATCATTCATACCAGGGAATAGATGTGCAGTCGACAAGACTATTGAAGAGACATTCATGAAAAACGCGAAATCCAGGGGAGGGGGTGGAAGTGGAGCAGGGATATCTGGCATCTCGACTAATTATGGGGCATACCAGAGATGGGCACGGACTTCAAAAGAAAGGGCTGAGTACTTGCAAGCGACCTACAGCATGGCTGACATGGCACCAGATGCAGAGACGGGGAAGAAACACAAGGATGTACGTCATGCTGAAGTGCAGCGCAGTGAAAAGCAGGTGAAACGGACTGTAGAAGCTG
Organism: Myxine glutinosa; assembly: GCF_964187855.1. NCBI lineage: Eukaryota > Metazoa > Chordata > Myxini > Myxiniformes > Myxinidae > Myxine > Myxine glutinosa. Next base: position 123,664,537 of record NC_136265.1, on the reverse strand, counting down.
TGACAAGTTTCAATAACCCCTTTGAACTTCCGGATGCAGACAAGTTATACTGCCTTTCTTCTGGTGCACCCGCCAGCTCTGACGTTGAACGGGACATTCTGCATGCAGAATCCGCAGGAGCAGACCGGAAGAAAAACTTTATAGAGGAACGGCTGAAGACACATGAGAATTTCTTCGAGCCGATCAAAAGACTAAAGTTGAAAACAATGGAAGATATGAACAAGGCTGTGCTAGTCAAATCCTCCACAAATAAAACCGTTGAGTATAAGCAGCAGGGAAGCATCGCATTTCAACTGCTAGTTCAGTCCCAAAAGCTTCCTGGAGCAAAACTCGACCTGCGGGAGCTACTGACCTATCCTGTAACACCAGTGCCATTGAGTCTAGCAGGAGCACATGGATATATGGCAAAGACAGATAAGTCTAAGGGACTTGCCTATCTTGTAAAAGATTTGGACGAGGACTGTTCATCTGCACCTCCTGATATCAAAGACAGTCTGGTTATCGAGGACGGAAATGCTTGTTTCTATTACATGAGGGAAATACCAAACACTTTTGGGGAAATAGCTCAGAAGGTTTTCAAGTCTCTAACAACAAAGCATGATGTTTTCTTCAGCACAGACATGTACAGGCCAGATTCAGTCAAGTCAGCAGAACGACGGAGGCGGGGTTGTGGAGATAAGCTCACCGTAAGCGGTGAAAAAACAAGAAGACCAAAAGACTGGGGAGTTTTCCTAACCAATGATGAAAACAAAGAACAACTGATCAGTATCCTATTGTCCACTTGGAGTGGTGGTGAATTCACAAGCTCACTAAAGGATCGGAGTGTTACCATTGTTGTAGAAGGGAGGGCATACCGTCTAACATCTGATGGGGAAATCACTTCAGTAGAGGAGCTTGTTGGTCTCAAGTCAACTCAGGAAGAAACAGACTCGCGGATCATTCTGTACTGTCTGTATGCTAAGGAAGTCGGGTACAAATGTGTGCGGGTTTGCAGTCCCGACAGCGATATCTTCTTCATCTTGTTGTTCCATGTTAGTCGATTAGAGGGGATCAGAATACTGTTCGAAACAGGGAAAGGCAATTCGAAACGTTGCTTGGACATGAACAAAATCGCAGAATCCGTTTCACCTGTTTTACGATCAGCATTACTTGGCCTTCATGCTTTCAGTGGCTGCGACAGCACGAGTGCTTTCAAGGGGAAAGGGAAAATCAAAGCGATAAAACTTCTCCAAAAGAGTATCAATTTCCAGGAGGCATTCTGTCGAGTTGGTGAAAGTTGGGAAGTGGACAATGACGTCCAGCACATGCTGGAGGAATTCATTTGTGCACTGTATGGGAAACCAAACGTCAAAACTGTAAATGAACAGAGGTACCTTCTACTACAGGCTAAGTGTGCCACTGGAGGCACCCTGGATCCCAAGAAGTCGTTCGACATGGGTTCCTTGCCCCCATGCAAAAGCTGTCTGCAACAGCATGCCGAACGTGCGAATTATAAAGTTGCCATATGGAGGCGAGCTCACATCCCAAATCCTGATATGCCGAATCCAATTCATGGACATGGATGGGTAGACGAAAGTGGGACCCTGCAGCCAAAATGGACAGATCATGACATTTTGCCAACCAAACTGGTGGATATCCTTGAACAGAAATTGGAGAGTGAGAACAGTGATGATGAGGAGGAGGATGGAGATGATAACAATGACCAAGGCGATGAAATGTCATCTTCAAGTGAAGAGAGCGGAAGTGAGAGCGACGATGATTAAGTTCTGTCATTAAACTGAAGTGAAGTTGGCTGAACCACAATCAATGTCACATCTTACAGGTTAGCTTTTATTTGGGGCATAGAATTCACTCGGGGAATGGTGTAACTTGGATCTGAATGGTGACATAATTTCTTAAATAACTGTAATAATTTTTTGGGTTGGTTTTGTGATTATTGCGAACTGGCAAATGACTTTCCTTGAAAGAAAATTATGCACCCAGTTGACCTTTGACCTTGATAATCTGACCTTGAATGTCAGATTATAGCCAGTTTTGGAATATTATGTTATGATACCACCTTTGAACCCATTTAGCAAATCTTTGTCATCAAAACCAAGTATTGATGCTTTGGAGGTTGAAAGAAAAATTTTGGTCATTTTTCGAATTCGTCCTCTAAATTCAAACGACCGCCAACCAGTCAATACTTGGAATTTTTCGAAGCTGTTTTTTTCATAAACTGTCTTGATATATGTACAATCAAAAAGGCATAATAAAACATTCCTTTACCAATTTCTTGCCTACCTCAGGTCATTTTTAACTTTCAAGGTCATGGATTTTGGGCAACCCCCAAATTACGTCATAGTTTGACCTCTGGTGACCTCATTAGTGACCATATTTGCATATAACACATATCATTGTAAAGAGTGTCACAGGACAAACATTTTGAGGGGTCATATGCAACCATAGGATGACTAGGTAAAAAGTTATGGCCATTTGAATTTCGCCTACCCCTAATTTTCGGAAATCACCGACACAGGGGGTAACATCAAAATATGCGTGGGAGGTACCTTGGGAATGAGTTTTTTTTTCTGTTAACATGGTTTTTCCTAACCCCTAGGGTGGGGGGTACATGGACATACCCAGGAAGTTAAGTTGTGGGGGGGGGTGCATGTAAACCCTACTCAGCCCACGGACTAATTGGCATCTGTGGTGCGTGTGGAAGAATGGTGTTTGGATGGGTGCATTAGCGACGTGGAAATGGCTGGGCGTGTGGCCTGTTAGTGTGTGTAGTTAAATGGGCACTCCGCCACTGTGAGGATGTCGGCCAGGTGAGGCCGCAGGTGGGCTCTGGGAGCCAGGAGAGTTGTTCAGTGGGGCCCGAGGATCCAGAGGACGGACCCGGGTAGCCCAGTGCCAGAGAGGGCACCGAGTGGGGAGAGTGCCAGAGGGCCTTCCCCAGGTAGATAGGTTCGGGTAAGGAGCAGGTAAGCTCGGAGGCAACTACAGTGGCGGAGGTGTGCAGGTGGGTAGACCTGCTGGGAGAGCCACACGACCCAGTCCTGAAATTGTGCAAAGGCACAGGGAGTTGAATCGGGGGAGTGAGACCCCAAATTGATGAAGCACCACAGTTTGGTCAATGGGAATTTGGTTCTTAAAACCGCAAAGAGTAAGATGGCCAATGGATTGGCAGGGAAAGACCCCGGGTAGTGTAAAGTGTGTTAATGTCATTTAGAAGGTAGTTAGGATTGAAATCTCTCGCACCATCTACATCCACTCACCTGAGGTGACAGAACGCCACACCATGCCATCTTTTTATGATTTTCTGTGCAGATGTTTTGGAAATGTGAGACGCATCACGACGTGGGTGTGACATTGTGCTGGATGTTCCATCTCTTCCTCCTTAAGAGGGATTGATGATGAATTGGTGATGGCAAATTTTGGATTAGTGGGATTGCGACGAATTTGGTATAGGGGAAATATGGGGAAGACGAGACAGTAGTGACGAATTGGTAAGTGTGTAGATTTTGTAAATATGGGGTAAGGGGCAAGGGTAAAACAGGTGACGGGTGGGGTAACGTACGATAGGGACGAGCTTTTCTCCGCTCAGTCTCCAGGCGCACCTCACCTTGCATTACCTTTGTTGGTGTACCCTTGTGACCTTACCCCTCGCTAACCTGCCCTCTCTGTCTTCCTTCCCCGACCCATGGATCGTGCTCTCTGGGCACTGAGGGGAGCGTGCGGGAGTCCGCCATTGTGTGCCCGAATCCCCGCAACCAGCTGCCTGCATCCACGCACTACTTATGGACCACAGTCTGTGGCCAAGCACCACTTATGGACCACAAGCTTTGTGGCATGGCCCCTCTGCTGGGACCGGCCAGGTTGGCCAGAGGAAGATCTTGCTTGCGGACCTCGGTGACGTGGCACCTATGCCATACAGGTGAACCACCCATAGTCGGCCCCTGTGTGCCATAAATAAAAACGGACACGTTTGTGCATTTTTATTATTGCAAATAGGCTGCAAGCAAGAAGAACATGAAGAATGACAACATCTGGAAGAACATCGGCCAGCAGAGGGAGCCGAAGAGCAAGACCACCAACAGTTGTTTTTTTTATTTGAACTGTGGTGACTGTGCACTCCGGTGCGTTTTGGTGAGTGGTGCTTTGGTTATTATTGGTGCTGGTGCGTCGATGCAGTGCATGCTGTCTCCTCCCCTCCCACAGGATTCGTTTTGTTCCCAAAAGAAAAATCACAGGTCCTGGGTTGCGTTGTGTAAATAATGAAATAGCGTCACTTGTAAATAATGCTCCCCACCGTACATGTTTAGTTTGAAAACCATTCCGCAATTCGGTTATCCTGTGGGCGTGAATCTGTTAGGCAGGGTGCAATGCAGCAGAGGGACATACTTATTTGTGTTTTAAAACTGTCGCACTCAGGGTCAGGTTAATTGTAGAGGGAATTACACCTACGTGCCACACTAAGTAAAGTTTTATAGGCCCGGGACGTGCCTGGAGGATGAGGGTGCAGTGTTGCGGATTTGAGAATCCTGTGTTTGTAAATATGACCCTCTAGTTGTAATTCTTGTAAATACCTCCATTTGTGTAAAGGTCAAAGGTCGTCCTTTTAGTTAGTCCATCGCATGCACGTAGAAAATCATATACCCTTCTAAATAGTTATTTCTTTATTATGTGTTCCAGTTTAAGGCTCTGTTGCCCATGAGTTGACACTGCATTGTACCGAATCGAATAAGATCGATCCCCTTTCTCAAATTCCCCCAAAGCCTTCATTTCCAACTGCATCGTTGCCAACTGCATTATTGCCAACTGCATTTGCCGCCATTACGGCGTGGTCAGCTCGGGGAAGAAGGGCGTGCCCGCCCATCGTCATCAAGGGTGGAGCCAGAGAGCCCGTGCCCACCAATCGGCACTGCGGAGAGCGACCCGGTAGGCGTGCCCTCTTAACCCACGGCTTGATCGTGGGAAAAGCCATAATAGGAGGTTGGGAGGGACTGCTTGAAGAGATGAGCTCGGAGTCAGACACGAGGCAGAGCAGCTCGTTTGAGGGGAAGCTGAGAGAGGTTTTTTGAGGGAGGTGCGCTGGACCGCAGACAGATTCTGTGAAGCAGTAAAGGAACGTCGGAGACGCAGGAGGCGGAAGACGCGTGAGACAGCTGCAGGTGTGAAACGGAATATGTGGAGCTGCCGGCTCCTCGCTGCCAGCCCGAAGTGGCGCTGTGTGCCGGGTTTCGCCTCAAACCCACAAGCGTGGACCAAAGCGCGAGCTTGGAGCCGAACCTCGACGCCTACCATCTACCTGGACCCTCCTCTGCCGTCCCGTACCATCCCTGCCATACCATCCTTTTGTATACATGAGTTTGTCCTGTTTGTTTTGTCCCTGGGGTTCAAGTAAGCCTGTATAGATAAGTAGAATTGCACTGTGTCTCCTTCTTCTGTAAATTACTTTCGTTTTCTTTCCTTCTCCTTGGTTTCTTTGGTTTTGTACAATAGTTAGTAATAAATACATGTGTTCTTCCTACCTTTGCCTTCCTTTCTTCACATCCGTTCGTCTTTGTGATTTCCATCATTGAACACCTGTGGCACGATTTGGCCAACGCATAAGAATCGGCTTTTAGTACTGCTAATGGTTCGAACCGCGGGCTGCTAATCCGCTCGGCAAATAACAGCTTGCCCGTGGTCTCGAACAAAGTTGCCCACCTGCCTTGTGGAGCGGGGTAGCTTCAGGATCGGAGATGGCCAGTGAAAATAAAAGGGGGAATTAACCCCCCCCCTCCCCCCCCCCCCGCTAAGGGGGAGCGCCGTACTCCATATCCGCAACAATATATATATATATATATATACACACACAGTCATGTGAAAAAGTAAGTACACCCCATGTAAAGTTTTGACTTTTTCAACATATTTAAACATACAGCGATTTGATCTTCATTTCAACAATATTGATAGGTAAAGGTGATATAATATAACAAATATCATGAAACATTTACATTTTGTAGTCCATTGTATAATTTAAATAAACATAAATGCAAATTTTGCATGTGGAAAAAGTAAGTACACCCCTACATTTATCACTACTTCAAATACCTAAAATTAGAATTAGGTGCACTCGCTCAGGTGCAAATGATTATAACATCGTTAGAGAGGATCTTGGAGGAACCTGTCATATTTAAACCTCAGACATTTAGTTTGGTTTGCTCTTTGTTGTTGAAGTGTGCGGCATCACCATGCCTAGATCAAAAGAGCTCTCTGAGGCCTTCAGAAAGAAGGCTATAATTGCCTACAAGTCTGGGAAGGGATTTAAAAAGATCTCCAAACAATTTGAAATCAATCATTCGACTGTACGGAAGATCATCTACAAGTGGAGAAGATTCCAAACAACTGCCAACTTGTTCAGGCCAGGCCGCCCCAGCAAGGTCAGCCCGAGAGCAGACCGCAAGATGCTGAAAGAAGTCTCTAAGAACCCCAGAATGTCATCACGGGACCTACAGATAGCTCTTGCCACTGTTGATGTCAAAGTGCACGAGTCTACCATTAGAAAGAGGCTGCACAAATTTGATCTACATGGGAGGTGTGCCAGGAGGAAACCTTTGCTGTCCAGAAAGAACATCAGGGCAAGACTAAAGTTTGCCAATGAACACCGAGGCAAAGACCAGCACTTCTGGAACAATGTGCTCTGGACAGATGAGTCAAAGGTTGAGCCAAGAGCTATTTGGCCACAGTACCAGAAGACATGTTTGGCGTAAACCAAAGACAGCATTTGACCACAAGAACCTGATACCAACTGTAAAGCATGGTGGTGGAAATATTATGGTTTGGGGCAGCTTTGCTGCATCGGGGCCTGGGCAGCTCACCATCATAGAATCCACTATAAATTCTTCATTGTACCAGAGGGTGCTTGAGGATAATGTGAGGCCATCTGTCGGAAAGTTGAAGCTCGACCGAAGGTGGACCTTGCAACATGACAATAACCCTAAACATACCAGTAAATCCACCAAGGAATGGCTGAAAAGAAGGAAATGGAGGGTTCTGGAATGGCCAAGTCAAAGCCCGGATCTAAGTCCCATCGAGATGTTGTGGGGGGATTTGAAACGAGCTGTGCATGCAAGAAACCCCTCAAACATCACACAGCTGAAAGAATTCTGCATGGAGGAGTGGGCAAAAATTTCTCCCAGTCGATGTCAGAGACTGGTAGACAGTTATAATAAACGCCTACTTGAGGTTGTTTCTGCCAAAGGGGGCAATACCATCTATTGGTAGGGGCAATTGCCAAAGGGGGCAATTGAATCGTTTTCTGTCCCACCGCGTGCGCGGCCTGGTTTCTCTCGGCTTCCCTACCCCCATAGGTGTTCTGTGAATTTAAGTTCTTTCCTTCGCTGTATTGCTTATTTCTTAGATTTTCTCTTCTCCCCCTAACTTCCTCGAACATCGACCACTTGTCTAACGTTTTAAATCTCTTCAAAGTCTCTTCACGTCTCTTCTCATCACGTCACGTCACGTCACGTCACGTCTCTTCAAAGCTGTCTATGCGCGCACGGTTTCGAAGTTAAGTAACTTTTCACAATTGTGTTTTTCTTTTTTTCTTTTTTTGTATACTGAATCGAGGCTCGTGAAAGAGCTAACACTTACTTCACAAACAAATCAACCAGACAAACAAAATATATAAAAAGAGGGAGCGGAAAACAAGATGGGGAGAGAAGGGGAAGCACACAAACACAACATTTGAGAGCAGGGAGATGTGTGGAAGGGAGAGGGCTTGGGGGGAGGAGGCATGGGAATGGGGGGGGGGAGGGAGAAGTATAAAACACAAGGACACCAAGGACTTCCAGGACAGAAGTTGGTATTTCAAAAAAGTGGAATTGGGGTGAAATTAGCAGGGGTAGAAAATATCAAGGTTTTGGATGGGGGAAGATAAGAGATGGTGGTGAACAGCTGTTTTAAAGACCTGGAGGGTGGAGTGGGATTGAAGAGAGTGAGGGAGTTTGTTCCAGAGGCAGGAGAAAAGAGGATTGAAGGAGTGAAGGTGAGCAGAGAGTTTTGATTTTGGCAGTTTGACCATAAGAGGGTTGCAGGCAGATCTTGTGCGACCTGTAGAAATATTTGCGGGACAGAGCCCAGAGAGAGCTGGGGGGGCAAGGCCAGAGAGGAGTCGGTAGAAGACGGAAAGACCACCAACCTGCCTGCGGTGAGTGAGTGAGAGGCCCTTGGAGTTAGCTTCTTCGTGGGAGATTCCAATGATTCTGAATGCTTTGGTTTCAACAGCGTGAAGACGAGCTAGGTGTGAGGCAGGAGCACCAGCCCAGAGGGGAGAGCAGTATTCCATTGAGCTGCGGATGAAAGCCTTGTATGTGGTGAGGAGCTCTTTTGTCGAAACTGGATCTTTCTTTCGGTGTATGTACCTATTGGTGTGTCTTTAATAGTATTCTTGGTGTTGGTTTTTCATACCTGTGTACAGAATCGTCGGTTAGTTCGTGTCGCGTATTCTGAGGCCTAGTGTAGTACTAGTAGGCTACCGTGTCTGACCTTGGCTTGAGGCTTTGTTTCTGTCTCAGCGGTTCTTCGATTGCACTCGCAATTACTTTCAGTCTCTATTTTTCACGTTTCACATTCGGTCTCTGTCTCTGTTTTCATCTCAACTCAAAAAAAAAAAAAAAAATTCCCTTCTCTGTTCCTACCCGTTGTTCGTTCTTATTTGTTCGTTCGTTCTTCGACCACGTTGTTCGTGATCACGTGTTCACGTCGTTAAAAAATGTTTCAACTGTCCCCTGAAGAACTGTATTCTGTCATATATATAACACCTTTTTCTTCTTCTTCTATAAAAGGATGCTTTCGACTTGCTCACCAAATCTATTCATTCCAAAAAAAATTCCATCTCTTACAGTTACAGTGCCTCTTTCATACATTCCCTATTGATTTTTCTTCCCTGGTGTTTCATATTTTCCCTGGTGTTGGGCTAGCGGCTAGGGTGCCGGCTTAGGATCCTAGGATCCTGGGTTCGAATCCCGGTCAATCGCTGAATTAACGCCAGGGGGGTTGACTCAGCCTGTCATCCTTCCGAGGTCGGCAAATTGAGTACCAGTTCACTGGTAATTCCCTGCTTGTCGTTAAAGGCGGCAAAAAGGGTTGGCGTCAGGAAGGGCATCCGGCCGTAAAACATTGCTTCAAAAAGGGGACCGAAAAACAACAACAACCACAGTTCCCGAAAAAGGCCAACCCCCGCTTGCGGGGAAAAATGGCCTCTAAAGGTGGTTTTTTTTTGTTTGTTTTTTTCATACATTCCCTAAACTCTCCAGAACTCCACCCATCCTTCAGCGTCCTCAAACATATTTTTGACTCGGTCTCAAGAAACTCATTTTCCAATAAATGTTCGTTTCCCATTAATCGTACATTTTTCAAAATCCAATCTCACCCCTCCCCTCCAAATCTTCCCCATGAGCCATCACCCCTTCCCACCAAAACTTCCCCATCACCCCTTCCCTCAAAAACTTCCCCATCACCCCTCCCCTTCAAAACTTGCCCATCACCCCTCCCCTTCAAAACTTGCCCACCACCCCTCCCCTCCCCTCCAAATCCACCCCCTTGCCCCTCCCCTCCAAATCTTCCCCATCACCCATCCCTTTCAAATCTTCCCCCTTGCCCCTCCCCCCCCAAATCTTCCCCATCACCCATCCCTTTCAAATCTTCCCCCTTGCCCCTCCCCTCCAAATCTTCCCCATCACCCCTTCCCTCCAAAACTTCCCCATCACCCCTCCCCTCCAAAACTTCCCCATCACCCCTCCCCTCTAAATCTACCCACTTGCCCCTCCCCTCCAAATCATCCCCATCACCCATCTCTTTCAAATCTTCCCCCTTGCCCTCCCCTCCATATCTTCCCCATCACCCATCCCTTTCAGATCTCCCCCCTTGCCCCTTCCCTCCTAAACTCCCCCCACACCCCTCCCCTCCGAGACTCTCCCTCACTCCTCCCCTCCTAGACTCCCCTCTCACCCCTCCTCTTCAAAGCGTCCTCCCCGCTTCTTCCCCCTTCCAACATTCACCTTCATCTCCCTCAACCTTCTGCCTCACTCTTCCCCCTCCTCAAATAACACCTCACTGCACCTCATCCAATCACCATCAAACCTTTTGTCTGCCCCATTCTTCCCTTTCTCCAAGCTATTCTGAAATCTCTGACACACCTTCAACAGCTCTCCCTACCTCTTCCACATCTTACCCTACCGCTCCCCCCCCCCCCCCCTGTTCTGTATCCGATGCTCCCCCTTCCTCTTCTTTAACAGTATGGACCTCAAACATCCGGGGCCTTCGCTCAAACTTGACTGATCTCTCCATACAGGTTGCTTCTGACAAACCAGACGTGATCTGCTCAACAGAAACTTTCCTCCTTCATGATGTCTCTGATTCCTTGGTATCTCTCCCAGGTTACTCCCTCCTCCGGTATGAGACCTGAGCCTCATCCTGGAGGGGGGGTTGCTATCCTTATAAAAAACTCTCTTCCTCACTCGCCCTGCACTGCCCTCTCTCCACCTCACCCCCAGGAATACCTTTGGCTACCGCTTCCCCTTCGCTCCCACCTTTTGTTCATATGTGTGTTGTACCGTCCACCAAACAGTGAATACTCCATCTACATCTCGCTGTCTGATAATATGGACCAACTTCTATCTACCCATCCCAACTCTCTCTTCCTCATATGTGGTGATTTCAATTGTCACCATGCTAGTTGGCTGGGTGTGGGTACCTCTCTCACCAGCCATGGCTCTTCAGCAAAGGACTTCTGTGACTCACTGGGACTGACACAATCTGTCAATTTCCCGACCTGGATCTCAGTCAAAGGAGCATCTTCTCTTCTGGACTTGGTTATGACTAACTTCCCTGAAAATGTCTGCTGCTCTTCTTCTGCTCCAATCGGCTCATCTGATCATGTGCTTGTTAAAGTGGACATCTCTCTGACCATTCTCAGAGAGCCTCCTCAGCGTCGACGAGTCTGGCATTTCACTCAGGCCAACTGGCACGGTCTTCAAGCAGCAATCAATCATCTGGACTGGTCTCCCATCTCTACCGCCTCTGACATCAACTCATCCTGGGAATTCTTCCAAAGTAAATTGCTCTCTCTCATGCACAGATTTATCCCATCTCGTCTTCCATTGTCATACCCTTCCTCCCGTCTATGGTACACGGAATCTTGTGGTGAGGCTATTGCCCAGAAACAACTTGCTTTCGTCTCCTGGAAAGCAAATCCAACGGAAGGAAATCTCATTTCCTTTCACAAAGCCCGAAACAAGTGTGTGTCCACCCTCATGAGAGCCAGGAAACAATATCTCTCCGTTCTCAGGACAGAACTCTCTTATCTGTCTCCCTCTTCCAAATCCTGGTGGCATCTGGTCAAATCTGTTTCTGGTGTTTGTTCCCCCTCCATCCCCTACCTCACCTCAAACGGCCACACGGCTGACTCCACACGTGAAAAAGCTGAATGCCTCAACTCTGTGTTTGCCTCTAAATCTTGTGTCCCAAACCCATCCCTCTCTGTACCCACCGTACCCAGTCGTACCCAGCTGCTCCTGGACTCTGTGTCCTTTCCTCCTGACAAGGTGGAAAAGTTTCTGTCAACCCTCGACTCTGATTCTGTAACTGGACCTGACGGCATCAGCCCACGGGTCCTAAAATCCTGTTCTTCCGCTCTTTCACTCCCTCTCTCTGTTCTCTTTACCCTCTCTTTTGCTCAAGGTCATCTGCCATCTGCTTGGAAATCTGCCAACATCACCGCTTTGCACAAAAAAGGTGCAAAAACAGATCCCAGCAACTACAGACCAATCAGCCTTCTCCCAATTATCAGCAAAGTCATGGAATCCATCATTGCTTCAGATATGAAATCTTTCCTCTTCTCCAATGGCTTGATCTCTGATCATCAATTTGGTTTCAGACCTGGTCACTCTACTCTGGACATGCTGCTTCTGCTTTCTCAACAATGGATGGAGGTCCTCAATGCCAAACAGGAAATTAGAGCTGTCTCCCTTGACATATCACGTGCCTTCGATACGGTCTGGCACCCCGCTCTGCTCACCAAACTCTCCTCTTTTGGTATCCATGGAAATCTCCACGCATGGCTGGCGGACTTCCTCTCTAGTCGTAGTCAACATGTGGCCCTGAATGGGTTTCTCTAATCTCCTCTTCCTGTTCAGGCTGGAGTTCCCCAAGGCAGTGTTCTGGGCCCTGTGCTTTTTCTGGTCTTCATCAATTATCTCTCTGACTCTCTTGAAAATCCTCTCTATCTCTTTGCTGATGACTCTACTCTCTGTCGCTCCATTCTTCATCCCTCAGATCGGCAGTCTGCAGCCTCCTCACTCTCTGCAGACCTGGACAAAATCACAGACTGGGCAAACAAGTGGAAGATGTCTTTCAATCCTGACAAATCTCACACTCTTATGATGTCTCTCCGAAAAGACCGACTGGACAACCCTCCCATCCACTTTCTGAATAATCCTCTCCAAGAAGTTCTGTCACTCAAGCTTTTGGGTCTCACTATCTGCCATGATCTTTCCTGGGAAAACCACATTTCAAATCTGGCTTCCAAAGCCAGTCGCCGACTGGGCATCCTCCGTCGTGCGAAGTCCTTCCTTGGCACACCTGAGCTCCTCACCACATACAAGGCTTTCATCCGCAGCTCAATGGAATGCTGCTCTCCCCTCTGGGCTGGTGCTCCTGCCTTACACCTAGCTCGTCTTCACGCTGTTGAAACCAAAGCATTCAGAATCATTGGAATCTCCCGCGATGAAGCTAACTCCAAGGGCCTCTCACTCACTCACCGCAGGCAGGTTGGTGGTCTTTCCGTCTTCTACCGACTCCTCTCTGGCCTTGCCCCCCCCAACCCCCCCCCCCCCCCCCAGCTATCTCTGGGCTCTGTCCCGCAAATATTCCTACAGGTCGCACAAGATCTGCCTGCATCCCTCTTATGGTTAAACTGCCAAAATCAAGACTCTCTGCTCACCTTCACTCCTTCATTCCTCTTTTCTCCCGCCTCTGGAACAAACTCCCTCACTCTCTTCAATCCCACTCCACCCTCCAGGTCTTTAAAACAGCTGTTCACCACCATCTCTTATCTTCCCCCATCCAAAACCTTGATCTTTTCTACCCCCTGCTAATTTCACCCCAATTCCACTTTTTTGAAATACCAACTTCTGTCCTGGAAGTCCTTGGTGTCCTTGTGTTTTATACTTCTCCCCCCCCCCCCCCCCATTCCCACGCCTCCTCCCCCCAAGCCCCCTCCCTCCCACACATCTCCCTGCTCTTAAATGTTGTGTGCTCTCAAGTGTTTGTGTGCTTCCCCTTCTCTTGTCTTCCGCTCCCTCTTTTTATATATTTTGTTTGTCTGGTTGATTTGTTTGTGAAGTAGATGTCAGCTCTTTCACGAGCCTCGATTCAGTATACAAAAAAAAAAAAAAAAAATTGGAGCCAAGGGTGTACTTACTTTTTCCACATGCGAAATTTGCATTATATGTTTATTTACATATTATGTTTATTTAAATTATACAATGGACTACAAAATGTAAATGTTTCATGATATTTGTTATATTATATCATCTTTATCTATCAATATTGTTGAAATGAAGATCAAATATCTGTATGTTGAAATATGTTGAAAAAGTCAAAACTTTACACGGGGTATACTTACTTTTTCAAGTGACTGTTTCTGTGCAATGTCTGTGTTGACTTGTCACTGAACTACTCCCTCAAACTTTTGTGAAATCGTAGCAAACTTCTGGTATGCACATATCTCTCCCGTTTGTATGTCCTAATGGTATTTATTTTTGGAAAATGTTGAAAAAAGAATTGACTTTTTTTTTTCAACTTAAATCTTCAACTTCAATTGTTTATAAAATGTAATAGCACGTATATTACAAATGCATTTGTGCATTTTAAACGACCACGTAACTAGTTAACATGCCCCATTCCTTGTAATGTGGACAAATATACAACTTCATTCGACATTCGGGCTAAACAGGGCCTCTACTTATTACATGGTGGTGGTTCTTCTTCTTCATGACATTCGGAGCATGTTACCTACACAAATCTACCTGACTCTACATATCACTACCCCACAGACATAATAGTACTTTCATAATGAATTGTAAAGACCTTAGTAGACTATGGACAACAATACATGGTGTATATGGAATCTGAACCTGGGTTTACCTGCATCAAGAAACAGGAGTTCAGATGGCCGGGAATAGTGACAGGCCAACCCCTCATCTCCCCCCAACAACTTTCCCCCTCCCCTAAAATTACGTTCACAATACCAATTCGAGTATGACGGTGACCTGAGTATTCCAATTGGAATTGACCCCAAGCCAAGGAAATGTCATAATTAATCATTATTTTTAATTTTCCTTGAAAAGTTCCATTCGTAGCTCTTGCATATGTGCCAAAGATAAGATCTTGAACCAATGAGAAGGAATCACACCAAAAAAGGTAATGAGTTTGATCAAGTGGAGCTGCAAAAATTGCATCAACAATACACAGACAAAGAAAGGATCAGACAGCAAAAGAGATGAACTGAACCACATGAGAGGTTCACATTGACATGCACCATGAACCTCTGCTCATAGTGTGTGACAGAGTGAAAGGGAGAAAGGTAAAAGATCCAAAAAAACAGAAGAAAGACTTCAAGCTTCCTGCCTTATATATTGCTGCCAGCCGAGATGTCTGCCTAGTGCCTCTAATTGGGCTTTCCAGGTGGCTGGTGATGTATGCTCGCTTCTCCCCTTGTGAATTCGATCTGTGTTTTCATCCCGGGGTGTCACTGTAAGTAGGCTGGGGATGCAAGGGAACTGGGGTAGAAGAGCTTCAGTGAGGAGCTGATGAAGTGTGGATGTCTTGAGGGAAACGCATGAAGGATATGCGTGCGTGTGCATGCGTGTGTGTGAGTGTACACTCTCGCACACCCATGAAAGCTCTCTTTAAAGACAACAACGTCCAGGGGAAGGTTGGAAAGCTCAGCATTTTAAAACATTGGTCTTTGACATTATTCTGCTTTCAGTGAACATTATTTTGACACCACATGAGGACGGATACCAGGAAACAAACGCGAAGCAGAAATAGATATCCACAGTAGCATTGCAATGGAGAAAGAGATGAAGAGACGTCTGAGGAATTCAAATAACAGCTTACTCACTGCCCGACCTGGCAAACAACCATCATCGAGGTTTAGAACGTTTTGGCCCAAAAACTCTATGAACGCAGGGAGAGAGAGAGAGAGAGAGAGAGAGAGAGAGAGAGAGAGGAGGTGTGGTGGAGCGAAATGGAAAAGAAAGATGGAGGTGGAGAGAAAGGCCAAAAATACCTGTTGTGAGACACTTTTAAATTTAAAAAAAAAAAAACCCACTTTGCTGGAGCTATCAATAATTTCTTCTCAATATTTCTACATTAAGTTATCCAATGAGATGAGTGAGGCTCTAAAATTCCATCAGAAGTGAATGAGCTAACACACATTATGGATTATTGACATTGCTAACAAGTCTTCATTACGTATTCATGACCTTTCAGCTCAGATCGACTGGACCTGTAAAACCATTCCCCAGTTTTAAGAGGGTTGTGAAATAGATAAACTACAATCAGGGTGGCCATAAATAGTGGCCCTTATATAATGGACCATAACTTGTGAGACTCGTCAACCATTAAGCTTTCACTGTGTTGGTCCATGTAGTCAATCGTGAGCATTATTAAATGATTGTACAACGAAGGAATCCTGTGTAACTCAGAGTAATTCAGAGGTGATAAATAGGGCAAACAAAGGCAAGGCAAAGGAATCCGCTTTCCACGAACAAAGCGAAGTAACGAGAAAGGAAATGAAAACGGGGAATAAAATAGAACAAAGAAATGGAGAGAGAAGAGAGAGAGTAGAGAGAGGACATAGAGGGGAGAGAGAGGACATAGAGGGGAGAGAGAGGACATAGAGGGGAGAGAGAGGACATAGAGGGGAGAGAGAGGACATAGAGGGGAGAGAGAGAGAGAGGAGAGGCGAGAGAGGGGAGGGATAGGAGAGAGGAAAGAGAGAGGAGACTTTTGTGTGCTTTTATTATAAAAGTATCAAAACACACATGGAAAACACCACAAATTTTTACAAGAAAAGAAAGTTGTACAAGCAAAAAAGATGTATATACATATATATGTGGACATTGAGCATAAGTAAATTTTACAAAAACAAACTCAACACCTCATCTGTAAAAAAAATCGTCGTTCACACTGCCGAAACTTATCCGGGCCGACACTATTCCTTTAAAGCAAAAGAGCACATTTTCATCTCTGCCACTCAATTTGATCTTCCTAGTTTTATAAATTGCAAGTTTAGCAATCCCGCACAGAAAATTCAAAAAGGGACCGCTGTCTTGCTCTTGGTGCTCCTTTCAATGCCATACACAAAAAAAAAAAAACTTAAATTTATAAAATAACTGTTGGAGGAAACAAAAAAGGGGTACCAATCTCCTACATTCCATGGGTCACACAAGCATGGGTCACATTTTCAGCCTCTTCACAAAAAGGACAAACATTCTGTACAGGGGGATCAAACTTATTAAGTAAGTATTTGGTGACCAGGACCTGATGAACTAATCTCCAATTTAAGTCTCCGGTTCGACCTAAAGTTGGAGATCTATACATCTCTTTCCACACTGGAGATAGGAACGAATTAGCCGGAAAGATCTCCTCCCACCGATTTTTTAAAGGTTTTGTGAAACCCGGTATAAGCACCTCTTGGCATATCCCATAAATAACTTTTTTTCCCCATCACATGAAACACACCACAACCATCTGAATTTGAGAAGACACACTGTTGTTTTTTTGAGGTGATTTGGAGCTCGGGGAAATAGAGACGAGAGTCCACCACTTCATCTGCCCCAGTCCACCTGATATTTAATTCCCTGAAAGTTTTAATCACAACTCTCAAAACTTTGTCCACCATTCTAGATGACCGAACCCCCACTTTTGCTGTGAGAGAGACGGTGGATAACCATCCATTTAGGGAAGGCTTCATCAGGTCTCGCACTCTGTTTATTCCATTACAGGTGAAGCAATGCATAAATGACCTGGAGGTTGAAATTTCAGGGAATAAAGGATTCAGAACCAATGGCTCATGCATATATTTTTTGGCATCGTAGGACACCTCAAATCGTTGTATTCCAAGGACTTGCCAGGCATTCAAAAGGCTCTGATGAAACTCGGGGAGCAGAGTCGTGTTGACATGCTGCAGGTCCATGAGGAAGAGCTCTTGGTCATACTTCAACCCAGATGGCTGCTTCTTGCAGCCAAGCATTTATGAGAGGCCGCCACGGGACACATTCACCATACAATAAACGCTTTATCGTCAACATGCGGAAAGCCATTATCCGACTCGGGACATGTATCAAGATTTGGCCACCTGCATTTCGGGGTCTGCACACCACGTCTGGTCCAGGCCAATGGTGGCCTCCCCAGAAAAACTGAGTTAGAACCCTCTGAATGCCTGTGACCAAGTATCTCGGAGGTTGGAGGGGGATAACTTTATGCCAAATAAATGGAACCACCAGGTTATTTATTATTGTCACCCTTGCCTTAAGCGATAGAAGGTGGTGCAACCGTTTCCATCTAGCCAGTTTCTGCTTAATTCTTTCCAAGAAACCCTCCCAATTTTTTTGTTCATATGCTTAGACTCCTAGAAATAACCCTAAATATTTAAACCCCTCTTTATTCCACTGCATTCCTCCTGGTAACACAGGCAGAGCTGAGGAAGGCGGACTGGGGCCCACCCATAAGGCAACACTTTTGTTCCAATTTACTTTTGCCGTGGAAGTGAGCTCAAACTGGGACAGACATCGAGAGACCTCACCCACATCATTTTGGCTAGAAACAGCAACACAAATGTCATCCGCATAAGCTGAAGTGACCATTTTGTAGTTTTTTGTTAAGGAGACTCCTTCCACTGAGTTGCAGAGCAAAGCCAGTAAAGGTTCGACCGAGAGACTGTGGAGCATACCTGAAAGCGGGCAGCCCTGACGGATGCCTCGCTGAAAGGGAAAAGGGCGACATAATAGTCCTTGAGCCAGACCAAAAGTAATGCTCCGGCGGGGGGAGTAATTCTCATTATGATTTTCCATTAGACCAATGTCTCAAGTGTCAGAAAAGGTGTGATGGACATCTGAGAACGGTAGCTTAGTGCCCGGATGGACGCCATCTTTGAAACCACCCAGCTCGAAAATGCCCATTTGGTGGGGTACATTGTTGCACGTGTATCTGGACTTCTATACTAGCTATCGATGTGCGGTTGACGACTAAATATACGTCCGATGTGTACCGTCTAAATAAAAAATAATATGAAGCATTTTGTTTTAGATTAATTATTATAAAAATCAATTATCGAAAAAAAATCATATATTTTTCAATATTTTATTATTAGACTTGTACTTTTTTTAGTGAAACAACACTGGTATGATTTTCCAAATTATGCATTGTGCTACACCGTTTATCTGTCTATAAAAATAACTCAAAAACTAAAACATATCATCCACCACGAGTTTACAACAAATAAATGTAAAGAGGCATAAAATGACTTAGGCCGCCGCTGGCATTATCTATTCTGACGATAACGCAAGTTAGGAATGTCGTACGGAGAGGATTTTAACACCATACGATATCTAATAAGCAGGCGGAAATTGTTACATAGGAAATCTGCACTTTGGTGGCCATCTTGGATTTGAAAATGGCCGCCAATTATATTAATTATTCATTACTAGAGTTTGGAAAGACGTATGGAGCTGATTTTAACACCATACGATGTATATTCCTAATAAGCAAGCGGAGGTATCATTGAACATGTCATGTTTTAGTCAAATAACACCGGTATGATCTTCCAAATTATACATTTTGCTAAACCGTTTATCTGTCTATAAAGATTTTCAGGCAATTTGGCCTGCATTATAATAGAGAACAACATATGCTATACAATATACAGTGCACACAAAGTTAATCATCAGAGTCGCCATCAGAGTCATTGGCATCCTGAGCCACGATAGCATCATCCTGCACCATGTTGGAGCATCCCTGCAGCTTACACACAACAGTGCACTTCAACCCATTCAGTATGCAGGAGCAATCTGACGGTCGACACGTCCTTCTGCATGTGCATGAGATGAGATTCAAGACGACATCTGGAGCTGGTAGACCCGCCATCCATCGGATTGTGAGCGAACCGCCATCATCGAGTTCCCAACCATGTCCTGCTGATGGTGTTGGGACGTCTGGTAGGTTTTCAAGGCTGCGTCGCCAGATAGCCGCCTGATAGTTGGCCCTAAGCGTATGCTGCATCAAGGAGTCTTCACAAGGCGGCAATTGTCCAGATTCGATCTGGCCCTTCTTTGCACAGAACATGTGATAACGGAGCGAATTAACACCGACGATCTTCGTGTTCTTGGCGTACAGCTGACACGTGAAGGCCTGAATGCTATTGAAGACGTCTGTTGGTACATTCCACGAAGATCCCAGATCTGTGAATGCTTGAAGATACAGCTCATTCGCTTGCACAAGCTTCAAAGCCTTTATCTTTCCTTGGCTAGCCAGAGCACTCACAGTGTCACACCCGCTCCATGCATGAAGCCCTGGCAATGCACTGCAAACTCCAGACCCCAATACCGCAGCCAACTTTCCAACGTCGATCATTCTGACTCGAACCTTTGTTCCTCGTCTGATGAAGAGCTGACTATCGATGGTTCTGCTGAGATGAAGACTGATGATCAGAACGTCGGTGTCATCTGCCACTAAGATGATCGTCTTGTAGTGGGTAGCGGCGTGCTTTGCGTGGAGAAACATACGCGTGTCTGCTTCCTCGTGGCTACATTCGAGTGCTTGCACCAACTTCCACCTATCGCGGGTCAGTACCAGACATTTTTCACCACAGGTGACATACAGTGTTCTGTTGCCTAGCTTTTCGCGATTTGTTTCATGTTTCCACGACTCCGCCAGAAACACAACCAGTTTCTCCTTTGTCTGGCTGCAAGCAAGGAGACGCCGCCAGTTCATGATTTTGTGTGCGGGTCTGATCTCGCTGAAACTGATGCCTTCATTTGAACCGCGGTTCACACGCTCAGCTGCTTTGATGGATTCTTCTGTGTATGTGTCAAAGACAACATCGATGCGCTCACTGCCTTGACCAGCGTGAAGCGCTGCAGCAAGGATGCGGTCAGATAGTTCTTCGAACGTGTCGTTCTCGCCATGCATCTTTTGTATGAGAGCCATCGCATCAATTATTGTTGCACTTCGCTTGTCAACGTTCTCGGCTGGTTCCACAAGACCTTCCATGTGTTTCGCAAGTGCAGCTTTTTTCGTTTTTTTCATTGACCCATCAACGTTTGCCAAAGACCATGGTAACGGCCCTAGTGGGTGACAAAGGACAAGTTGCATGTCGAGGTTCCTTGTCTTGGCGATGAGTATCATGGTGGCAAACAGTTGTCTGTCAGCTCTCAGGACGATCTCCTTGTTTGTGCCCTTCACAACTTTCTGCTTGATCTTACCAAAGGTCTTCAAGTTTAGCTTGTTCAATGTGTCATGAAAGCCTGTTCCCTCTTCAAGACGTTTCTGGAAGCTTTGATACGCCGCTTCCCCCTTTTGCAGGGTGTTGAGTAGGTCATTAGAAACGTCCTCCCTCGCAGCCGCTCCGGTAGATATACTGAGAAGACATGACGGATCATCGGCGAATGGATTGGTCCAGTCATTTTCCAGTAGATCACAGATAGCTGTGACGCCAGACTCATCACGTTTGATGCGAGAAGTAGACAAGTCAGGGTGCTTGGCGTGAGATGTGTCGCTGCCATTCACAAGGATAGTTTCTCGTAGTTGCCTCAGTGCAGTAGCCCGATTTTCTGCAGTTAGATAGTATCGTGACACAGCCCCTTGTCGAAGACTAAAACCTCGTGTTCCTCCAGCTGTTTGCGTATCTTTGTTTACTGTTTCTTCTGTTGTCTGATCAACAGCGATTCTGGCAAATGAATTCCCTGGTCTAAGCTGTACGGAGAAGTAGCCTTGATTGAAATGCCTGTATAACTCGGCGCATGTTTCGTGGAGTTGCGTCATCTGTGCATAGTACACTTGTAGATATCTAGCATAGTTCACCTTGTTCATTGCGAAACACCAAGGGATCACTCTTCTGACACAAGCCAAGTGAAGCATCCAGTCGCCTTCTCTATCCGCACGAATCAACCCCAGCAGGGTCTCTACCATATCAATATACATCATCCAGAAGCGAGCCAGGTCTCCATGTTTGGTTCGCAGAAAATGTAGGTATTTCGCGAACATGTCAAAGCTCTGTACACATGAATCATCATCGAGAGCAGCAGCGAGAGTCTCGTGGCAAACATCCTCCTTGATGCTGCGAATTTTGAGGTCAGTGCTTCGAATCTGGGGTTCCTTGTCAGGATGATTGCTTTCTATCCACACCTGGAAGCCCTTCCAAATGATGCGCATTAGTGCCTCGTACATCAACTTGTGGAGTCGCACAGCACGGTTGTATTGCTTGCCTTCCAGAACCCTGTTGATGGAACCTTCAGCGATTACTCCTGACTCAACAGCTACATCCCGAAGGCCTGCATCTCCAAACATTTTCCCAATGCTCGACATGAAGTTACAGATGGTATGGAAGTTCCCCATCATGAGCACGATTCTTCCATATCGATCGACATCTTTCCATGCTATTTCGGTCGCCTTAGCAAATAGTGCCTGGTCTAGCACCACCGGTATACGCTCAAGCTGAAGTGATGACATGATGTTCAGAGCTTCTCTGAGGATTTCTTGCACTGTTGCCATATCTGTGGCAGGCGCGTTTATAGTCGGCAGGTAGCCAACTACATCTTCCGTCACCTGAACACGATCTCTAGTCATGATGTTGAAACCAGTCCACGAACTGATTGTCTGGTCGCATGGTTCCAGCATGCGAGTCATAATCCATACGTGATTTCGGCGCTGCGCAAGGGATGTTGCGCCTGCAAGAGTGTCAGAAAGATCTGCAGGCTTGATTGCAGGTGGGCCCTCTCGTTTCCCACCGCTGTATATTGGAACTAAATCGCTGGATGACGGGATAGATCGCTTCTTATCTGCTTTGGATACTGCCGATGGAGGTTGGGGCGGCAAACACGACTGCGACTTCGGTTGGACGATGATACCGTTGACGCGATGCGATGTTCCGCCACCACTCAGCGATTCCTCTTGCCTGTCGATGTTATCGAATGCTAATACAGTCGGGACCGAAGGGTGCACATGTGACGGAAGTGGTACTGTATCTTTCTCCACACTTGCTAATTTGTCTATGCATAGCGCTGTCTCGATTTCTTCCAGAACTGTGTACGAACATCCGTGCCCGAGTCGATTCAATATTCTGATGACCTCTGTATTACCGGTGAGCGTTTTCATGACCCACGGAAGTAGGACATGCTTCGATGTTCTGATGGTACCCCGGTGTACAGCATTGATGATATCTTGAGCCATCGACCATACCAGTGTGTCGGCACGCGCAGAGCTACCCCCACTCCCGCAAATCAAAGTATGCAGAAATACACGAAGAGA
The DNA here is from genome assembly GCF_964187855.1 of Myxine glutinosa. Classification (NCBI taxonomy): domain Eukaryota; kingdom Metazoa; phylum Chordata; class Myxini; order Myxiniformes; family Myxinidae; genus Myxine; species Myxine glutinosa. The sequence goes on along the minus strand of NC_136265.1, from coordinate 123,641,971 downwards.
ATCTGGTATCTTCACGTAATCTGAAGTGAGTTCTGCTGGCTGAGGCGGCCAACGTTCATTGTAATGAGCATCTTTGATCTGGTGTCGCAGTGAAGTAGCTGCACGCACAATGTTACTTTCACCGTCCGTTCGTTCAAATGCTTTCACTTCTGCTTTCAGGTTTACGCACTCTGCAGCAATCTCTCGCTTTGTCAGATTATCGGGCATCAAGTATACACGGTGTTTCACATTGAAGAAGATGAGCGATTCTCCAAACTCTCTTTGTAATGTGCGCTGCAGATTCTTCTTGATGGAGTCACAAACATCAACTGAAAATGTATCTGAAGACAGGATATCTGTTGCAACATCAACTATTGGAACAATCCTCGGGTTCAAGAACAAGTCAGTGCGAATGAAATTGAATATACATCGTATCATTTCTTTTTTCTCGATATTATCTTCAATGTCAGTTTCTACTTGAGGTTTTTGGGGCCGTGTGTAGTTTCTATAGCAGGAGAAGTGGTAGTGAGCCTCAGCTGCAACCATATCTCGTGTAGTCAATGCCAAAACTCTCTCATCATTGCGAGCTGTCGTAGCATCTCTTATTGTCTTATCTGCTCGAAGTTCAACAGCCAAGACAACTGTTTCATGGGTACGACTGCCTTTTATGAATTTTGAAGCACGCTGGCAAAAAATGCATTTATCATCGTAGACCGTTGAAGTTGATCCTGTCTCTTCCCGTGATGATCGCCGTCGCACCGCATCGCCAGTATCAACTGAAGAACTTCTAGCTGCATTGGTCAAAGTAGCTAGGTGGTTTTTGTGAGTGAAGTCTGATCTACAAGCCCTATGGTATAATATTGGAATATTAGGAAGTTCAACTGCGCCTTCTTGGACTAGCTTTAGAATTGGATAAAAGTTTCTAACTGCGGCTGCGTCACACAATGTCTTCCAAGAACTGTTGCCCGCTGCCTTGCTTAGTTCAGAGAGTGGCGACTTCTTGCTGCACAGGATGCACGTTTCGGACTCAGGTTCAATCTTCGCCCGTTTCGCCTCGACACCGGCCATCTCAGCTGAAAGAACAAAAAGACTGACGTTAGATTACTCCGATATCCGAAAAGCTCGCCAGCTTACATAGACATACTCATCCAAGTCAGTGAACATGTTAGATGGCGCCACAATACAACTCTATAATAGAGTTGTATGTGGCGCCATCTAACATGTTCACTTTTAGTTCTTAAGCCACCCACCCCCCCCCCCCCCCCCCCCTCAGAAATTAATCAGGTCACCGCAACAAATCTCAGATTGAGATATAGAATATAGAATATAGATATAGAATAGACTGACGTCACTTTCGGCACTGGGTTCTGTGGGTTGATTATCGGCGGGAAATTCCAACTGACATAGTTTCGGTTTGTGGAAAGTGCATGCCTTTTCATATATTTTTTGTGTAAACTCGTGGTGGATGATATGTTTTAGTTTTTGAGTTATTTTTATAGACAGATAAACGGTGTAGCACAATGCATAATTTGGAAAATCATACCAGTGTTGTTTCACTAAAAAAAGTACAAGTCTAATAATAAAATATTGAAAAATATATGATTTTTTTTCGATAATTGATTTTTATAATAATTAATCTAAAACAAAATGCTTCATATTATTTTTTATTTAGACGGTACACATCGGACGTATATTTAGTCGTCAACCGCACATCGATAGCTAGTATAGAAGTCCAGATACACGTGCAACAATGTACCCCACCAAATGGGCATTTTCGAGCTGGGTGGTTTCAAAGATGGCGTCCATCCGGGCACTAAGCTACCGTTCTCAGATGTCCATCACACCTTTTCTGACACTTGAGACATTGGTCTAATGGAAAATCATAATGAGAATTACTCCCCCCGCCGGAGCATTCACTTCAAAATATGGCCGGTTGGCTCAAGGACTATAAGCTGTTGTTTACCTTCAACAGACAGGATGCATTTTCATACAACAACTTAACATAGGAAACAAAATTTTGTCCAAAACCAGCTCTCCCAAGTACAGCAAACAAAAAATAATGGCCAACACTGTCAAAAGCTTTTTCTTGATCTGAAAGAACCAAACCAAAACCATGAGATGTAGTACGACCGAGACTGATCAAGTCTCTCACCAAAAAAATGTTATCCTAAATAGAACGCTCGGGAACACAATAAGACTGATCAATATCAATCAAATGGGGGATGACTTCCTTGAGACGTATCGCGAGCGCCTTCGACAATATTTTATAGTCCGTATTTAGGAGTGACACAGGCCGCCAATTTGTGACGTCTTGCAAGTTCCCTTTTTTAGGAAGGAGACACAAAACTGACCTCCAGCAACTTAATGGCAATTCCCCTAGTTCAAGGCTATCATGAAAGATGTCAAATAGAGTAGGGCCTAGAATGTCCCAAAAGGATTTGTAAAATTAAACTGGGAGGCCGTCAAGTCCAGGGGCTTTCCCATCTTGGATTCCTTTAAGAGCAGCAGTAAGTTCTCCGAGAGAGATGCCAGGCTCCAGTTGTTGTTGCTGGTCTTCAGACAGAGATGGGAGCAGTTCAAACATCCCGTTTCTGTTTTGCTGGTTCACTGTTCTCAAGGCAAACAGGTTTGAATAAAAGTTTCGTAATTCATTCTTGATGTCACTTTGAGAAGACAGAAGTGCACCGGCAGAAGAGCGCAAAGCGTGAATTTGTTGAGGGATCTTGGCTGTCTTTTCCAAATTGAAAAAGTCTTTGTTTGGTTTGTCAAGTTGGATATTGTCCATTCGCAGTCGGATGAAAGCACCAGATGCACGCTCTTTCACCATTTCAGCCAGTAGTGTTCTTTTCTCTGACAACTGCTGGACATTTTCGTTGGACATTCCAGATTTCTGCTCACAATAAAGTATATCGTTTTTTAAGGCAGATATCACACCGAGTGTGTTACATGTATTATAACGGCAGTATTGCTGGCAAAAGCACTTAAAATGGGATTTTGTGCAATCCCACCATTGCCTTCAATTTAGGTAGGAAAACTTTTGCATTTCACATATTTCCATACCATTCTGAATGCTTCTTTGAAATGCTCACTTTGTAAAAGTTTGACATTGAAAGTCCAATATGCACTTCTACACACGTGATGAGGTAAGCCACATACAACAACGACCATGTGATGATCAGAAAAACCAGATGGCCTTATATAAGAATTCTTGACAAGATTTACCTTATCATGGTTAACATAAATTCTATCCAAACGAGCCATTGTCAAAAGATTTATTGCGGCGCAAACCCACGTGTACTGCCGGATGTTGGGATTCTGTAGCCGCCACACATCCACAAGTTGAAATTTTTCAACGAGCTGTGCCAAAGGCCATGCACTCGGTGGATGAGGCTCAGGAGTGTTTCTATCAAGTTGTGGGTTGAGGGTACAGTTGTAGTCTCCCCCCAGACAAACCAACATGGACAGGTCAATAGTGCTTAAAAAACCCGCTAACTTGTGAAGAAAAGCATTTCTTGCAGAGTTAGCACAAGGGCAGTATACATTAGTCGTGCAAATCCTTTGATTACCACTGACAAACTCCACATAGTAAATGCCCCTTGCAAATTTCCCTACATCTGATCTCCAACGGCTGGAGTCTAGGATGTAAGACTACTGCAACACCAGCCTTGGCATCAACGAAAGCACTGGAGAAAAAGTGACAACCTTTAAAGATTTTACGCCACTCAACCTCAGAAGACTGATTTGCATGCGTCTCTTGTAACATCAGCACATCAATTTTTTCATTCTGAAACATGTGAAACACCTGGAGGCGATGTACACAACTGCGACCACCGTTGATGTTTAAGGATGCTACTTTTATCTCCATTCTGTTAACTATTCATGAAGTTCCTTACCCGCTCGAGTTACACATTTTCTTATCCTCTGGAATTGAGGTTCTGACATGTTAACCTGATAAGGTTCACGAATCATGTTCTTTGCAGTCAAAATAAAATCATGCAGATTCGGAAAGTAGTCTTTGATTTTTACATTTCTTTTCCTGAACGTTTCATCAAGGAACTTGATAACATTTTCTTGAGAAACCATGGTGATGGTGTTGTCATCACCCGCCTCACTCTCTTGAGCACTTAAAGCACTAAAGAGTGGAGTAGAAGAGGTTTCATCAGAATCAAGTGCTTCATCTTTATCTGCACCTTTTCCTACTATTTGTTGAACACTTAGTTTTGGAAACAGCAATCCTACAGGGTCAAGGACCTCCGCGCTCTTTGCAGACCCTTCCAGATTTACCATATCCTCTGTGGCTATAAGTATGTCCCCCAGCTCATCATCCCTTTCATTTTTATCTGTCAGGGCAGGGTTAACGTTATCCTCACAGTCGCAAGGACTTTCCCCTTTATCTATTTTTTCCTCACGAGCAGATCCAGCTGCTAACTCGTCTGAGCGAGTTTGGTTATCAGGACAAGGACTTACCACATCCTGAGAGGATCGACTATTTTCCGGGTCATACTCAATCTCAGCAAGTGGTGCAAGCGAATCTTCCTCACGTACATACACTTCCGGTACCATCTCCATTACCGCCTAGGAGTTTCCGGTGTAGGCCTCACCCTGGAGGTCCTGCGAACCTGACACGATCTGAATCTTATTTTGTTTTTCTTCGGAATCACAGGATTCATCACTTGAACGCTTCTGACCTTTTTTCCTGGTGTCCACTACCGATACTTCCATGATATCGCCCGCACTGTCGTGTACAGTGGACGAAATGGGAGAGGGTTCAACCACTTTCATTCCCACCTTAAGTGGAGGGGCAGGGTTAGTCACCTCACGTTCTAAATCTATCACTCCCTCCCCCACCCCCCCCCCCCCGGTCGGAGTGGTCGGGTCTGGCGCTTCGCTCACCGCAGTCGGTGCGGTGGGTGGCTTCACCGCTCGATCCGCATCCGCCTCCTCCCCCTCAGTGTGCGGTGAAGAGGAGTCGCTCCTCACCAATCCTCCGCTTTCCTGCGGTGTAACCGCATTGGGGCAGGCACCCCTCACATGCCCGTAAGCCCCACACTCGAAACACGTCATAGCCTCCGAGGAGGCATACATTTTGTATTCAAAGCCGTTGATTTTCACACTCAACACGACATTGAGCGTTTGTACATGTGCAGGCAGTATCATGTACACCACTCTCTTAAAGGACATGACATGTTTGAATCGATCGCAAACATTTCGCATCGGCACCATCGAAATCCTCGATACGACCTTACCGAACTTGCTTAATTGTTCACGTAAATCTTCATTTCTAATAAATGGCGGGATATTACTGATGTTAATCTTTACCGTCGGGGCTTGTAAAGCGAACACAGAGAGGAACGTGTTCGGTTCAATGAACAAGCCTTGTTCGACTACACTCGCTACCATGTGCTCCTCGGACAAAAATACGACGAATTTCTTATTCATACGAGAGGCAGCACGAATACTGTGTGCACCAACGATGTTTCCAATGGCGGAAAGCACATCGTTAATTTCCACCTCGTTGGGAGGAACACAAGCTAGCCCGTGTTTACGAGTTAGCGATTCGTACGTATCAATGCGGAAACGTTCGCCCGCCATTCTAACTCGACCAAAGAAAAGTTCGTAGCCAAGAACGGAGAGAACCCAATGTTTGTCGAACACCAACAAACAGATCAAATTCCCCCCCCCCCCCTTGTCCGGACCGGACAAGAAGGTATCAAACCTAAATAATCGAGCTAAAGTAAATAATAAACGTGCGTTATAAGCACAAAAATGGCTTACAAAGCGCCGTCAAAGCCAGTAGGCCGCACCCAACAAGGGCCCGCTCTCAATCCTCTCTCTCGAAGACAAGGGTGCAGAACGGATGAAAACACAATGCCGAAGCACACAGGATGGAGAAGGAGAGGGAGGGGGAGCAAGGGAGAGAGGGAGGGGGAGCAAGGGAGAGAGGGAGGGGGAGCAAGGGAGAGAGGGAGGGGGAGCAAGGGAGAGAGGGAGGGGGAGCAAGGGAGGGAGCAAGGGAGGCAGGGAGGGGGAGCAAGGGAGGCAGGGAGGGGGAGCAAGGGAGGGAGGGAGGGAGGGGGAGCAAGGGAGGGAGGGAGGGGGAGCAAGGGAGGGAGGGAGGGAGGGGGAGCAAGGGAGGGAGGGAGGGAGGGGGAGCAAGGGAGGGAGGGGGAGCAAGGGAGGGAGGGAGGGGGAGCAAGGGAGGGAGGGAGGGGGAGCAAGGGAGGGAGGGAGGGGGAGCGAGGGAGGGAGGGGGAGCAAGGGAGGGAGAGCAAGGGAGGGAGAGCAAGGGAGGGAGGGAGGGAGGGAGAGCAAGGGAGGGAGGGAGGGAGAGCAAGGGAGGGAGGGAGGGAGGGGGAGCAAGGGAGGGAGGGAGGGGGAGCAAGGGAGGGAGGGAGGGGGAGCAAGGGAGGGGGAGCAAGGGAGGGGGAGCAAGGGAGGGAGGGAGGGGAGCAAGGGAGGGAGGGAGGGAGGGGGAGCAAGGGAAGGGGAGCAAGGGAGGGGGGAGGGGGAGCAAGGGAGGGAGGGGGAGCAAGGGAGGGAGGGAGAGCAAGGGAGGGAGGGAGGGGGAGCAAGGGAGGGAGGGAGAGCAAGGGAGGGGGGCAGGGGAGGGGGGGGACGCAACGGGCTCACCAAAGCACAGAGCAGTTGCTCACAGCCGCCATGACGCCACACCCAACGCACCAACAGGTGGCGACAGAGGAAGGGAGAGAGAGGGGGAGAGGGAGAGGGAGAGGGAGAGAGAGAGGGAGGGAGAGAGAGAGGGAGGGAGGGAGGGAGAGAGAGAGGGAGGGAGAGAGAGAGGGAGGGAGAGAGGGAGGGAGAGAGGGAGGGAGAGAGGGAGGGAGAGAGGGAGGGAGGGAGGGAGAGAGGGAGGGAGGGAGGGAGAGAGGGAGGGAGGGAGGGAGAGAGGGAGGGAGGGAGGGAGGGAGAGAGGGAGGGAGGGAGGGAGAGAGGGTGGGAGAGAGGGAGGGAGGGAGAGAGGGAGGGAGGGAGAGAGGGAGGGAGGGAGAGAGGGGAGGGATAGGAGAGAGAGAGAGGAAAGAGAGAGAAAAGAGAGAGGAGGGAGAGGCGAGGGAGGGTTTGTCTAACTGCAATATCAATATGGGGTTGTTCAAAAATGATGCAATTTTGAGGAAGCCGCGTACAATGCATTCTAGCGGGCACCTCATTGTGAGTAACACTAACACTCAACACAA